>NC_140953.1:10343996-10888996 GCF_014529385.1 Adiantum capillus-veneris
CACCTTGCCTCCTTTTTCTTCACTGTTGCCCCGCCGGGTGTCCCTTTTCCTCTCCTCCACTCAAAAGGTCAACCCCCTCTCTCTTCCCCTTGTCCTTTCTCCTTTCTCTCTCCCCTCAAGCTACCCCACCTCTCACCAATAATGCATTATAACTCACCAATAATGCACCCTAACTCACATGCAACTTACCCTATCTTCCAAAATAGTATACCCCACCCCCTCTTTCTCTCTCCTATCATATCCCATGACCCAAATACCCCCCTCTCTCTCTAAAGGGCGCCATGTCTCTTGTCTTGTAGCTAAATAACCTCCCCCACACTCACACACACTCCGTTTCACTGAAAAAGGTGCCCACAGACCCATCCCCACCCAGTGGTTACCTGATTTTTCTTGTGTTCACACACATCTGCACACAGATTCACCTCTGAACACACTCCCCTCTCTCCCCTCTTGTAATTACTTTATTCTCCATGTCACCTCTCACTTTTTTTCATCAACCCATCTCTCTCTCTTCGTCTCTCTCTCGTGAGACTGCTGTTCTGGCACATATACACATAGCCAGACAAGTGGGGCCCACAGTCACATGGCCTATGTAGATAATGATTTCTTCATTTCTAAATTCTAGAATTTCTCCCCCCTCCTCCCCTATATAAAGAGGGGTCACCATCACACTAAGGACACACACCATCACCAAAGAGTACACTATGCACTGTGTGTGCCTAGTGCACACACACACACACACCCACACCATCACCATCACCGCAATCACCATGCTCGTCTTGAGCATGACCTCTACACCCTTGGGCTATGGAAGATGAAGGGAAACTAAATGAAGGATGATGGTCATAACCCTCGTGCGAGTCTTCGCCATCAACTCCCACCTATCCGCCATGTGCTCTACCACGCTCTCCCTTCTCATTCCCCTACCCTATGCTCCCCATTTCATTGCCTTATTCTCTAAACAAAGCTTGAGGTTTTATGAGTATGTTTTCTTGCAATTTTTTGCCCATGTGAGGTGTGCGGAATCGCCACCTAATCTTGTGTTTGGAGTGAGCTTGTGTATGTGTGAAGGGTGTGCGGATTCGCCATCCTTTTGTGGTGCCTAAGTACTAAGCCGCTATATCCCCTCCCTGACGCTCTTTGTCTCTCTCTCTCTCTCTCTCTCTCTCTCTCTCTCTCACTTGATCTCATTCCCTTTCCTCTTCATCATTACTCCCAAGCATCCATCTCTCTTGGATGAAAACTTTGTTATGGTGGTGTGTTGTTTGCATCCTAGCCGCTGAAGCTAGGTGGTGCCCCCTGTTTGCTTTACCATGACAGGCTCGAGGCGCGCCATTCGGTCCCCGGTGTTTTAGAGGCCGTCGGGGTTGGGGGTTCGCTTTGCTCCCGTCATTTGGTGTCCCCACTGAGGATCTTTTCATGAAACCCTTCAGTTTACAAGACTGAAACCCCTAAACTATTGTGAATGGATGAATGGCTAGCAGGATTTGCTAATTGGACGACAGAAGAAGAAGAGCTCCAAGCACAACTAGACGAACTTCGCATGTCCATCGAAGCTCGAGTGCCAGGTGTAACGGTAATCGATTTGTAGTGGGAGAGTCAACCAACACGCCAAACCCAGTGGATATACATAGGCCAAGTGCCAAGAAGAAGAAGGAGAAGGTCAAAACCATGTCCGCAATCTACAACCAACCCACAACAACAAAATGGAAGGAGCTCTACACAATAGAGAATCAACACTATTCTACTTTGAGAATCGGGTAACTCAAGTCACCGAGGTAATTATCACAGTCAGTTTTCAAGTCGCACCTGACGCTGTAGCACAGATAACGGAAGCATTGGCTCACACTCTCACTAGAGAAACTAGGGATCTACTGAGTTTGTTTCAGGAAAGAACACCACCCTCTCCCACAAGCTTGGACAGTGACTAAGCACCTCTAAGCTTCACATGAATCAACCTACCTCAAGACAGATCACACATACCAACACGTGTATGCTCAATCAAGGTAATAATGGATTTGAAGGCTCACTACCAGCATGTCATTGACACCATGCTGGGTGGGGAGCGATTTTTTGAGGTTCTGGCATCAGATCAACCATTTGTCCTACCTTTGGTACAAGGCAATGTACCGTTTGAAGTTTTAATCTATGTCCTAGTATAAGAGGGTCTACACGCCTCCTTGTAAAGAAGAAAAAAACTTTTGCAAGTTAAGCAGTGTGTCTTTCTAGCTCTCTCTCAGTAATCATGGCAAGTGTAGCATTTCCAACATTTAAAGGAAAGAAGGGGGAGGATTTGGTAACAGACTTCCTAGATGACTTTGAAGTAGCATGTGTAGTGAGCAACAAAGATACGGATGAATCCCGGGTTAGAATCTTTAAGCATCTCATGAAGCTACAAGCTAGATCATGGTACAATGCACTTCCACAAGCAACCAAGGATGACTGGGAACCCTTAAAACCCACTTTTATGAGGCGCTTTGGGGGAGGTACCACTTCAGAAAAGTTGTGGGACAAGTTGAGAGACTTGAAGCAGGAGGGTCTTTTAGAATACGCCACCTATGAGTCCAAATTTGTGGATTTGTGGGAACGGTGGGTTGAGTCACTGGCAAGGGGGGAAGCTACACCCGATTTCCTTAAAAAAGATCGGTTCACTCATGGCTTATGGCCGCTTCTCAAGGAGAAGGTGAAAGGTAGATTCCCGGCTACGTACGAGTTAGCCGTTGAGATTGCTCGCCTTAAGGACAAGAAGCTGCGAATGAAAGCCAAAGAAACCGAGTCAACAGAAACAGCAACATCACGTCGACCAACAACTACGACAACCACCATTCCACCACCACCACCGGCTCTTGGGGTAAGAGATGACCAACAAGATATGTTGGCCCATATTACTGATCAAGTGCAGAATTTTTCTGTCTACTTAATACAACAAGGGAGGAGTCAAGAAAGAGATCAAGACCCTAGAAGAGCAGGACGACAAAACAGGGAGTATCATTGCTACAACTGCGGAGAAGACGGTCACGGTATGTACTACTGTCCCAAACCACGACAAAACTATAATAGAGGAGGTAGGAGGAACCAATTGTCACCCCCTAGAGAAAGAACACCCCCACCCCAAGCACCAACCCCACCAACACAAATTCTACGTCCACCATAGACACTACTACAAGCATCCATTCCACCTCTTCCACCAGCCCCACCACCTGATCGCCTTGTAAACATCATAAGGCTAGAAGAGAAAGGAAAATCCGTAGTAGTGGATCCACCCAGAGCAAAGGATTGTGAAAAGAGCTAGGAGGGAGAAGGCTACACAATCAGATGATGAGAGAAGCATGAGAGGAGAAACTAACAAGAGGCCATCCAGGCCATGACGGAAATTAGGCATCACCGACTTCTAGCTAGGGGAAAGTTCTAAGCCCTATGATCTAACATTGGATGTGGCAGAGCAAGGACCAAAGATTACATGGCCACAGCTACTACATCTTGTACCTAAAGTAAGGCGACAATGGTCTAAAATGGTAAGTACAAGATGCTCCAAAACAAAGGTAGCCGGAGCAATTTCGGGATGCAACATGGATGACATCCTTCCAATTGTCGACGTAAACATAAAAGGAAAAAGGGTTGGAAACACCTACATTGATGGAGGTGCACAAATCTGTGTAGTGAGCGAAGCTATGATGCTTCGATTAGGGATCAAGGTTGACAAGCCTTCTCCATGCAAGGCAAAGATGGTAAACAACGCAAAAGTAAAGTGTGTGGGTGTGGTAAGTGCCGTGAAAATCAAAGCTTTCAACACTGAGGTAGAGGTAGATTTTGTAATGCCTACTAAGGGGGAGGGCTATCCACTAATTTTGGGAAGGCCATGGTTGATGGCCATGAAGGCAAAAAAGGACTGGGGTACTGGCCTTCTACGTATGACCGGTAAGAAAGGGGAGACAATCTACTACGACATGAGGATTGGCAAGCAGAAGCAAATGAATCTGGAAACATTGGCAGATGAAACCACTAGCGAATCTTCCAGTTCTGAGGAGGAGACCACATCCACCGACGAAAGTGACAGTTCCATTGATGTGATGGGTATCACTATGAAGGATCCACAAAGGGTAAGCACAACTGGTGATCCATCACCAAAAGGGCAACCCAATGAAGAGGAGAGCAAATCACCTGGCCTAGGAGGAAGTAGGTTGAAGGGTATGTTGTCTACGAAATTAACACTTGAGGAGAAAGATAGTTTTTTGCAAATGTTGATGGGATTTCCTAACCTGTTCATTGACAACTATGAAAGAATCATAGGCATTACAGTGGTGGAACATCATATTAAGCTGAAGGAAGGGATAAAACCAGTTGTGCAAAAGCTACGAGGACTGGGGGTCATATAAGAAAAGGCACTCTTGGCCGAGGTAAGGAAACTGCTGGAGGCGGGATTCATCTATCCTGTAGAAAACTCAGAATGGGTGTCACCCGTAGTGGTGACGCCTAAAAGGAATGGTAAGTGGAGGGTCTGTGCTGACTACAAACCACTAAATGCAGCTACAAAGAGAGACCACTTTCCTCTCCCTTTCTTGGATGAAATTCTGAATGAAGTAGCGGGTTTTGAATGCTATACCGTCTGTGATGGTTATTCTGGATACTTTCAAATACGCATAGCCTTGGAAGATCAGCTAAAAACCACTTTTATCACGCCATGGGGTTGTTTTGCAGATAGGGTTATGCCATTTGGTCTCACAAATGCACCTGCCACATTCCAAAGATATGTCACATATGTTTTTCAACCGTTCTTTGGAACATCCATAAGAGTGTTCATTGATGATTTTTGTATATATAGCTCCCGTATTTCACATTTAGAAAAGGTAACTGAAGGTTTGGCCAGGTTGCAGAGCGTAGGTGGGCAATTAAATGTGGATAAATGCCACATTGGGGAGAGTAAAGTCATTCTACTAGGCCATGAAATTTCAGCAAAAGGTATCAACGCCGACCCAAGTAAGGTGTCCGCACTCATAGCCCTACCTTCACCAACGACCGCACGTCAACTGGTGTCTTTTCTACAGAAGGTCAGTTACTTATGTAGATTCATACATCTAATATCACAACTTGTTGTACCACTGCAACAACTCACTCAAAGATCAACTTTCACTTGGGACGAGGAAAGGGAACATCACTACAACAAGGTAAAGGAGGTCTTAGCCACTCTGCCAACTATCTCATCACCTAAGTGGGATGAAAAATTCTATGTCACCTCAAGTGTTGGTGTGACTCATTGGGGGCTGTGCTACTCCAAAAGGATACGACGACATCTTTCATGAGGCCAATCTACTCCTCTAGTCGAATGATGACAGCAGGAGAGAAAGGTTTCACCCATGTGGAACACTTAGTCCTAGCTCTTCGATTTGCAACTACAAAGTTTAGGTCATATTTGCTGCCTAAGCAATTTGTGATTCTAACCACGAATGAAATTTTTCCCTATGTTGTGCAACACATGGATGTGTCTGCTAGAATTACTAAATGGCTAGTTCGTCTGCAAGAGTTTGACTACACGATATGGGTAGAAAGCACGACAAGGACAAGTTTGGGGGGACTCATGACCTACCAAGTCTTTGAAAGGAAGGAGAAGCAATCTAAGGAAGGAGAAGTCCGATTACCTCCAGGACCACGGATGGTAGAAGGAGCATACTCTCTCTACTTTGATGGAGCCTACAAGCGAGCGTCCGACAAAGCAGCTGCAGGCATAGTGGTCTTTGATGACAAAGGGACAAAGGTATTTTCGTTGGGCCAATTGTTAGATTCACATTCTAACAATGAAGCTGAGTATGCAGCACTAACCAAAGGTCTACAATGGTGCGTCTCGCAAGGTGTACAACGTCTTAATGTATTTGGGGATGCTCTACTTCTGGTAAGGCAAGTAAATGGAGCATGGACATGCAAGAATCCTAGTTTAAGGACTCACTTAAGTGGTGTAAAAACCTTGTTGGGTAAGTTTGAAGAAGTTCAAATACACCATATCCCAAGGGCTCAAAACCAAGAAGCAGATGCCCTAGCAAGTGAAAGACTACAGGAAGTGGTGGTTGGAGCAATAAATCTAAAGCTCGCTCTATTTCAAGGCAGTGATGACTTGCGTGACATTATGCTTTTTTTGAAAACAGGGGAATGCCCATCGGATTTAACAAAGGGACAGAAGCAATGGCTGACCCGGAAGGCCACAAGGTATCGACTCATCAATGATGGTTTGTACTGTAAGGGTAAGGACCAAATACTCAGGAAGGTCCCTCTCTCTCATGAAATCACAGGAGTAATTGCTAGCTGTCACGACGGGGTTTGTGGTGGTCACTTTGCCCTAGACATAACAAGTAGGAAAATCTTGCAAGCAGGCTTCATATGGGCTAGCCTACACCGTGATGTACACCATTGGTGCAAAACGTGTAAGTTGTGTCAAAAGGCCGGCACTAGGTCACTTATTCCTGAACCACAGACACCTATTCTCTCATATGGCCCATTTGAAAAATGGGGTATCGATGCCATTGGGCCATTACCTAGGGCCAACTCATGAAAATTCTACATTATCATGGGGGTCTACTACATGACTAGATGGGCAGAGGCTACAGCCACCAATAGAATAACAGCAGTAGAGGTAGCTAAATTTATCTACGAGCACATATGCTGTAGGTTTGGCACACCTTTAGAGATCATCTCTGATAGAGGGCCAGGTTTCAGAGCAGACTTGGTAGGAGAATTAATGCAAAAACTGGGCATTACAAGGAGGCACTCTTCACCATATTACCCTCAATGTAATGGCCTAGTTGAAAAGGTAAATGGAATGGTTTCTAAAATTATTACCAAGCAGGTAAACAATCATCCCGGAGACTGGGATAAGTATCTACTACCAGCTTTATGGGCCTACAGAACTTCATTTCGTACATCCTTGGGATTCACACCGTATCATCTAGTATTTGGTAAGAAAGCAATCTTGCCCATTGAAGTGCAACTACAAAGTCTCAGAGTAATGGCAAGCCAACTTCAACAACCCAACATGCATTTGAGAGATCACATCATCAACTTGGAAAGACTGCAGCTGGACAGAGAAGAAGCAATAAATTATTATGCAGCACAAGCAGAGCATAGACGGCTTAGCTTTAACGAGCATCTCCAAAAAAAAGAATTGAAGGAAGGAATGTTGGTGCTCCGCTACGACAATCGCTTCGACACGCACAAGGATAAGAAACTCCTGCTCCGATGGGAAGGCCCTTTCATCATCAGGAAAAAGTATGCCAATGGAAGCTACGAGCTTATGGAGGCTGATGGAAAACTTCATAAAAACAGGGTAAATGGTGGCGACTTAAACCTTATTTTCTTCGATTTGACTAGGCTCCACCAATTGACATTCCAGATGAGGACATACCATCAGCCGCCACGTCCGACGATAATGATCAAACAGATGAGCTAGAGACGTGAATGCCTCTAGCCAAAAGGGGAGGGCTAATGATGGGGGCCTTTTCACAAGCCAAGCTCCCATACCCCTCTTCTCTCGTCCCCACCCCATGAAAACCCCCTCTTAGGGAGGGAGTGATAAAAGGCATTGGAAAAAGTAAGAAAAAAATAAAGTATGATTATGTAAATATATAAGAAAGGTAAAATAGGCCACCTCATGCCTGCGGGGTAGCCCACCCTACCTTGCCTCCTTTTTCTTCACTGTTGCCCCGTCGGGTGTCCCTTTTCCTCTCCTCCACTCAAAAGGTCAAACCCCTCTCTCTTCCCCTTGTCCTTTCTCCTTTCTCTCTCCCCTCAAGCTACCCCACCTTTCACCAATAATGCATTATAACTCACCAATAATGCACCCTAACTCACATGCAACTTACCCTATCTTTCAAAATAGTATACCCCACCCCCTCTTTCTCTCTCCTATCATATCCCATGACCCAAATACCCCCCTCTCTCTCTAAAGGGTGCCATGTCTCTTGTCTTGTAGCTTAATAACCTCCCCCACACTCACATACACTCAGTTTCACCGAAAGAGGTGCCCACAGACCCATCCCCACCCGGTGGTTACCTGATTTTTCTTGTGTTCACACACATCTGCACACAGATTCACCTCTGAACACACTCCCCTCTCTCCCCTCTTGTAATTACTTTATTCTCCATGCCACCTCTCACTTTTTTTCATCAACCCATCTCTCTCTCTCTCTTAGTCTCTCTCTCTCATGAGACTGCTGTTCTGACACATATACACACAGCCAGACAAGTGGGGCCCACAGTCACATGGCCTATGTAGATAATGATTTCTTCATTTCTAAATTCTAGAATTTCTCCCCCCTCCTCCCCTATATAAAGAGGGGTCACCATCACACTAAGGACACACACCATCACCAAAGAGTACACTATGCACTGTGTGTGCCTAGTGCACACACACACACACACACCCACACCATCACCATCACCGCAATCACCATGCTCGTCTTGAGCATGACCTCTACACCCTTGGGCTATGGAAGATGAAGGGAAACTAAATGAAGGATGATGGCCATAACCCTCGTGCAAGTCTTCGCCATCAACTCCCACCTATCCGCCATGTGCTCTACCACGCTCTCCCTTCTCATTCCCCTACCCTATGCTCCCCATTTCATTGCCTTACTCTCTAAATAAAGCTTGAGGTTTTGTGAGTATGTTTTCTTGCAATGTTTTGCCCATGTGAGGTGTGCGGAATCGCCGCCTAATCTTGTGTTTGGAGTGAGCTTGTGTATGTGTGAAGGGTGTGCGGATTCGCCATCCTTTTGTAGTGCCTAAGTACTAAGCCGCTATACCCCCTCCCTCACGCTCTTTGTCTCTCTCTCTCTCTCTCTCTCTCTCTCTCTCTCAGTTGATCTCATTCCCTTTCCTCTTCATCATTACTCCCAAGCATCCATCTCTCTTGGATGAAAACTTTGTTATGGTGGTGTGTTGTTTGCGTCCTAGCCGCTGAAGCTAGGTGGTGCCCCCTGTTTGCTTTACCATGACAGGCTCGAGGCGCGCCATTCGGTACCCGGTGTTTTAGAGGCCGTCGGGGTTCAGGGTTCACTTTGCTCCCGTCAGTGCCATCTGCAGAGCCCGGAATGTCCTCTTTGGGAACCACTATACCCCATATGGCACCGTCTTCTAATGTGCCCACTACATCCTCATTGGTGCACACTACTTCGTTTGTTGCAGAGTCTTCACTTGGGCAAGAGGCTTGGGAGAGAAGGCCGATCACACGATCTGTTGGTAAGTTTAAGAAAATTGTTAGCATATCTGTCTTCCATATTTCCTAATTCAAAGCTAATTTGGATAATGCTTGCAGGGTTCCATTACCAAACTATTGTAGATGTTTTGCTTGTGGATATATCACAAATTGATAAGTTTGCCCTTGATAGGTAGATTTTCATAGTGCTTACTTATTTGCATTTTCTTCTTGCATTGTTCTATGATTTTGAACATAATTCATGTTTGGTTTTCTTAGAGCATCAACAAATTTTTTGCAACACAGAATACAAATCTATATAGCAAAGATGGTGTGCCATGTCGTGAGGTTGCTAGGCTTTTCTTTGCAGATTTTCCTACAAGTTTGCTTGTGGATGGTCTAGGACCAATCCCATTGGGTAAGTAACTTTTCTTTGGACTAGTACCTACAACTAACTATGGTTGTATGCTTACATGTCATCATGCACTTTTGTAGAGGGCATGAGTGTTCCCAAGTGGAACACATTTTCCAGGGGTCTAGTGATAGAGTGCATGGATGTTGCTCGTGAGTTTTTGGCCGATGAGGGGTTTTTAGTGACCATGTGCATGGCCGAGCATATTGGAGATTTTATTGCAGATGCAACTAGGGTAGGACTTGTGCTCTTGCATACATGGACTCTCATGTGTAATAAGAAGGCATATCGGCATCCACTCACTAGAGAGGCGGTAAGATAACAAACTTAGTTTCATAGTTTAATTTCCTAACCAAAAACATTGTAGCTATGCCATTCATTCTTTGAGTTTTTTATTCATGCAGGTACTTGATCTTACCATGTGTCTTTGGTATCGTATTGGCCATCCTGTGCCACACTATGATAGAGAGGCAGGGGAGAAAATTGCCGAGAGATTGTTTCCACCAGATTGTAGCTACATGATAGATGATGTAGTCTTCCCCATTGAGATTGATGGTGTTATTCTTAGAGGCGGGGCAGAGCGGTCTTCTTTGTTCTTTCAGTAAGACTAGTCCAAAGTATGATACTAGTGAATGTTATGGTATATATGTGTTTGCATTCGGTTTCTAATTTATTTTTTATATGGTCAGGTGGTTGCTGGCAACATTTACTGAGCCTCATGACTATGTTTTGGACTTGTTTGCGGGGTGTGGTGGTTTGGGCCGAGCTTCTGCGGAAGATATGAGGCATTGCATGTGTCTAGAGCTAGATCATGTGCTTTATGAAAGATGTTTGACCGATATTGCATGTGGACCTGTGAAATGTTGATTGTACATTTGGTTGAGGAAACTCTATTCTGACAGTACACATCTTCATGTTTTGATTTATGTTTTTATGTACATGGCAGCCATATGACATTGACATGGCATTTTGGTATGCTCCATACATTTCATTTGGATATTTCATTTGTGTTTGTTTGGTACATGACCGCCACATGATGTGGGTTGACTTTGATTGGAGCTTTCTTTTGTAGTTAGATTATGTTGACACCATTGGCTTGTGTGTTGATTTTTGTGAGATAACAAAATCATTAAAGTGATGGAAATAAGAGTTTATGTGAAAGAAATCCCATGTGGGAGCCCACGTTTTCAATACAGCCTCAAAAATACATACAAATGGTGCTTTTTATAAAGTTTCATTTTGCATAAGCATAGACATGCTTCCATATTTCTTAAAAGTGTTTGGTAGTTGAAGGATTGTACTGTAAGGTTTTGAGTTTTTCCACTATACAATGATATTTAAAGATATCATTGGTGTAAAATTTGGGTTTAAAAGCTCGAAAAAATAGTTCCAATTGTAAAAGCTCGAAACTGAAAGCTCGCAAAAATAAAACCCCCGAAATAAATAAGAGAGGGAAGCAAAAAGTGATTCAAAACAAAGGTCCTGGAAGCAAGAGAGGTTTGAAAAGCATGGCACATAAAGATTTTCCTTCTGAATTTGCCATAACCCACTCCCACCTTTGTTCCATGGTTACCTTAAAACCCATAGGTATCCCTAACAATTTGAAAATTTGTCCATTTGGTATAACCTTTCAGCCAGCTTCAACGACAGAAGAGGGAGTAAATCCATTGGAGACTTTGAATCTAATTTTCTAATGATTAATTTGGGATCCATTGGCAAGACAAAAAATATTTAGGCATTCCGTGAAAGAATCAGCTGAGCCAGAATCTGCATAAGTAAGGGCATTTGTATCCTCTGTAAACATTTGTAGACAAAGATCATTAAAGGATCCAACAAATTTGATGTCCTTCAACTCCCCTTCCTGCATTTTTCTCTTAATCAGCCAACCCAAAGCATCCGAAGTAGTGGCAAAAAGCAGTGGTGCAAGCCTGGAAGCCCTGTCTTATAGACCTCATCAATCTGATCACATCTGTGAGTTCACCATTTACTGAAATTTTGGCAAATGCATTTTCAAACAAAACATGAAAAAACTTAATAAACCTTTTGCCCAATCCTAGATCAAGTAATGATTGGAGAATAAATTCCCAATACATTCTATCATAAGCCTTGTCAAAATCAACTACGAAGAAGTAGAAGTCCTTATCATTTATATACCCTCCCACAGGGTAATAATAGCATCCGAAATGTAAATTCCTTTCCCTTTTGCTCTTGCAAAATGAAACTGGTCATAAGAGGATTGTGTCTCCTAGCTAAGGACAAGGCAAACACCTTACATATAGAATTCATAGACAGGTAATGGGTCTCCATTTATTTTTTGTGGAATGAGCTTAAAAACTCCAATGTTAGCACAAGCAGGAAGAGCTCCCAGTCTGATAGCTTCTTGCCACACTAGGTTCAGATAAGGTGCAACAAAATCTTTGAATTGAATGTAGAAATCATTAGGTATACCATCAATAGTTGGGGTTTTGCCAATCTTGAGGTTGCTAATAATTTCTTTGATTTCCTCAAGAGATGGAGGCTAGTCTGGGAAGTGTGCTTGATGAGGGGCAACAATCTTCCTTCTGGAGTGGGCTATAAAATCCCTAGCCTCTCTCTCTCTCTCTCTCTCTCTCTCTCCCTCTCTCCCTCTCTCTCTCTCTCTCTCTCTCTCTCTCTCTCTCTCTCTCTCTCTCTCTCTCTCTCTCTCTCTCTCTCTCTCTCTCTCTCTCTCTCTCTCTCTCTCTCAGGAAGACCACATAAAATATTAGCAAAGAACTCATGGACCAATGTGACGTTGTCCTTGACGGACAAATCCCATCCTTATTTCTTGACTTGAGCAAGGGCAGGACAACCTTTTATAAGATGACCCTATTGGAAGCAAGAATTAGGCAAATTACTATGCAACACTCTCTGTTGATGCAACAAGTCGCCTTCACAATCCTTGATAGGGACAACCAAATTAGGGCCCTTGCAAAGATCAACTTCAATAAGAAGTTGTGAGTCCCACTAGGGATTGATTTCCCCTCTGGCTTTTTGTCCAAGGACCTTGCCAACATAAGCACCAATGTTACTTAACCTGGGGTAGAACTCAACTAGCAGATCAAGGAAGTCCACCCATACAAGAGCTTCACTAGGTTTATCTCCTTTGGGGTTGAAGCCCTTAAAACATTTAAAAAAGGAAATGGGTGTGTGATAGATATTTTTCTAGGCCTGTCCATAGAGCAAACCCAAGACCAAGAAAAACCTAGCAGACAATAATGATGCTCAAACCCCCAGACCCAAACTGCAAAGGACCTAAAACGTGGTTGCTGCAAGTGCTGCTAGATCTGCTGTCAAGGAATGTGCAATGCAGTCTCAGTGTTGCCAGATCGCATCAACAAAGATATGAACATACATAGTGTGATCAATCTTAATTTTAATAAAGATAGAGGGAGGAGAGATCATTTATTGTCATATTTCAAGAGAGGGAAAAATAGGTGTATGTATATTTTGTCATATATCAAAAGAGAGATAGACAAGGAGCACGACAATTAGTACAAATTTGTGTATTCGTGAGGATTCACATCGTTCTTACAACATGATTCTTATCTTCAAAGAGAACTCGTGGAAGTCGTCCAAAATTTCCACAACTTCAAGAAAACCTTGGTATGATGCCGATAACCCCAACAATCGGCTTTCACCCTATCAGGCAACACTTTTTCTCTTCCTTTTTCTCTCTTTGACTATCCTTATTTTTACAATAGCACTACAAAAAATCTTCTCTCTCTCTCTCTCTCTCTCTCTCTCTCTCTTACTTCCTCTCTCTTTCTAATTCCACACACATGCGCTCTCCCATCCTCCTCTTGGGAGGAGCAAACCCATGATAGGCCCCCTCCGCTCTTTCTTCTCTTCTCACCCGCTTTTGCTTCATAGCGACCCGCTATCTCAGTTCTATGGTGGCTCATCCCTTAGCATCGTCTGCACCCCCTCACGCTCTCTCTCTAACTCCCCTTAGGGATTCTGGTTGAGGCTTTTCTCCTCAGGTAATCCATCTCTCCATTCCTTTGCAAGGCCCTCTCAGCTCCTTCTCTCCACCTTGCCAAATCCAATATGCCCCTCGCAACCAATCGACGCCTCTCTTGCTTGCCTTGCTCTTAGATTTAGCACTTACAAATATTAATTTATTTTAGAAACCCTTAAAAAAACCCAAGTGTGGGTTCACACCTCCAACCCTCGAGCAAACTCCGGGCGTTTCCTTCTTCGTAGGCCATTCTCCCCTACTTGCACCTCCATCACACGAAGTCTCTTTAAAGAGAGATTTTAACAGCGTACATTAGTACCTTGAGATCTTAGAAATCTAATGTGGCACTAGTTTCATGGTTCATGATCAACTTCTCTCTCTCTCTCTCTCTCTCTCTCTCTCTCTCTCTCTCTCTCTCTCTCTCTCTCTCTCTCTCAATTTCTCCTTTGGCGACTGTCAGGACACCGGCAAGGCTAGACTAGACAAGGCAGGGCCACGCTAGGCGGTGTGGAACGGGGAGTCCAACTAGGGCAAAAGGGCCAGGGGCTTGCCTATATAAAGGGTGGTTGGGTGGTGGACTCTCAGGCTCTAGTCACCCCTGTCTTACATTGGTATCAGAGCCTGAGAGTCCACCACCCAACCACCCCTTATATAGGCAAGCCCCTGGCCCTTTGCCTAGTTGGACTCCCCGTTCTACACCGCCTAGCCCGGCCCTACCTTGTCTAGTCCGGCCTTGCCGGTGTCCTGATATTACTCAATATTGTGGGCCTTTCAAAATACTCAAGCGAGTAGGTGATCGTGCCTACAAACTATTACTACCTTCACATTCTCGCATTCATCTGGTGTTTCATGTAAGCCGTCTACGTAAGCGGTTACATGGGGATGACAATGTCATTGACCAACAGGTTTTGGTTGATTACATTGAACCTCCTACCTTACCGCATGAACCTGAACGTCTTCTTGATTATCATGAGTTGCATACACATCATCATGTACGCCACCAAGCCTTAATCAAGTGGAAAGACCGACCTGAAGAAGGTGCCAATTGGGAAAACATTAGTGTTCTTAAGAAGAAGTTTCCCACTTTTGTTTTCGAGGACGAAAACTCTTCTTAAGGGGGGAGTAATGTCAGGACAGCTGCAAGGCCGGACTAGACAAGGCAAGGCTGGGCTAGGCGGTGTGGAACGGGGAGTCCAACTAGGGCAAAGGGCCAGGGGCTTGCCTATATAAAGGGTGGTTGGGTGGTGGACTCTCAAGCTTGTAGAAGATAGCACAAGAGTAGAACTTGCAGACATTCTCACCTACAAAGTGAGAGAAAGGGAAGGATCACGACTACAAAGAGAGGAAGGCTCAAAACAGTTCAAAGTGAAGGAGATTGATAATGCCCATACTTTATGCTTTGACGGAGCTTATCAACGCCAACAAGACAAAGCAACAGGGGGGATCATCATTTTGAACCCACAAAAGGAGGTAATGGTTAGAAAAGGTATCACTCTACCCAATGTTCACTCTAACAATGAGGCTGAGTATGCTGCTCTAACCCTTGGGTTAGAAGAATGCAAAGAATTAGGCATACAAAGACTTATTATAAAAGGTGATTCTTTGCTAGTGGTCATGCAAATCCAAGGGACTTGGAGATGCAAGAATCGTACATTGTTTGAGTGGCTTAGTAGTATAAGAGCTTTGATGAAGGGTTTTAAAGCAACACAGGTACAACACATTGTGAGAACTCATAACAAGGAAGCAGACTTACTCGCAAATGAAAAGCTTCAAATGGCGGTAGGAGGTGTGAAACTATATGAACCCAAATATCAAGGTCAAGAGGAGCTAAAAGACATTATCTTCTTTCTACAAGCAGGTGAGTGTCCCAAACACTTAGACAAGGTGCAAAGACATAGACTGGTTAGGAAGGCCACACCTTACCAGTTGATCGGGGATGATTTATATCACAAAGGGAAAGATTTGGTCTTGAGGAGAGTACCAGGTGTGCAAGAGATAGAGAAAAATATTCTTTCATGTCATGATGATGTCTGTGGTGGTCACTTTTCTCAAGATATTACAAGTAGTAATATTTTACAAGCAGGGTTTATTTGGCCGAGCTTACATCGTGATGTCCAATATTGGTGTAAGGCATGGCATGTAAGCCATGCCAAATTGCTGGGGATAGATGACTAACATATGAGCCTCGAGTCCCAATAATATCTTATGGCCCTTTTGAAAAGTGGGGTGTGGATGCAATAGGTCCCCTACCTCGTACTTCTACAGGGAAGGTTTTCATCATCATGGGTGTTGACTACATGACACGATGGGCGGAAGCAACAAGCACAACCCGAATCACAGCTGAAGAGGTATCAAAGTTTATTTTTGATCATATTTGTAGTAGGTTTGTGTTAACCCTCACGGCTCACGGACACCCCATCACCTACAACGGACGTGTATTATGTATTTGGTAGAGTCAGGTATCGGGCTTGTCGGACCAATAGGAAAAGGGTAAGAGTGATCGCCGATGAGAGGCGCACTCTGACTGGGACATTCAAGGGATTAGTTGGCTAAGCATGGGCGCCCAAGTGTGAATGGGGTGAGCTCATATAAAAGCCAACTAAACCTAAAATTCATTCATTCTCTCATTTGTGCAATAGGAGAGTGCTCTTGCTCCATCTCCATCTCCATCTTCTTCTTCTTCACCTCCTTGTGTGTGTGTGTATGTGTGAGAGAAAGAGAGGGAGAGTGTGTGTGCGATCGAGCATTACGAAGGCACGATGGCGGCGAAGCGGTTGAGCGCGGCACGACTGCAGCTTCTTCTTCATCGCGGCGAGGAATCCACCACGAAGGCGAGCGTAGAGCGGTGAGTGACACACCCTTTGCTCTCTTGAGCTTGCTAGTTTAGGCTTGTTGTGTGCTTGGAGCCATTTGTGGCTCGCACACGGTGTATCGGCAAGTCCCTTGCTTCGACAGTGCGGCAAGGAGCGCACATTTTTGGCGTCGCTGCCGGGGAAATGCCCTACACTAAGCTCGATTAAGCACTTTACGCTTTCTTGTCATGCAATTTCAATTGAAGGATTTGTGAAGAAGGAAGGTGTGTGGTTGTGTGGAGAAGGATTTGTGAAGAAGGAAGGTGTGTGGTTGTGTGGAGAAGATTTTTGTTACACTGTGCTGTCTTTTTTGTTTTCTGTAAAGAAGGAGTTACAATTTTTTTGCAATGTACTGTTAGAATTAAGGTATTAGCTATGGAATGTTAGTTTTGTAAGGTTCAATGTTAGTTTTGTAAGGTTAGTTTTGTAGATCTGTTAGCTACTGTAGTACTGTGTAAACAGTGTTAGAGTGTGTGTGGCAGTATCTCTATTAGCTGTAAGCAGATAAGTTAGGTGTAGGTTAAGTGTGTGTGTGCGCGCGTGCGCAGCGCGGCCGCGGCGACTTTAAAAAAATAAAAATAATAAAAATAAAAAGAAGGATCGGGCTGGGGATTATTCCCCAAGCCCAAGCTCAAACCCAGATCTCAGTCCTCAGTTTTAAAATATAGTTTATACACCTTTTTATATTTAAAAACTATTTTTAGGATTTCGAGGACTATAACGACTATTTTTTGGATTTCGAGGGCTTCACGTAGCCGAATAGGGAGCTGTAAAGCACGGAACTTTCCTTTAGCCAAAACGCTCGTCTTGAGCTATTACACGCCATATTTTGTGGCTTGGTTACAAAAAATAACAAAGAATAACGAAAAACTTGGGTTATAAACACCTAAAAAAAAAAAAAAACTAAGTGAGCGGCCTTCACGGGCACTCACCAATGCGCTTAGAGTGTGGAGGTCACATGTATCTACGCTCTGGACGAGTGTTAGAGCACGAGCATATTGGTAGTGCCTCCATTTACGCGGGCACCCATTATTCCTCCACCCTAGGTTCTGGACCTTCGGCCGGGACTCAAGGTAGCGCGAACCAAGATCCTCATATTGCGTCTAGTGATTCTTCCTCTGACTACGAAGTCATGGAGGGGTATCCTACACCAAACCCTGATAGTTCAAGTCAAGACATGCATGCCATGGGCCCACGGCCCGGGTCCAGCGTGTTTAGCCGCTTAAAAGAGACCCTTAGTAGAGCTACTCGCTCCGAACATGAGGTTAATGAAATAAATGAAGGGAGTGGGGAAGTAAATTCGTCATTCATGCCTAAAATATACCCTATGCTTCTTGAGAGTGTGCATGTGAATGTTCCATCCACTGCACCTCCTGATCCTTTAGGACTATCTCCCTCTGAGGTTTTACTACCCGATGGTAGGAGTCTTGCCGAAGTACAAGAGATCGAACGCTATATGCAAGCAACAAGGGAGAGGGAAATTGAGAACCTACGAAGGCTAGAACAAAGTCGAGCCCTGAAAGCAACTGCTCCTATGACAACAATCATGCCAGCCGAGCAACTGAGTGCTCCCAAGGTAGCAGTCACGGAGGGGCAAGCGATGGGGAGCAATAATGCTTCCACCTTGAGGGAAACCTCCACCACGCCAGGCCTACATGGGATATTCCTAAACGAAAATTGGGAGTATGACCTACAATCGGAAGCTTTAACTGATTGGTACACAGGACACACCCATCATGTGGGTTGGTTAGATGTTCTACAATCCACATCGGGTGCTACTAGCATAGATGAGCAACAACAGAAAGTGTGTGATGTCCTCCATAGGATTGTCGAGTTAGAAAGACAGAACACAGGGATCAATATGCCTTCAACAGGACTAATGAGATTCTTGGATACGGGAAAGGCCAACCAACCAACCCTATCACAAATGGAGACTCCCTCAGTGAGCCCCATTGATCCTCCATATGTTTTTTCGCCAGGAGCCTCAGTACAATCTGAGCCCACAAGTGGCAGCTTTACCTTCCCAGATCTAGCTCATCTTTCTCTTAATGACACTACGGCTACCATGCATATCCCAGTGGTGAGCGTGACAAGAAGTACACCATGGAGTTCATTTGTTAATACTATGCCAATGCCTAGTAGCACAGTGCCCCCAACTATACCTACATGTATGTATCAATCATGTGCACCTGTCGTACCTCACCCTCATGTAGCTCCTACACCTCCAATTATTCCAAGAGCTTACAATCCACAATGGCATTATCCAAGCTCTTATACAAGTGGAGCCATGCCATTTAATAATAACATGCCATATCAGGCACCCCCTATGCCTAGGGCCGCGCCTGTAAACTTTGGACCACCGTCTAGTACACCACCATACGAAATATGGGACCCAAGAGCCGCGCGTATGCCAAGGCCAAGGCCAACTCCCATCTCACATGTGGTTCCAGGAGCACATACACTCATACCTGCTCAAATAGGAGATTTGGCAGCATTTTCTCAAACTATTGATCGCTCTATTGCGGAAAACATGCGTAGTGCACCTGATAGAGAGCCTAGGAGCAAGGCAGTTCAAGTAGCTAAGCTCACACAGAAATTCAGTGGAGACGGAGATGCTTGAAAGCATATGGAAGTCTTTGAACATGTGTGCGATTCCTTGGAAGAGCACAATGAGATACATAAGTGTAAGGCTTTGAGTTTGACCCTAAGCGGAAAGGCTGGAGATTGGTATAGAACCTTAAGAGTAGAAGAGAAAACGATCTACTCTACTCTTAGGAGACTGTTCTTAAAAGAATACATACGAGAGGGAGTACTTTGGGGTGTAGCCTCTCAGCTCTAGAAAGCCCAACGAGAAGAAGGTGAATCCGTGAGAGACTTCATTAGTCGCCTAAAGAATTTGAATTCTCGATGCAATCCAAACGAGCGATTCAACAACAACCAATTTCTTGATAGATTAATTAGGGGACTATGACATGAAAGTATCTATAATGGCCTAGTCATTAGAGGTATCACTACTTGGGAAGCAGTCACCATGAATGCAATCCAATTGGAGGATAATTTAATGATTGCAGGAGAAAGAGTGTCTGCCGAGCCGAAGTCTAGTAGCTCGCAAGCATCAGGGCATGAGCCAATGAAGATAAAGCCAATCGTGAAAGAGCAAACGATATCTGAGATGACTTTGGCAGATCTCACCAAGGCCATCCAAGAAAGCCTTAGGGGTAATCGTGCTCCACAAAACACTCATATGTATCCAAGAAGGGAGCAACAATGGTGCTCAATTTGCTTGGGCCCACATACTACGAGTGAATGCCCTACTTTCAGAGTAAAGTTTAACGGGACTTGTAATGCGTGTGGTAGGTATGGACATCAAGCAAAGGATTGCCTAATGCTTAAACGCATCATGGAAAATAGACCGCCTATAGCTTGGGCAGACTCACTTCGAGTTCCTGCATTGATGCCTACCCCACCCATGGAGCAACAGTTGCCATTACAGCACATGGTCCCTAGAACCCAAAATGTGGTCCAAACCACACCGTTGCCACCTCTAGTGCTAGGACCGCAACCCCCTCATCCAAGAGTTACACCTATGAACCAAATAGGTTGCGAGTCATCTAGTACTTATGTAGATTGCGAAGAGGACATAGACTCTAGTATCACCTATGGAGTCGACATGCTTGAGGAGTGTCCCATGTACTATATGGAAAACCATTGGGGACAAATCAAACCGGTATATCAAGCTACTGCACTAGCAGCAAGAGGCCAAAACATTAATAGTTTTGCCCGGAGACCACCTCTTCAGTGCTACGAATGTGGTGGACCACATCGAGTAGCTGAGTGCCCCATTAGAATGCAAAAGAATGCCGCACTAATGCAAACAAGTCAAGGGATTGCATTGGCAATGCCAATACTCACTTGTAATCGTTGTGGCATAGATCATTTGATCGCACGGTGTCCTAACAATCCAAACGCACCAAAAATCACACCATTGAACATAATATAGATTGTTGATGGGACACCACCAACTATAAACATAGCACCAGTGAATGCACTCACATGGTCGATGCTCCAAAAGCAAAATTACATCCTCGAAGAGAGAGATGCTACATCCATTGGCCGAGCGAGAAAGAAGAAAACACGAAGAAAGAAATCCCTTAATGCTTCTAGATCAAAACCTAGTTCAAAGACTAACATAGGGACAGGAGAGGATCCCGTGTATATGAATGACCCTGAGGATGACTCAGATTCGATAGAGACCACGGAGACCAAAACTGTTATTACAAAGGAAAAAGCCAGTGAGGAGGATCACGAGAGGGAATTACGACGAACACCAAAAGAGTATTCAAAGTTAAACCACCCAGTTGCGAACCCCCAAGATAAGCCACGAGAGACAAAAAATGAGGATTGCAAGAGAAAGATTGGAACCTATCCAAACCCAATAGTGGAAATTGAACGAGTCCAACAACTGAGGGGTTTGGTGGAAGAAACTCAACAAACATTAGAACTTGAACCCAAACATATCCAGATGTCGGACACAATGTTTCCCACACAAGTTCAACCTCACAAGAACTACAGGCCGTTAGCTATACCCAGTATCATTCGGGAAGAGTGTGAGGGTAGGACATCTGAAAGTGGAAACACACCTTTCCTACTAGAGAAAATGTTTGGTGAGGGAATGCCCAACCCCCTTGAGGAAGTGGAGATTCCATCAGGGTCCTACGTCCCACAAGATACCATTAAATGTTTCCAAATTGATGGATTTCATGTCTTCAGAAGTTAGAACCACCATCATGTCCAAACTATATAAAGACCCCGAGCTAGTCTCAGCTCTTCGAGCCTTCCTCAATGGAGAATTACAGGCCGGATTACCACAGTTTGCACATATGAAAAAACCTGACTCGGTAATGAATGATGAGGAACATTTAGCACCACCATCTGACCTAGCGGGACATGAATCTGTAATTGAAGTACTCGTTAACAAGTTGGGGAAATACTTTGAAGGTGATGAATCTAATGCTACTCTACCAATCACTACTAAAGGATTAACTGTAAAGGGGGTCCTTGACGGTGGTGCGGGAGTCATCATGGTGACAAAGAGTTGTTGGGAGTCTATGGGGCGACCTCACCTTGAAGCCACAAGAGTAGTGGTAAAAATGGCTAATGGATCTATTGTTACACCTATTGGAATGCTAAAGGATCTCAAGATCAAGGTCTTGGGACACAAGGTAAGGCAGACTTTCATTGTTATGGATTTTTCCAAGCATCCCATGTCATTTGAGATGATCTTAGGGCGTCCATTCATGAGGGAAGCAAAAATGGTGCATGACTGGTCCAAAAACCACGTCTACTTACAGTTCCAAGACTCTGTCATTCGAGTTGATCTTTTAAGTGGTCGAACGCATCCTCTAGGAAATAAATTCATCATTGATAATCGATCAGACACAACAATTCACTCAGCTCCATTACAGTATTGTTACACGTGTAACGAAGACACGAATATTGGGGAGAACTCTCCTTATATGGATATCCTACCTGGAATGGCTGAGTCAGACAATGTTGATTGGGTACACCTAGTGGCAACTATAGATACATGGGGAGCTAGAGGAACAACCTGGGTAACACCAGATGGGGAAGAGATACCACACATTGCACCAGTAAACATGTTAGGTGTAGCGCATGTAACTTCCGATGATAAGAAAGAGGCACACCTATCTGAGAGTGAAACCGATGATTCCTCAAAGGCTTCAGGCCAATACACATCAGAAACGGAATCTCAAGGAGAAATGGATTCAGAACCTGAGGAGACATCGAGTGAACCAAGTATAGAAACTGAACACTCAAGGCCTAGTACGACCATCAATGGTAATTTATATGAGAGTGAAGAAGATACAAGCGAAGACCTATCAGGCGAGTCGAGTTCAAACATTTATCAAAATCAAAACCTTAACAAGAAACAAAGGTCATATAAGAGACGACGATATCGAGCAAATGTAAGAGCTAGGATAAACAAGGAAAGATCTACTGCGGAATGGTTTAGCTATCTAGGGGCATGTGATGCTCATCAAATGCTAGTAGACAATTGGGGTGAACATCTCCAGAGTGTCATGTGGTGCAGCCCGCGACCCATTGACCTCACTCAATTGGAGGTTACAGAGCCGAAATTGAGTCGAAATATAAGAAGACGTCAAAACCGAGAGTTAGCTCAACAACAAAAGGAGGCAGAACTAAAAGAAAGGTCTCTGTCAGGACAAGAGCCTGCTGACTTACATACAGCTCCTGAACATTTTAAATCTTATACCACGGGAGAGCGAAAGGTTGTGTGTGCCAAAGCCCAACGAATACCTACCAATGCAAGCAGTGGAGTCTATGATGGTCCAGCGGTAGTTAAAGAGATAGAACTAGCAGAACCAAGTGAGGAGTCTAAACCAGTCTTTATTGCTCAAGACCTTACCGAAACTGAAGAGGATGTACTTAAGGAGCTCCTCAAGGAATACAAGGATATCTTTGCTTGGACATATCATGACATGAAGGGCGTTCCACCTTCTGTGGTGCAACACAATTCCCATGATCAACACTGCTAAACCCGTCCAACAACGACCCTATCCAATGAATCCTAAGTACGCCAAAATTGTACAGGAGGAGATTGAAAAACTTATCCAATGTGGATTCATATACCCTATTGAGCACTCCGAATGGGTTTCTCCAATAGTCATTGTGCCAAAAAAGAATGGGAAACTAAGAGTGTGCGCGGACCTCAAGAAAGTTAATGTAGCCACTAGGAGAGATCATTATCCCTTGCCATATTCAGAACATGTGCTTGAAAGAGTTGCGGGCAAGGAAGCTTATAGCTTTTTAGATGGGTACTCTGGTTACAATCAAATCACAATTGCATTAGAGGACCAAGCTAAAACTGCGTTTATCACAGAGTTTGGAGTGTTTGCATTTCGTGTTAATATGGCTTTTGGCTTAACAAATGCCCCTGCTACATTCCAACGATTAATAAACACTGCGTTTAAAGAATTTCTAAGGGAGTTTTGTGAAGCTTTCCTAGACGACCTTTGTGTTTATTCTTCTTGGGAGAAGCATTTGTTATATCTACGAACTATAAAGGAGTTCAAAGATTTATGGGCCATGTTGGTATTATTGAAGGTTTATTTTAAACTTTGCCGAGATAGCACGTCCATTGTACAAGCTTCTTATCGAGTTTCACTGGACGGAAGAATGTCATCGATCTTATGAGTTATTAAAGAAGGCCCTAACAAGTGCTCCAATCCTGCGAACACCTGATTGGAATGTACCTTTTCATGTGCATATTGATGCATCAAATTTTTCTATTGGGTGTGTTCTAACTCAACCAGGAGAACATAAATTGGACTACCCTATTAGCTTTGCAAGTCTCCAATTAAATGATGCCGAGATGAACTACACTACTACAGAGTGCGAAGGTCTAGCTATGATTTACGCAGTAAAGAAATTTCGCTATTACCTTCTTGCTACCAAGTTTGTGTTTTATGTTGATCATCAAGCATTGCTATATTTGGTAAACAAGCCGTGTTCCATAGGTCGAATTACACGATGCTTGTTAATTCTTCTTGAGTTTGACTTCACCGTTGTTGTGAGGCCTGGGAGAAAACATGTCATGCCGGATCATTTATCTCGTATCCCTAATGGCGAAGCTCCTACGGGGGTTGATGATGAATTTCCTGATACTCCTTTGTTCATTGTTGAGACAATGCCTGAATGGAGTGAAAAGATTGTTAACTTCTTAGTTAATGGTTTTCCACCCAAAGAGCTGCGAAAAGATATAGCTCGAAAATTAATCAAGGAATGCGAACCCTATTGCTTACTGGCTGGAACTCTCTATAAGAGAGGAAAAGATGATGTTCTTAGACGCTGTGCCCGCGAGGATGAGTATTTATATATTCTACAAGAGGCACACATGGGCGTAGCTGGTGGTCACTTTTCAGGAAAGTTGACTGCCCGAAAGATCTTACAGTCAGGCTATTGGTGGCCCACTCTGTTTAAGGATGCATCACTTTTTGGAAAGGGATGTGATGAATGCCAACACTTCAACAAGCCACAAAGAAGGGATAGGATGCCTCTACATCCCATCAAGGTAACCCAACCATTTGAAAAGTGGGGCTTAGACTTTGTAGGACCGATTAGTCCGGCTGCACATAACACGCAATCACGATATATCATTGTGTCTACCGACTATGTAACCAAATGGGCTGAAGCAAAAGCAACACGAAAGGCGGATGCAAAAACAACAGCTAAGTTCCTCTTTGAGAACATTATGACACGTTTTGGATGCCCCTATGAACTTGTGAGTGACAATGGAACTCATTTTATAAATGAAGTAATAAAAGAACTCACATCAAAATTCATGATATCTCACCACAAGTCTACACCCTATTATCCCCAAGCAAATGGCCAAGCTAAGAGTACCAACAAAACTCTCATCTCCATTTTGACAAAGACAGTTGAGGCTAATCGCACTGATTGGGACCTAAAGCTTACATCAGCTTTATGGGCTTATCGTACTGCGTATAAAGTTGCTATTAATTGCACACCGTTTAAGATGGTGTATGGCCAAGAAGCAGTTATGCCATGGGAGTTTGTCATTCCTAGTCTTCGAGTAGCTTCTCAAGAAGGTTGGGATGGTAACCCCTTAGTGGAGCAATTATATATCCTGGAAAGGATAGATGAAGAAAGGCAATTAGCTGTGCGAAATTCTCTAGTGGAGAAGGATAGGAGAAAGAAGTGGTTTGATAGCCATGTAAAGGATAAAGACATCAAGGTTGGTGATAGAGTTCTTATGTACGGGGTACGTAATGAAAAGAAGAAATTAAAATACGCTGGTAAGCGACCATATCGAGTGTGTGAAATTACCCTACAAGGTACCATTCGTGTGGAGACTCTAGATGGAGTTGAAGCCATTGGATTCCTTAATGGGAGTAAATTCAAAAGATATTATGATCCTCTAAGCCAGGAAGAGTTGCAAGCTATCCATCAAAAGAAGGCTGCCAAGGAACAAGCAGAGCTTAGAAAAATCCAAGCAAGAGTTGAGTCTCGAGAACGACAACAACGTCTTAGACGCCAACGAGAGGCTAATCTGGGAATCATGCAAGCATTTTTTGAGGACACAGATGACAACTCATTAGAATCTGAGCCACCGCTACGATACCCAATTGAGCTAAATAGCCTCTATGGGAAAGTACTATACAATGCCTTCTTAGATACGGGAGCTAAACACAATTTGTTATCCTATGGAGTTTGGTGTCAATTAGGGAAACCGACCCTATCCCCGAGTACGATGCAAGTCAAGGAAATTAATAAAAAGAAAACTGCTATTCTTGGAGTCCTTCAGACCTCTATTGTCTATGACAATGGAAGCATAGTGCAGAGGCTTCTAGTCATGCCCGCGGGAGCTATGGAAGGCAACGTAAACCTGGGACGCACGTGGATGTTGGCAACCAAATGCACTATTGATTGGGATACAGACAGTGTCACGACGCGACCACCGACTCTTACCCCTACCATTCAAGCAAAGTCACCTACGTTGCAAACTCTAGCAAAGTTGAAGGATAGCCAACATTCACAAGCCAAGGTGGTTAACTCGTCTTTGCCGGCTACCCATGAACCTAGCACTTCAACACTTGTAGTTGCAGCAAGCAGTAATATTGCAAGTACTCAACCTGCACGACCTAAGAGTACATATCAATGGGTCCCCAAGGCCTTACTTCCAACTACCTCAACCCTCCCATCCATTTCAAGAAAAAATTTCCCTGGAGAACCAAGAGTACTCTCTAGGAGATTCAAGACCAAATCACGATGGATTCCAAAACGACTATTAGAAGCCCAAGGCTACTATGATGGAAATGAGCAAATTTGGGTACCTAAATGTAAAATGTGTCCTTCCCTATCGACAACAAACCCATATGAGTCAAACAGTGTAACGCTAAAGCCAATGGCAGACCGTGGGAAGGGAAAGATCACAGAATGCTACACACCTAGTCCAGAGCTAGTTTGGGCTCCAAGGCAAAACCAAAATATTCCACCTAGCTCAGGAAGGGGGGAGTTCCATGAAGCTTCTAGCTCCTCATGTAATACATCCAAAGAGGTGACGGGAGCAAAGCGAACCCCAAACCCCGACGGCCTCTAAAACACCAGGGACCGAATGGCGCGCCTCGAGCCTGTCATGGTAAAGCAAACAGGGGGCACCACCTAGCTTCAGCGGTTATGACGCAAACAACACACCACCATAACAAAGTTTTCATCCAAGAGAGATGGATGCTTGGGAGTAATGATGAAGAGGAAAAGGAATGAGATCAAGTGAGAGAGAGAGAGAGAGAGAGAGAGAGAGAGAGAGAGAGAGAGAGAGAGAGAGAGAGAGAGAGAGAGTGAGGGAGGGGGTATAGCGGCTTAGTACTTAGGCACACACAAAAGGATGGCGAATCCGCACACCCTTCACACATACACAAGCTCACTCCAAACACAAGACTAGGTGGCGATTCCGCACACCTCACATGGGAAAAACATTGCAAGAAAACATACTCACAAAACCTCAAGCTTTATTGAGAGAATAAGGCGATGAAATGGGGAGCATAGGGTAGGGGTATGAGAAGGGAGAGCATGGTAGAGCACATGGCGGATAGGTGGGAGTTGATGGCGAAGACTCGCACGAGGGTTACGGCCATAATCCTTTCTTTAGTTTCCCTTCACCTTCCATAGCCCAAGGGTGTAGAGGTCATGCTTAAGACGATCATGGTGATTGCGGTGATGGTGATGGTGTGGGTGTGTGTGTGCGCACTAGGCACACACAGTGCATAGTGTACTCTTTGGTGATGGTGTGTGTCCTTAGTGTGATGGTGACCCCTCTTTATATAGGGGAGGAGGGGGGAGAAATTCTAGAATTTAGAAATGAAGAAATCATTATCTACATAGGTCATGTGACTGTGGGCCCCACTTGTCTGGCTGTGTGTATATGTGCCAGAACAGCAGTCTCATGAGAGAGAGACTAAGAGAGAGAGATGGGTTGATGAAAAAAAGTGAGAGGTGACATGGAGAATAAAGTAATTACACGGTATGAATCCCAAGGATGTACGAAATGAAGTTCTGTAGGCCCATAAAGCTGGTAGTAGATACTTATCCCAGTCTCCGGGATGATTGTTTACCTGCTTGGTAATAACTTTAGAAACCATTCCATTTACCTTTTCAACTAGGCCATTACATTGAGGGTAATATGGTGAAGAGTGCCTCCTTGTAATGCCCAGTTTCTGCATTAATTCTCCTACCAAGTCTGCTCTGAAACCTGGCCCTCTATCAGAGATGATCTCTAAAGGTGTGCCAAACCTACAGCATATGTGCTCGTAGATAAATTTAGCTACCTCTACCGCTGTGATTCTAGTGGTGGCTGTAGCCTCTGCCCATCTAGTCATGTAGTCGACCCCCATGATAATGTAGAATTTTCTTGAGTCGGCCCTAGGTAATGGCCCAATGGCATCGATACCCCATTTTTCAAATGGGCCATATGAGAGAATAGGTGTCTGTGGTTCAGGCATAATTGACCTAGTGCCGGCCTTTTGACACAACTTACACGTTTTGCACCAATGGTGTACATCACGGTGTAGGCTAGGCCATATGAAGCCTGCCTGCAAGATTTTCCTACTTGTTATGTCTAGGGCAAAGTGACCACCACAATCCCCGTCGTGATAGCTAGCAATTACTCCCATGATTTCGTGAGAGAGAGGGACCTTCCTGAATATTTGGTCCTTACCCTTACAGTACAAACCATCATTGATGAGTCGATACCTTGTGGCCTTCCGCGTCAGCCATTGCTTCTGTCCCTTTGTTAAATCTGATGGGCATTCCCCTGTTTCCAAAAAATGCATGATGTCAGGCAAGGCATCACTGCCTTGAAATAGAGGGAGCTTTAGTTTTATTGCTCCAACCACCACTTCCTGTAGTCTTTCACTTGCTAGGGCATCTGCTTCTTGGTTTTGAGCCCTTGGGATATGGTGTATTTGAACTTCTTTAAACTTACCCAACAACGTTTTTACACCACTTAAGTGAGTCCTTAAACTAGGATTCTTGCATGTCCATGCTCCATTTACTTGCCTTACCAGAAGTAGAGCATCCCCAAATACATTAAGGCGTTGTACACCTTGCGAGACACACCATTGTAGACCCTTGGTTAGTGCTGCATACTCAGCTTCATTGTTAGAATGTGAATCTAACAATTGGCCCAACGAAAATACCTTTGTCCCTTTGTCATCAAAGACCACTATGCCTGCAGCTGCTTTGTCGGACGCTCGCTTGTAGGCTCCATCAAAGTAGAGAGAGTATGCTCCTTCTACCATCGGTGGTACTGAAGGTAATCGGACTTCTCCTTCCTTAGATTGCTTCTCCTTCCTTTCAAAGACTTGGTAGGTCATGAGTCCCCCCAAACTTTCCCTTGTCGTGCTTTCTTGCAGACGAACTAGCCATTTAGTAATTCTAGCAGACACATCCATGTGTTGTACAACATAGGGAAATATTTCATCCGTGGTTAGAATCACAAATTGCTTAGGCAGCAAATATGACCGAAACTTTGTAGTAGCAAATCTAAGAGCTAGGACTAAGTGTTCCACATGGGTGAAACCTTTCTCTCCTGCTGTCATCATTCGACTAGAGAAGTAGATTGGCCTCATGAAAGATGTGGTCGTATCCTTTTGGACTAGCACAGCCCCCAATGAGTCATCACCAACACTTGAGGTGACATAGAATTTTTCATCCCACTTAGGTGGTGAGATAGTTGGTAGAGTGGCTAAGACCTCCTTTACCTTGTTGTAGTGATGTTCGCTTTCCTCGTCCCAAGTGAAAGTTGATCTTTGAGTGAGTTGTTGCAGTGGTAGAACAAGTTGTGATAGTAGATGTATGAATCTACTTAAGTACCTGACCTTCTGTAGAAAAGAGACTAGTTGACGTGCGGTCGTTGGTGAAGGTAGGGCTATGAGTGCAGACACCTTACTTGGGTCGGCGTTGATACCTTTTGCTGAAATTTCATGGCCTAGTAGAATGACTTTACTCTCCCCAATGTGGCATTTATCCACATTTAATTGCCCACCTAGGCTCTGCAACCTGGCCAAACCTTCAGTTACCTTTTCTAAATGTGAAATACGGGAGCTATATATATAAAAATCATCAATGAACACTCTTATGGATGTTCCAAAGAACGGTTGAAAAACATATGTGACATATCTTTGGAATGTGGCAGGTGCATTTGTGAGACCAAATGGCATAACCCTGGATGGAAAACAACCCCATGGTGTGATAAAAGTGGTTTTTAGCTGATCTTCCAAGGCTATGCATATTTGAAAGTATCCAGAATAACCATCACAGACAGTATAGCATTCAAAACCCACTACTTCATTCAGAATTTCATCCAAGAAAGGGAGAGGAAAGTGGTATCTCTCTGTAGCTGCATTTAGTGGTTTGTAGTCAACACAGACCCTCCACTTACCATTCTTTTTAGGCGTCACCACCACGGGTGACACCCATTTTGAGTTTTCTACAGGATAGATGAATCCCGCCTCCAACAGTTTCCTTACCTCTGCCAAGAGTGCCTTTTCTTGTATGACCCCCAGTCGTCGTAGCTTTTGCACAACTGGTTTTACCCCTTCCTTCAGCTTAATATGATGTTCCACCACTGTAATGCCTGTGATTCTTTCATAGTTGTCAATGAACAGGTTAGGAAATCCCATCAACATTTGCAAAAAACTGTCTTTCTCCTCAAGTGTTAATTCCGTAGACAACATACCCTTCAACCTACTTCCTCCTAGGCTAGGTGATTTGCTCTCCTCTTCATTGGGTTGCCCTTTTGGTGATGGATCACCAGTTGTGCTTACCCTTTGTGGATCCTTCATAATGATACCCATCACATCAATGGAACTATCACTTTCGTCGGTGGATGTGGTCTCCTCCTCAGAACTGGAAGATTCGCTAGTGGTTTCATCTGCCGATGTTTCCAGATTCATTTGCTTCTGCTTGCCAATCCTCATGTCGTAGTAGATTGTCTCCCCTTTCTTACCGGTCATGCGTAGAAGGCTAGTACCCCAGTCCTGTTTTGCCTTCATGGCCATCAACCATGGCCTTCCCAAAATTAGTGGATAGCCCTCCCCCTTAGTAGGCATTACAAAAACATCTACCTCTACCTCAGTGTTGAAAGCTTTGATTTTCACGGCACTTACCACACCCACACACTTTACTTTTGCGTTGTTTGCCATCTTTGCCTTGCATGGAGAAGGCCTGTCAACCTCGAGCCCTAATGGAAGAATCATAGCTTCGCTCATTACACAGATTTGTGCACCTCCATCAATGTAGGTGTTTCCAACCCTCTTTCCTTTTATGTTTACGTCGACAATTGGAAGGATGTCATCCATGTTGCATCCCGAAATTGCTCTGGCTACCTTTGTTTTGGAGCGTCTTGTACTTACCATTTTAGACCATTGTCGCTTTACTTTAGGTACAAGATGTAGCAGCTGTGGCCATGTAATCTTCGGTGCTTGCTCTGCCACATCCAATGTTAGATCATAGGGCTTAGAACTTTCCCCTAGCTGGAAGTCGGTGATGCCCAATTTCCGTCGTGGCCTGGATGGCCTCTTGCTAGTTTCTCCTCTCATGCTTCTCTCATCATCTGATTGTGTAGCTTTCTCCCTCCTAGCTCTTTTCACAGTCATGGCTTCAAGTGGTTCTAAAAAGGTTACCTTCTCCTTACCCTTGTCCCTCTCCTTTTCTCTAGGTGGATCCACTACTACGGCTTTTCCTTTCTCTTCTAGCCTTATGATGTTTACAGGGCGATCAGGTGGTGGGGCTGGTGGAAGAGGTGGAATGGATGCTTGTAGTGGTGTCTGTGGTGGACGTAGAATTTGTGTTGGTGGGGGTGGTGCTCGGGGTGGGGGTGTTCTTTCTCTAGGGGGTGACAATTGGTTCCTCCTACCTCCTCTATTATAGTTTTGTCGTGTTTTGGGACAATAGTACATACCGTGACCGTCTTCTTCGCAGTTGTAGCAATGATACTCCCTGTTTTGTCGTCGTGCTCTTCCAGGGTCTTGATCTCTTTCTTGACTCCTCCCTTGCTGTATTAAGTGGACATACAAATTCTGCAGTTGATCAGTAATATGGGCCAACATATCTTGTTGGTCATCTCTTACCCCAAGAGCCGGTGGTGGTGGTATGGTGGTTGTCGTAGTTGCTGGTCGACACGATGTTCCTGCTTCTGTTGACTCGGTTTCTTTGGCTGTCATTCGCAGCTTCTTGTCCTTAGGGCGAGCAATCTGAACGGATAACTCTTACGTAGCTGGGAATCTACCTTTCACCTTCTTCTTGAGAAGCGGCCATAAGCCATGCGTGAACCGATCTTTTTTTAGGAAATCGGGTGCGGCTTCCCCCCTTGCCAGTGACTCAACCCACCGTTCCCACAAATCCACAAATTTGGACTCATAGGTGGCATATTCTAAAAGACCCTCTTGCTTCAAGTCTCTCAACTTTTCCCACAACTTTTCTAAAGTGGTACCTCCCCCAAAGCGCCTCTTAAAAGCGGTTTTTAAGGGTTCCCAGTCATCCTTGGTTGCTTGTGGAAGTGCATTGTACCATGATCTAGCTTGTAGCTTCATGAGATGCTTAAAGATTCTAGCTTGGGATTCATCCGTATCTTTGTTGCTCACTACACATGCTACTTCAAAGTCATCTAGGAAGTCTGTTACCAAATCCTTCCCCTTCTTTCCTTTAAATGTTGGAAATGCTACACTTGCCATGATTACTGAGAGAGAGCTAGAAAGACACACTGCTTAACTTGCAAAAGTTTTTTTCTTCTTTACAAGGAGGCGTGTAGACCCTCTTATACTAGGACATAGATTAAAACTTCAAACGGTACATTGCCTTGTACCAAAGGTAGGACAAATGGTTGATCTGATGCCAGAACCTCAAAAAATCGCTCCCCACCCAGCATGGTGTCAATGACGTGCTGGTAGTGAGCCTTCAAATCCAGTATTACCTTGATTGAGCGTACACATGTTGGTATGTGTGATCTGTATTGAGGTAGGTTGTACTGATTCATGTGAAGCTTAGAGGTGCTTAGTCACTGTCCAAGCTTGTGGGAGAGGGTGGTGTTCTTTCCTGAAACAAACTCTGTAGATCCCTAGTTTCTCTAGTGAGAGTGTGAGCCAATGATTCCGTTATCTGTGCTGCAGCATCAGGTGCGACTTGAAAACTGACTGTGATAATTACCTCTGTGACTTGAGTTACCCGATTCTCAAAGTAGAATAGTGTTGATTCTCTATTGTGTAGAGCTCGTTCCATTTTGTTGTTGTGCGTTGGTTGTAGGTTGCGGACATGGTTTCGACCTTCTCCTTCTTCTTCTTGGCACTTGGCCTATGTATATCCACTGGGTTTGGCATGTTGGTTGACTCTCCCACTGCAAATAGATTACTGTTACGCCTAGCACTCGAGCTTCGATGGAGATGCGGAGTTCGTCTAGTTGTGCTTGGAGCTCTTCTTCTTCTGTAGTCCAATTAGCAAATCCTGCTAGCCATTCATCCATTCACAATAGTTTAGGGGTTTCAGTCTTGTAAACTAAAGGGTTTCATGAAAAGATCCTCAGTGGGGGCACCAAATGACGGGAGCAAAGAGAACCCCGAACCCCGACGGCCTCTAAAACACCGGGGACCGAATGGCGTGCCTCGAGCCTGTCATGGTAAAGCAAACAGGGGGCACCACCTAGCTTTAGCGGCTAGGATGCAAACAACAGACCACCATAACAAAGTTTTCATCCAAGAGAGATGGATGCTTGGGAGCAATGATGAAGAGGAAAGGGAATCAGATCAAGTGAGTGAGTGAGTGAGAGAGAGAGAGAGAGAGAGAGAGAGAGAGAGAGAGAGAGGGAGGGGGTATAGTTGCTTAGTACTTAGGCACACACAAAAGGATGGCGAGTCCGCACACCCTTCACACATACACAAGCTCACTCCAAACACAAGACTAGGTGGCGATTCCGCACACCTCACATGGGCAAAACATTGCAAGAAAACGTACTCACAAAACCTCAAGCTTTATTTAGAGAATAAGGCGATGAAATGGGGAGCATAGGGTAGGGGTATGAGAAGGGAGAGCGTGGTAGAGCACATGGCGGATAGGTGGGAGTTGATGGCGAAGACTCGCACGAGGGTTACGTCCATAATCCTTCCTTTAGTTTCCCTTCACCTTCCATAGCCCAAGGGTGTAGAGGTCATGCTTAAGACGAGCATGGTGATTGCGGTGATGGTGATGGTGTGGGTGTGTGTGTGTGCACTAGGCACACACAGTGCATAGTGTACTCTTTGGTGATGGTGTGTGTCCTTAGTGTGATGGTGACCCCTCTTTATATAGGGGAGGAGGGGGGAGGAATTCTAGAATTTAGAAATGAAGAAATCATTATCTACATAGGTCATGTGACTGTGGGCCCCACTTGTCTGGCTGTGTGTATATGTGCCAGAACAGCAGTCTCATGAGAGAGAGACTAAGAGAGAGAGATGGGTTGATGAAAAAAAGTAAGAGGTGACATGGAGAATAAAATAATTACAAGAGGAGAGAGAGGGGAGTGTGTTCAGAGGTGAATCTGTGTGCAGATGTGTGTGAACACAAGAAAAATCAAGTAACGATTGGGTGGGGATGGGTCTGTGGGCACCCTTTTCAGTGAAACTGAGTGTGTGTGAGTGTGAGGAAGGTTATTTAGCTACAAGACAAGAGATATGGCGCCCTTTAGAGAGAGAGAGGGGGGTATTTGGGTCATGGGATATGATAGGAGAGAGAAAGAGGGGGTGGGGTATACTATTTTGGAAGATAGGGTAAGTTGCATGTGAGTTAGGGTGCATTATTGGTGAGAGGTGGGGTAGCTTGAGGGGAGAGAGAAAGGAGAAAGGACAAGGGGAAGAGAGAGGGGGTTGACCTTTTGAGTGGAGGAGAGGAAAAAGGACACACGACGGGGCAACAGTGAAGAAAAAGGAGGCAAGGTGGGGATGGGCTACCCCGCAGGCATGAGGTGGCCTATTTTACCTTTCTTATATATTTACATAATCATACTTTATTTTTTTCTTACTTTTTCCAATGTCTTTTATCACTCCCTCCCTAAGAGGGGGTTTTCATGGGGTGGGGACAAGAGAAGAGGGGTATGGGAGCTTGGCTTGTGAAAAGCCCCCATCAGAGGTAAAAGCTTCTACACAACCTCCATCTATAGTAGTGGACCTCCATGAAGCTACAAAAGAATCCACACCTCCCAGTGTTCAAGAATCACCTGATGAACCACTTCAAGTTCGATCCTGGGAGAGTACCTTACCACCCTTGCAACTTGACGAGGCACCTAGGGTAATAGAAAACTATTGGCAAAAATCCTCACCTATTACCAACTAGAACAATTGGTTTCAAAGGGTGACGAGTTCATTTCAAACGGTATGATCTACCGAAGGAAGGGGGCAGTGTTTGCTGACAATCATCACTCACTCACTTTCCTCTCAACCTTTCCCCCTGACCCCTTAATCTCCAATCTTAGGGAATGTATATATAAAGCCTTATACTCACAAAAACAAGATAAAAAAGTAAAAGACCAAGAGCCATAACACAAAATCATAAAAACAAATTATGCACAAGAACACGACCCTTATAATATTTGCACTCTAATCATCATCTATTTGCGTGTACAGATATGGCTAGTACGCTAAAGTCATCCACTCCTGCCTTGGGTGAGAGGTACCCTCGTTACTTTTCACAAATATTTCACATGGTCTTTCCAGTGCTTGCATGTGAATGGGATTTGATAGGTACGCTAGCATGTGAGAGGAATTTTGAGGAGTTAGAATGGCTGGTACGTCTCTTGGCCACGTCTTATCCATACTTAGTAGAGAGCGTTTCTCCCATTGCACAAGCCTACCCTTTTGACCAAGATGACTATAGGCGTTTAGTGACCTTCTTAGTAAACATGGGCACCTATGATGAAGAAGAAAATTTACACGACTACACGGATGGCACATATGGTCTCATGGATGATGACTTTGTTTATCTCAACGACGAGGATAGGGGTTTAGCCTTAGGGTTTTCCCCCAACCTCTACAATATCCTATTCCCTTGACTCTCTAGGGGAGTCAAAATAATTAGGTTAGGGTTCCTTATGTTTTTTGTTGTGTTCAATAGGTGTTGGTACCTTTTCCCACTAATGTGCCTCCTGGAGGTATTCCTTTTGTTTCCTAGTGTGTACAAGAGTGTGTTGCTATTGATAGGATTTGGACCTTCATGGAATCTTTATCTCGTCTCACTCTTCAAATCAAGCGCGACCATCGACACAAACAGGTGTTTCTTGTCCATTAGCATTGCCCCTTATCTTTTTTGCATCTATGATTGTCTGCTTTAATTGTGATTGGTAGCCTAATATTCACCGCATTTGCTTAGTATCAAACATTTATTTCAATGTAATTTTTTGTCATAATCACTTGTCTAGGTTTAAAAATCAAGCAATCCGACTAAGCTAGTTTGACCAAGTTAGGTGTTAGAGATCTTCTCTTAATACCATGGGGAATGCCTTCCTAATAATTAATGGTTACTTAGGTTCTTAATCTGATTTAGGCAGCATTGTGTGAAATGTACTAGGGCTTTCTAGTGGTCTTGACCCTATTGACCTTTAGATTAAGTATTATAAAGGGAGTTTACTAGTGTGATGAGCCTGGGGAGGTGTATCAGTGTTATATGACCCCCCAAAGTTACAAAATTAAAATGATGAAAATGAACAAACAAAAAATCAAAGTGCCACATTGTAAAATCTTAAGCTGGAAGAGAAATCTCAGCTTGATTGGGTACTTCACTCACATGTATCGCCTATGGTACTAGAGCCCTAGAGGTTCCCAGTATCGGCGCTTTTTCTTGAAAAGCAAAAAACCCAAGGCATACAAAATAAGCACACACATCAAAATTGAATCACTGTGAAAAGAATTTGGGGGGTCAAAGTAAAAGTAATCAGTCAGACGATGATTTGATGAGAAATTCCTTTTATGGTAGCTTAACTACAAGGTCTTCTCTTTATAGCCTCTAGTCAGCCCTCGAACATGAATACTTGGCTCTCGCGATTAAACAACTTAATTGACCACAGAAAATTAAGAAGCTTACCCATGGTATTAATATTCGATCTCTAGTGCCTTTCGACCGTCAAATTAGCGACCCCATACTTGTTTAATTTTTTACCTTTACATCTGTTTATGCATTTGATTACATTGCAATTTAATGTTCATTGCTGACAAATTGTTTGAAATTCTTTTACCAATAAATTTGTCTACCTAAAACTGCAAATGCTTTTTAATCACTTATGAGAATGCAATTACTGTGCCAATGTTGTTTGATTTTGCAGTGACTGAAGAAGGCTAAGGACATTTATCTCAAATGCTCTTCCACCTCGACGAACGAGCTTCAACTCAATAGCTTCCGAGGACGGAATCTACATCAGGAAGGGAGGCATGTTAACCCTCACGGTTCACGAACACCCCATCACCTACAACGGACGTGTATTATGTATTTGGTAGATTCAGGTAACGGGCTTGTCAGACCAATAGGAAAAGGGTAAGAGTGATTGCCGATGAGAGGCGCACTCTAACTAGGACATTCAAGGGATTAGTTGGCTAAGCATGGGCGCCCAAGTGTGAATGGGGTGATCTCATATAAAATCCAACTAAACCTAAAATTCATTCATTCTCTCATTTGTGCAATAGAAGAGTGCTCTTGCTACATCTCCATCCCCATCTCCATCTTCTTCTTCTTCACCTACTTGTGTGTGTGTGTATGTGAGAGAGAGAGAGAGAGAGAGAGAGAGAGAGAGAGAGAGAGAGAGAGAGAGAGGGAGAGTGTGTGTGCGATCGAGCATTACGAAGGCACGACAACGGCGAAGCGGTTGAGAGCGGCACGACTGTAGCTTCTTCTTCATCACAGCGAGCAATCCACCACGAAGGCGAGCGTAGAGCGGTGAGTGACACACCCTTTGCTCTCTTGAGCTTGCTAGTTTAGGCTTGTTGTGTGCTTGGAGACATTTGTGGCTCGCACACGGTGTATCGGCAAGTCCCTTGCTTCGACAGTGCGGCAAGGAGCGCACAGTTTGGAACACCCCTAGAAATCTTATTAGATCGAGGCCCGGGTTTTAGGGCTGACCTTCTGAATGATCTCTTGAGGAGGTTAAAAGTGAAACACCTACATTCCACACCCTACTATCCTCAATGCAATGGATTGCTGGAAAACGTGAATGGAATGATACGTAAGATCATTTCTAAGCAGGTTGTGGACCGGCCTAATGATTGGGATCGCCATTTGACGGCTGCTCTTTGGGCGTATAGGACATCTTTCAAGGTATCTACCCAATTCACCGCTTTTCATCTAGTTTATGGACAAGAGGCACTTCTCCCCATTGAGGTAGATCTCTCAAGCTTGCGCGTTCTTGCAAGAGTGGAAAAAAAACCAAAAGAGGTTCTACATGAAAGGATCTTAGATCTCCAACGACTTGAGCTAGATAGAGAAGAGTCCATTGACCACTACATCACCAAAGCGACAAGCCAAAGGGACAAAATCAACAAGAAGCTCAAGGGGAAAGGATTGAAGGAAGGTATGTTGGTTCTTCGCTATGATAACCGACTTGATACTCGACTTGACAAAAAGTTTTTGCAAAGATGGGAGGGACCTTTCATGATAAAAACAAAGTTTGGGAATGGTAGTTACAGATTAGCAGATTTATCAGGAAAACTCCACAAGACCAGAGTCAATGGATGGAGATTAAAGCCCTACTTTCAACGTATCAATCCGTTGATAGGCAATCATCTGCCTACATCATCTAAGCTCCAAATTGGCATGGCTCCCTTTGGCTTGGCAAATGCTCCACCTATTTTTAAAGCTTTGATGTGCAAAGAAGAACCAGCCTTGGAATCTAAACATACCCAAGGCAACCCTCCCATCTCCGATTTATGGGATTGAGGTAATGAAAAGCAGGTCTAATGGATTAAAAGAGTGCATGACACTCCTCCTATTGAAAAAAAAAGTAGAAAATGAAAAATGACAAAAAAAAGAGAAAAAAAAAGAAAGAAAAAGAAGCAACACCGTCCTCCTAAAGATATGAATATCTCTAGGCTTGGGGGAGGGCTAATATGAGTGGCATAAAATGGTAACCATCTTTTTGCAACATTTTTCAGCCTACTCAACGTCCTCTTCCTCATATGTGTATATATTTTTCTACGCTATTAAGTTATCTAGAGTAAATTCCCCCTCTTCGTTTAACCTTTGTGGCGACACATACATTGTACTCTTCCCAAAAATGTCACCTTAGTCATATATTTATATTACCACCCTTTTCTTTTTTGCTTTGTAAATAAAAGTAAGCATACAATAACCAACTATCTATCCCCAAACTTTCTTACCTCTTGTGAATTAGTAGTAGAAAAATAATATATCCATCTTCCATTCCATATAGATAAATTACCATGGAAATCAACTCTCCACTTGTCTTTACCAAAGATTATGGTCCATCTCTACAAGTCTTCTATGCCCCCTACATAGGTGGCCCAATATCTCTTAAGAATATACATATAGTTTTTCTCCTATCAAAAAGACTCCAATTGTATATTCTTTTCACAAGCAAATAATATTGGGCCCTCCTCTATTTGTTTAAGCATCATAGCCTTTTGGAAAAGCATGATTCCCCTTGGATGCATACAAGCAAAGGGCCCATCCAAGAAGACTTGGAAGCAAAAGGTTCCCTAGCCTAGTGTGGACCTTCCAAACCGAATTCATTGGTGCATGTGCGTGAATAATAGTCCAAATTCATATCAAACATGTTGAGAAGGTCAAATTTGCCTTTTGAAGCATGTCATTCCGAGCTACAGGTAAAACGTTATGGTCAAAATAGTGTAAATCTGTCAGATTCGCAGCAAAAGGAAACTGTAAATCAAGTAAATCAAGAGGGTGAGATCTTATTTTTTCCCTAATCATCTTCTAGAAGAGCAATGAGTGTTCAAGGTCACTTGCATGTGATGGGATCAACCTAAAGATGCTTTCTAAATGCCAAGACAGACAAGTTGAGATACCCCGCAGGAGCCACCCGTAGGGCCTCATGGTGGGCCCCACCTACATTATGCACCCCTATGGAGCCTTCACGGTCTAAAATGATATTTTTGGTGAATAAATAGTCCCTTTTATGTCCAATATTCAATGAGTGGTCAAAGGACACTTAATTAGGGCTAATCACCTACCCTAATTAAATGTAGCATAATCCCACTCCTACACAACTATAAATAGCCCCCCCTTGGAGAGACTCAAGGACACACACCTATATTTTCAACTTCATGTTGTTTCTTGATCAATAGTAGAGAAAACCCAAACTCTCCCTCTTTCACATCCTCCCTCCTAACCCTCCTCTTTGGTTTGTTTCTCCACACTTGTTCTATTCTCAATTTAACATTGGTTTGTTTCTCCACACTTATTCAATTGGTCTAAAGAAAATTCTCACTCCAACTCTCTTTTGCTTCATTACATATGCATGTGGCTACCTCTCATGGTGATTTTATTTGTCACGGCATTGCATAGATGGAGATGAGCTCTCTATGCAAAGTGTGTTAGTTCGATGTAGGTGATTCTCTTGTGTGTTTTTTGAGAGGCAGGTCTTGCGTGCATGATTTTTTGATGAGTCCTTGAGAGAAGAGGAGTTTGGATGTATCATGGGTATTCTTATGGGGAGAAGGTGAATGCTATTCCACAAATTGCATATTTACATTTGATGCACGGCATTGGGTTGCATAATCGTTGATGGTGTCAAGTGTCCAAAGTGTACATAGACTAAGGGTTCTCAAAGTGTGTTGCTTGAGTGGGTGAGTGCAAATGTTATTTTGATTGGTTTCCTCTCCACTCCCAAAAGAAGGTGGTGCCCCAAGTAGTGTGTATACCTCTTTACGAACATTTTGTGAGGGTAGGCCCATTGGTTTGGGTTTAGAGGCCCCATTTCAAAAAGCTCGCCGTCATAAAGTGGTGCCCCCACTGAGGAACATATTTCCAAGTTACCTTCAAATTTTTTAGTGATGGACAATGGAGTTCCCATCTATCCATTTCATTTTGCACAGCACATTAGAGTAAATGTTCACATAGATAAAAAAGTCTTTTTCCAGCAACGCATTGTTTTTATCTTTGGTGCAGAAAGACTTAGAGAAATACTGGCATCACCCAATCCAATTATACTTCCAATCATCAATTATGAAACTTCTTTTGATGTTCACATTTATATTTTATTTTAAAGGCAGGAACAAGGAGTGGTGAAGGGTGCTCAAGGGCCATATGAATGAACGAGGTCTTCAAACCAACAACGAGGAGTAGCACATGAATCACGATCAAAACAATGAACCTTTTAGGCCTATTGCTCGGCAATCCATTCATATAATCATTGCAACTAAGTTTGGGTTTCAATCTATCATAAGGAGATATTTGGATCCACTCGCCTCAATGAAATCAATGTTTCAATGAATCCATTTATTCTACCTATGATAAAGTACGAATTAACAATGGATGTGTACATCTTCATTTTAATGTAATCAGATTTATAGTGTCAACAATCTTGTGCGGCCCGTAAGAGAAAAGTTTCTTTTAGAGAAAGAAATTTCAAAAAGTCTAAACAAAATGTCAAGTTCTTTTCCCACGTTCTATGCAAGAAGTGGGGAAGATGCGCAAGAGTTTCTTGACAACTTGGAGATGGCACATCTCATATCCGGGAGAGATGAAGAGGAAGTAAAGCTACGAGCCTTCCCGTTGGTTCTAAAAGCAGAAGCTAAAGCATGGTATGAGACCTTGCAACCCCAAATCAAGTCCAACTGGGAGAGACTACGAGCAAGCTTTCTCTCCAAGTTCGGGCAAGGTGATACTTCTGAAGGACTATGGAAATGTCTTATTGGACATAAGCAGGTATCACTTGAAGACTATCCCTCTTATGAGGCAACCTTTGTCAATCTATGGGGTAGGTGGGAGACTACATTAGAAAATCATGGTGGTGCACCTAAATTTCTAAAAAAAGAGAGATTCATGGTTGGCTTGTATCCACTTTTAAAGGCTAAAGTAGAGCTAAAATTCCCATCCACCTTCGAAGAAGCACGTGAGGTAGCCATCATCAAGTTTAGAAAACTACACTTCCAAGCACATAGAGCAAGGGGTTTGAATGAAGTGAGTGAGAGGGAGTCTTCACAAACCATGGAAGTACCAATTAGGGCCCCTCTTGCACAATCTTCACAAATAGGAGATAAGTCTCAACAAGAGGTTTTACAAAGGCTAACTCAACAGCTTGAGAACCTCACTCTGAATCTAGTACAGGGCCTACCTCAACAACGACAACCAAGAGAAGGGAATCGCAATCAATGAAGACAAGCTCAAGAGTTGCGATGTTGGAATTGCAATGAAATGGGCCATGGCATGTACAATTGTCCACATCCAAGGCGACTTCCGGGAGACATATATCCCCCCAGACCGCCTCCTCTCACTGTGTAGCAAGAACTAGCTCAAGGCCCACAAATCCTTCGTCGACCACCACCACCAGCAAATATACCTCCCGTCCCACATGAGGAGGAAGAAAGAGGAGTCAACATCATCAAGCTAGAAGAGGTAATAGATGAGCATACTCTAAACTTTGATGTCATGCCGGCAGAAAAACGCACAAGAGCACATGATAAGGATGAAGACATGAGAAGTGAAGGATGAAGACAAGAAGAAGAAGTCAAAGATGGAAGAAGCTGAAAGTAGCAGGAAGAAAAGATCAAGGCGAAGGGAAATTGGTATCAACGACTTCCCATTGGGAAAGGAGCTAGAGCCCTACAACATCCTGGAGGATTTACAAACCCAAAAGCCAAACATTTCATGGCCTCAACTTCTACACCTATCAGCCGAAGTAAGAAGGCAATGGCCAAAGTTGGTAAGTACAAGAATTCCAAAAAAGAAAGCAAATATTTCCATTAAGGTTGTGGCCTCAAAGCTACAAAAAGATGTGGAACCCATTGTGGATGCTTACATAAGGGGTAAAAAGGTGTCTAATGTATATGTTGATGGTGGAGCTCAAATGTGTGTGATCACGGAAAAATCAATGAACAGGTTAGGGCTTGAAACTACAAAGTCCTCTAATTGTCAAGCTAGGCTAGCCAACAACTCAAGTGTGAAGTGTTTGGGGATCACTGAAAATGTAAAAGTCTCTGTATGTAGCATAGATGCACGATGTCGTGCTGTGACACGTACTAGTGGGAACGCATGCTACAAGATCTATCTTGTAACTTTTTAGATACATAATTATCTTTTCTATAATGTACATATGCATATTCAAGTATAATAATAAGCCTTCTATCTCATCCTATTATTTTTCTCAAGGGTAACCTATCCTTACTTTACCATCAGAAAATACTATGGGAAAAGCTAAATAGCTCCGCCTCTTTAACTTGGGGCAAAAAGCATTGATTCTTTATTTCTACTATCTCATTATCATTTCACACCCTAGCTAGATCCTATATCTGGGGTAAACTCCAATATATATATATTCTATGTATTTTTTATACTTTTCTTATATTTCTTTTTAAATAGCTACTAGGAGGGAATCAAATCCTAGTGGGACATTAGGTGGCATGATTTCAAAGATACACTTATATTAATGCATTATTGCAAGCATGATTACAAAACTTTGTCAAGGAGCAATGTCATGCTTTCATATGGCATGAGGTGTCCTTTGGAATTAAATGAAAGTCTAGGCTAAGGGGACCATGGGAAGACTTTTGCTTCCAGAAATGGACCCTATTTTGATGAATTTTTTACACAAGGTTCCAATCCGAATTGGAAAATGATTTTAAAATGAAAATCGTAGCTAATGAGCTGAAGTTTTTGTCCATATTTTTACTTTTTTATTTGGAGCCACGGTTGAGGAGATATGATCAAAATACTGGACCCCAGTCTGCCCACGTCATGCGGGGACAGCTCATTTCCAACTTTTCCAATTCCTATTCACACTGGCTCCTCTCTTCTTGTGTAAACCCTTGGGGGTTCCCTTCACCTATAAAAGGGGACCTCTTCTTCCTTGAAAAAAAAACTCAAGCATTCAAGCCATTGATGAGAGGAATTCTTGGGGAGTGAGTAGTAATGCCTAATTGTACTTAGCCCCATTAACATAAGCCCAAGCCTACACTTTCTCCTAGAGGAAGACTAGCCATTCTTGTACGCTATCCTTGGAAGATCAACTCTAATCAAAGAAGGTGTTGTACTTGGCATATCAATCAACGTTGAATTCTCCCCTCTTCGTCTCTCTCCCATCAATAATGGTGCCGAAGGGTTTCAAGTAAGATGTGTTCTACATTGATATTTTCTTGATTTCTTGTTGTTTTCATTTTCATCTCTAATCCAACATATATATATGTATCTAATCTCTTCTCCTTAACCAAACCTATCTCTCTCATTCTTAGTAATTCATCCTCTCTAGGTTCTCTTTACTACAAGTACATCTCTCCCCGCAATATCCTTATTGCCTACGGGCAAGAATAGGGCTTGGGAGGGAAACTTCTCATCTCTTCACTTCTCTCATATCTACATTTGTCACATACTATCCTAGATGAATAACCCACATGATGATCATTTCTATCGCTTTCACTCTGTACGATCTATTAGAATTAACGTATGGATTAGCCGTAAAATACACTTTCAACAACGTATAGTGTTTCTCTTCGGCCCTGAAAGGCTCAATGAAATACTTCTATCACCGGATCCCATCATACTAACTCTCATAGACTATAATTTTTCTTTTGATGTAAGCGTAGTTATCTTGCTAGGAACCAAGAGGATTTGTACACACAATTAATCCCAATCACTAGACAAAATATATATATTATAGTAAGCACAAAACTACAATTCCAATGAACAATTCGTAGCCTATTTGGTCAGCCAAGATTGAATGCCATTAACTCATCCATTAACCCTTTCATATTACCCATGATACGATATGACCATAGTCTTGATGTTTTCATCTTCGTATTGTTTTGACTTTCTCTTTTGTGTTCTTTCTTTGTGTGTGTGAGTGCAAGAGAGAAAGAGTGAGTCTTCTTTGATTGCACTTCTTTCCAAACCCTAGTCTTCATGGAATCTATGGTTTAACTCCTTCATATAGTTTTTGTTGAGTTCTCTCACAAACTCTCACACCCATAAGCCCGGTGCTTTCCTAGCAAGACCGCAAATTTCTCAACATATTTTTGGTGAACCCGACATGAAACTGCCAGGGTGAGATTTTTTGGGTAACCATGGGTGATCATGTTGAACAACAGGGTATGCATTTTGACCCAGCAACAATGCAAATGTTTCAAGCATTTGCAATGTTCATGCAACAACAACATGCCATTGAAAGAAGGGAGATTTCAGCAACGAAGGCCATACAAGAAGTCATCAATAGAATGGATCAGTTCAATGGCAAAGATGTAACCAAGTACTTACGTGAGTATGTGAAGGAGATGGAGCTGCATCGCGTGTCAGAAGGTGAGATGATTCAAAGCTTTGAGCTAGTTGTTGCTCCAGAAATTAGAGAGCATGTTAGGGTAATTAAAGATGGGCATGGGAGAAATTGGGAAGAACTCAAAGTAGCTTTAAAGGAGGAATATTTCATGGAGGACTCTGAGAGAGTGACCAAAAGGCATTCTTAGAATGGGTAGTCAAGCCAAATCAAGGACTATCAATAACATAGCTACTTAGGGAATTTGAGCGGCGCTATGCACAAGTCACTAGGACAGAAAGGGCCACACTAGATGCAGAGAAGACAGATCTTTTCTTACAAGCTGCAGGTAAAGAGTTTCAAGAAAATTTGGAGCTTCTTCTTGAAGATAAAGATGATGAGCAAGGACTAAAGACCGACTGGAATGAGGTTGAAGGTGCTGTCTCATTGCTTGCTAAACGACAAAGAAGAAGGGACAAGATGGTAGTAAACACTACAAGTCCTTCCACCTCAACTTCTGAAAAAATGGTAAAGCCTACTTTTATCGCTCCTAAGTTTGATGAGTCCATGCTAGATGAGCTTGTGAAGGGAATGCGTGACTTGAAGGTGAAGTTTGCAAAGCTTGAAGAAAAAGGCCAACCATCAGGGCCACTTCCTAGGCAAAGACAACAGCCCAAAGAAGGGTTTGTTAATAGATGTATTTGGTATGATAGTATAGACCATGTAAGAAGGGATTGTGATTATTTTAGTGATGCTTTGTCAAAAGATGTTGTCTTTTTTAAGGATGGTAAAATCCACTTAAGAGAGACAGGTCTACCCTTGAGAACTAACTTTGGGAAGGGGGGAATGCAAACCTTAGTTGAAGATATGACAACTAAGCATGCCACCTCTTCAGTTGAGGCATCTACTTATGGAGTAAAAATTGAACATTTTTGTGATGAAGAGGTGAGTGACCATCATGGTCAAATTATGCCAAATGTCATGCAATTAGCTAAAAAGGGAAAGCTTACAAAAGAGATTCTACATGAAGCAGGTGATTGCATACGTCTAGAAACAGGATGGAATGATCCAGTGGACTCATTGTCAGTGCATGCCTACATTACAAAATGCCAACAAAATGAGGCAATTGTAGAAGAGAAGCGCAGACATGAGAATGCTGATGAAGGACCATCAAAAAGAGCTTCTAGAAGTGGGGGTAGAAGCGACTCAATGCCTTTTCAAACACCCTCAACACAAGAAGCATCTCCACCTGAAGTACTCATGGAGGAGTCTACAACAGGAAAGAAGAAAGAGCCAATGAAAGGTAAGACAAAAGGCCCAACTTATAAACTACAATCTGATATTGAGGTTGCTACAAATTTAAAGAAAGTCTTGGAGGAAAGGATCTTGAATAGCAAGATTGAGTTTACTCTGGGAGAAGTTCTTGGCATTGCAAAGCGTGAATTCCATGAGGAGATCATTGACATCATCAAGAGGAAGAGGCAAACCCTTGCTGAAGTTTCTCGTCCACAGGTTGAAGGGGAAACCTCAAAGACACAAGGGATGCAACTGCAAAATAAGGAGAATGATGGAGCTGTGGTAGGATGCTACCAATCTAGTGGGAGAGTGAAGCAAATGTATTTCTCAAATGATGATGAAGAAGTTGAAGATATTCCTAGGAGTTACTGTTCACGAAGTCATTGGGCAAGGGCTACTACAGAAACTTTGGTCAAGGTAGGTGATCTTGAAGAGCCATTTGTTGCCTTGATTGACCATGGTTCAGAAATAAACATAATGTCAAAGAGTCTCTACAACAAGTGCAAATGGCCGATGGACACAGATCATGGCTGGATGGTAAAAGTGGCAAACAATTCATCCGGTAAATTGTATGCAGCATGTCCAGGTGTGAAGGTAACAATAGGTGATGTAAAGATTGACCAAAACTTCTTTGTACAGGATACATCTTCATATCATCTCATCCTTGGACAACCCTACATTGTGGGAGTTTGAATGGAAACAAAGGTAATGGATGATGGTTCAGCATATGCTAGGATACGTAGCAAAGATGGTAAATGAGCTGTCCAATTTCTCACAGTTTGTGTGAACCATGAAAGAAATCGTGACAACCTCAGAGAACATCCTCTACCAAAGATGCGCAAAGAGTTTCATGATCATAGAGAAATGATGGGTTTTGGCCAAGTACCATTGTAAAGCGGGATTGCAGTGGTACAGAAAGAAAAAGTGTCTTGCCTGATCCAAAATAGGTGAAGCCTTTTCAACGAGATCCTTGGTAAAAAAGAATGGATCAGTATGTTTTACAAAACTTGAAGATTTGAAGAGATGTGAGAGGCAATATGTGCATAATGTACAAATAGGCATGAAAAAGAGTGGGTTGCTAGAGCCTACTGAAAATGTTTTGGGTTTGTGTGAACAAGTTTCTTTTGTAGATACTATGGGTGAGCTTGATGCTATAATGGGGTCTAGTTTTCATCTTGAAAATGAAGTTGTGGAAGTTTGCTCTATGGAAATGTATCAAGTAATAGAAGCCTTTAAAGAAAGCCAAATAGTTGGCCCAGAAGCCCATGTTGAAACTAAATACAAGAGTGTAGCAAAGAAGGTGAAACCAGTAGCTTCACCCTTACCACCCAACAACAGGGAAAAGATTGAGAAGGCTTCTTTACAACCAAGTTTGAGGAATCCTAAAAAGATCGGACATACCTTCACAAAGGAGTCTTTTCAAGAGTTGCAGATTGGTTACGAGGAGTTTCTAACACAGGAGGAGACGAAGTGCTTCAAGGAAATGCTTTCAAAGCATGGTAAGGCTTTTGCATTTGAGCCACATGAGATAGGATGTGTTGATCCTTCTATTGTAGCTCCTATGGTAATTTTCACAATACCTCATGTGCCTTGGAATTTGCGGCCTATTCCGGTTCCAAAGGTTCATTTGCCAAAGTTAGTAGAGCTACTGAATGAGAAAATCAAAATGGGAATCTTGGAGCCTTCTTGTGCTCCAAACTCAAACAGGTGGTTCACAATTCCGAAGAAGAATGGTTCTCTACGCTTCGTCCAAGATATGCAACGAGTGAACAAGGTGACAATTAGAAATGTAGGTACAGGTCCAATTGTGAATGAGTTTGCAGAGGCATTTGCAGGGAGGGAAACCTACTCAATGGGGGATCTCTACTCAGGGTATGATCAATTTCAGCTTGCAATCGAAAGCAGAGACTTGACAACCATGAGGACACCTTTGGGTTTGGTAAGGATGTGTACCTTGCCACAGGGAGCAACCAACTCGGTTGCACATATGATGAATGGGATGAATAAGGTCTTACGTGACTTTATTCCTCAAATCACAATGCCTTTCATTGATGATTTGCCTATCAAAGGATGTGAAGAAAGTGACAAAGATGAAGCTTTGGATCTCAAGGGATGTCGCAAGTTTGTGGTAAATCACATAAATGATTTATGTGGTAAATCACATAAATGATTGTGATAAAATTTTGTCTAGGTTGGAAGAAGTGAATCTTACATTGTCAGGGAAAAAGTCTATGTTTGGTGTCAATGAAGTGCTTATTGTGGGGCACATGTGCGGGCCATATGGTAGGAAACCTTGTCCAAAAAAGGTAGATGCCATCCAAAGAATGAAAGAAACGTGCACTAGCATCACTGAGGTTAGAAGGTTTCTAGGAGCATGCGTCTTCTATGTTATTTGGATTCCACATTATGCACATTTAGCTGATCCTCTTTATCAGCTGCTTAGAAAGAATCAGAAGTTTAAATGGATAGAAGCATATGTAAAATCCATGAAAAAGCTAAAGGAGTTGCTCTAGTCAGCAACAACTTTGAGAAAGGTAGACTATGAGTGTCAAAGGCCAGTAATTGTGACAGTAGACACCAGCCCTACAGGGATTGGATGGGCAATAGGGCAAGATGACAAAGAAGGACACAGGTATGTGGTAAGATTTGAGTCAAAGGTGCTAAGTGCTCGCCAAAGAAACTATCCACAGATAAAGAGAGATTTATGGGGTATGGTTACAGCCTGGAAAAGTGGGAAAGAGTACCTAATTGGTGCATGTGTGGTTGTAGAAACAGATTGTCTACCACGTCTTGGGAAGATTACAAGCTGCTCAACTCCAGACATTGCTATGTTGCGGTGGATTGCCTACATTAAGTCCTTAAATCCTGAGTTTAAGCACATTGCAGGTAAAGACAATACATTGGCAGATATGCTATCAAGGGCAAGGTATGAAGATGAGTCACAAGTGATTGACGAGGGAGATGATGTAGGCACAAAGTTCTATTCTATCTCTCATGTCAAAGGTAACAATGTCTGCTAATCTGCTTGAATCATTATTGAAAGAGCTTTATGAAGGTGATTGGCTTCTTATTGGAAGCTACTTGAGTACTCTAACAAAACAGGATGATTGGTCTGAACAAGAATTCAAGAGGATACGCAGGAAAGCATATGGGTACTTTTTTAGGGATGGTTACTTGTGGAAGCATCCTAAACAAAAGGGTGCTACACCACAATGGGTTATATGCAAAAAAGAGACTCAAGTAAAGCTCATGCAAGAGTTTCATGAGAGTCTATGGGCTAGACACAGGGGTGTGTGGGCAACCTTCTCCAAGTTGAAAGAAAAATACTAGTGAAAGGGTATGTATAAAGATGTATCTCAGTTTGTAGAGTCATCTGTAACTTGTCAAATGTATTCAAATGTTCGACATCGTGATGGATTGAACCCTACATATCCACTAGCCATGCACTATAAATGGGTTGTGGATCTAGTCACAATGCCTTTAGGACTCTGGCAGATGAGATACTTGGTTCTTGCACGAGAAGACCTAACTAATCAGGTTGAAGGAAGAGCATTAAGAGCTAAAACCACAGAAGCTGTGTGCAGATTCCTTCTTGATGAGGTGATTTGCCGTTATGGTTGTGTGGGAAAAATCACTGCAAATAGAGGTGAACTGGATGCCGAAGAAGCAAGGGAGTTCTTTTCTAGATTAGGAATCAAGCTTTCTCTTACCACAGCTTACAACCCTGAAGGCAATGGAAAGAGTGAAAGAGGGCATCCTCCTATCATCAAAGCTTTGGCCAAGGCTTGTGAAGGAAGAGTTGGTAAGTGGCCAAAACTGTTACCATATGCTTTATGGACTGATTGTACAACACATAGCTCAGTAACTGGCTACATGCCTGCGGAGCTAATGTATGGTCAAAAGCCAGTGATGCCGATTGAAGATACAATTCCCACATGGAATGTACTACCTTGGCAAGAGGGGCTTAGCAGGGAAGATCTCCTTGCACTGCGTATAAGGCAACTACAGAGAAGACCTAGAGACATTGAAGCTGCAAAAGAACGACTCAAAAATGCAAGGTTGAAAAACAAGGACTACTTTGATAAGCGACATCGACTCAGGGGCAAAGCAATTGACAAAGGTGACTAGGTTTTAGTGTATGATAGTAGCCTTGATAACCAGCACATAGTCATGGGTAAGTTTTCAAAAAGATGGTTTGGACCGTATGTTGTAAAGCATGTGCAAGAAAATGCTACTTACAGCTTGTCTGAACTAGATGGTACAGAAGTAAAGATTCCCATTGCAGGAGAAAGGATCAAAATGTTTAAGAGAAGAGGAGACAATGATCCAGAAGATGTTGATGAGGAAGAAGAGAAAACCACAGGTAAAGATCAAAGTGAAGATGAAGATTTGGAATCATCCAGTGAAGAAGAAAGCAAGGAAGATGTACAAGAGGGCTGATCTTACAAAGAAATAATGTGGCACATACCGGAGGATGTGCAGGTTTAGAGGGGGTGGATGTCGTGCTGTGACACGTACATAGTGGGAACGCATGCTATAAGATCTATCTTGTAACTTTTTAGATACATAATTATCTTTCCTATAATGTAAATATACATATTTAAGTATAATAATAAGCCTTCTATCTCATCCTATTCTTTTTCTCAAGGGTAACCTATCCTTACTTTACCATCAGAAAATACTATGGAAAAAGCTAAATAGCTCCGCCTCTTTAACTTGGGGCAAAAAGCATTGATTCTTTATTTCTACTATCTCATTATCATCTCACACTCTAGCTAGATCCTATATCTAGGGTAAACTCCAATATATTTATATTCTATGTATTTTTTATACTTTTCTTATATTTCTTTTTAAATAGCTACTAGGAGGGAATCAAATCCTAGTGGGACACTAGGTGGCATGATTTCAAAGATACACTTATTTTAATGCATTATTGCAAGCATGATTACAAAACTTTGTCAAGGAGAAATGTCATGCTTTCATATGGCATGAGGTGTCCTTTGGAATTAAATGAAAGTCTAGGCTAAGGGGACCATGGGAAGATTTTTGCTGCCAGAAATGGACCCTATTTTGATAAATTTTTTACACAAGGTTCCAATCCGAATTGGAAAAATGATTTTAAAATGAAAATCGTAGCTAATGAGCTGAAGTTTTTGCCCATATTTTTACTTTTTTATTTGGAGCCACGGTTGAGGAGATATGATCAAAATACTGGACCCCAGTCTGCCCATGTCATGCGGGGACAGCTCATTTCCAACTTTTCCAATTCCTATTCACACTGGCTCCTCTCTTCTTGTGTAAACCCTTGGGGGTTCCCTTCACCTATAAAAGGGGACCTCTTCTTCCTTGAAAAAAAAACTCAAGCATTCAAGCCATTGATGAGAGGAATTCTTGGGGAGTGAGTAGTAATGCCTAATTGTACTTAGCCCCATTAACATAAGCCCAAGCCTACACTTTCTCCTAGAGGAAGACTAGCCATTCTTGTACGCTATCCTTGGAAGATCAACTCTAATCAAAGAAGGTGTTGTACTTGGCGTATCAATCAACGTTGAATTCTCCCCTCTTCTTCTCTCTCCCATCAATAATGGTGCCGAAGGGTTTCAAGTAAGATGTGTTCTACATTGATGTTTTCTTAATTTCTTGTTGTTTTCATTTTCATCTCTAATCCAACATATATAAATATGTATCTAATCTCTTCTCCTTAACCAAACCTATCTCTCTCATTCTTAGTAATTCATCCTCTCTAGGTTCTCTTTACTACAGGTACATCTCTCTTCCGCAGTATCCTTATTGCCTACGGGCAAGAATAGGGCTTGGGAGGGAAACTTCTCATCTCTTCACTTCTCTCATATCTACATTTGTCACATACTATCCTAGATGAATAACCCACATGATGATCATTTCTATCGCTTTCACTCTGTACGATCTATTAGAATTAACGTATGGATTAGCCGTAAAATACACTTTCAACAACGTATAGTGTTTCTCTTCGGCCCTGAAAGGCTCAATGAAATACTTCTATCACCGGATCCCATCATACTAACTCTCATAGACTATAATTTTTCTTTTGATGTAAGCATAGTTATCTTGCTATGAACCAAGAGGATTGGTAATGGGAATTGTATTCAATGCCAACACCCAAGATGTTTCTGTAGAAGAAAAGCCATCAGACAATCACACACGAGGGGATGAAAGATGCCACCACCTTGAAGAAGGATTTGAGAAGATGCTTGCAAAAGATCTTACTTGTGAGGAGAAGAGGTCCTACATCAATATGTTAAGGAGGTATCCCAATTTGTTTATCACTGACTACTCCCAAATAAGAGGTGTAGATGTAATAGAGCATCGAATTGAATTGAAACTAGGGACCAAATCCGTGGTGCAAAAGTTAAGGCGACTAGGATCCGTGCAACAAAAGGCTCTCCTACAAGAAGTGAATCGACTCTTGAAGGCTGGCTTCATCTATCCAGTATCCAACTCCGAATGGGTATCACCTATTGTAGTCACTCCCAAGAAGAATGGTAAGTGGAGGGTCTGTGTGGATTACAAACCCCTCAACGCTGCGACAAAGAGGGACCATTTCCCTCTCCCTTTCCGAGATGAAATTTTGAATGAAGTAGCAGGTCACGAATGCTACACTGTGTGTGATGGGTATTCAGGATATTTTCAAATTAGAATAGCAAAAGAGGACCAACCAAAAACCACCTTCATCACACCTTTGGGATGTTTTGCATTCAGAGTAATGCCTTTTGGGCTCACCAATGCTCCTAGCACCTTCATGAGATTCACAATATTTGTATTTCAGCCATTCTTTGGAAAATCTATAAGAGTCTTTATGGATGATTTCTGTATTTATAGTTGTAGATCACTTCACTGCCAAAAGGTTGAAGAGGGGCTTAAGAGGCTCCATCAATTTGGGGGACAACTCAACCCAGAGAAGTGTCATATCGGTGAATCTCAGGTGTTTTTGCTAGGCCATGTGGTTTCTTCACAAGGAATTCAAGTGGATCCCTCTAAAGTAGAGTCCCTTTTGTCATTATCTCCACCAACAACAACTAAGGAGCTAATGACCTTCAACCACAAAGTGAGGTACATGTCTCGCTTCATCCATCTCCTAGCAGAAGCCATCACCCCTTTGCATAGGTTGGCAAGCCAATCTACATTTGAATGGGGGAGGGAACATGCAAAAATTTTTGAGGAAGTGAAGGGCATTCTTAGCCCTCTCCCAATCCTAATGCCACCAGATCCAAAGGAGACCTACTATGTCACTCCAAGTGTAGGTTTCGAAGCAATTGGTGTTGTTTTGATGCAAAAAGATCCTAAAACATCATACATGAGGCCGATCTATTTTGCAAGCAAGGTGATGACTCTGGCCGAGAAGGGATATACTGAAATGGAGAAAGTGGTCTTTGCAATCTTGTTTGCGGTAAGGAAGTTTCGATCGTATCTTCTCCCTGTGCCATTTTTTTTTCTCACCTTAGAGCACAATCTACCATATGTAGTACAACACATGAGCCTCTCATCTAGAATAGCAAAGTGGGTGCTTGAACTCCAAGAATTTGAATACACTTTCCTTGTAGAACATAGCACAAGAGCAGAACTTGCAGACATTCTCACCTACAAAGTGAGAGAAAGGGAAGGATCATGACTACAAAGAGAGGAAGGCTCAAAACAGTTCAAAGTGAAGGAGATTGATAATGCCCATACTTTATGCTTTGACGGAGCTTATCAACGCCAACAAGACAAAGCAGCAGGGGGGATCATCATTTTGAACCCACAAAAGGAGGTAATGGTTAGAAAAGGTATCACTCTACCCAATGTTCACTCTAACAATGAGGCTGAGTATGCTGCTCTAACCCTTGGGTTAGAAGAATGCAAAGAATTAGGCATACAAAGACTTATTATAAAAGGTGATTCTTTGCTAGTGGTCAGGCAAATCCAAGGGACTTGGAGGTGCAAGAATCGTACATTGTTTGAGTGGCTTAGTAGTGTAAGAGCTTTGATGAAGGGTTTTAAAGTAACACAGGTACAACACATTGTGAGAACTCATAACAAGGAAGCAGACTTACTCGCAAATGAAAAGCTTCAAATGGCGGTAGGATGTGTGAAACTATATGAACCCAAATATCAAGGTCAAGAGGAGCTAAAAGACATTATCTTCTTTCTACAAGCAGGTGAGTGTCCCAAACACTTAGACAAGGTGCAAAGACATAGACTAGTTAGGAAGGCCACACCTTACCAGTGGATCGGGGATGATTTATATCACAAAGGGAAAGATTTGGTCTTGAGGAGACTACCACGTGTGCAAGAGATAGAGAAAATTCTTATTTCATGTCATGATGATGTCTGTGGTGGTCACTTTTCTCAAGATATTACAAGTAGTAAGATTTTACAAGCAGGGTTTATTTGGCCGAGCTTACATCATGATGTCCAATATTGGTGTAAGGCATGTAAGCCATGCCAAATTGCTGGGGATAGACGACTAACATATGAGCCTTGAGTCCCAATAATATCTTATGGCCCTTTTGAAAAGTGGGGTGTGGATGCAATAGGTCCCCTACCGCGTAATTCTACAGGGAATTTTTTCATCATCATGGGTGTTGACTACATGACACGATGGGCGGAAGCACCAAGCACAACCCGAATCACAGCTGAAGAGGTATCAAAGTTTATTTTTGATCATATTTGTAGTAGGTTTGGAACACCCCTAGAAATCTTATCAGATCGAGGCCCGGGTTTTTGGGGCTGACCTTCTGAATGATCTCTTGAGGAGGTTAAAAGTGAAACACCTGCATTCAACACCCTACTATCCTCAATGCAATGGATTGCTGGAAAAAGTGAATGGAATGATATGTAAGATAATTTCTAAGCAGGTTGTGGACCGGCCTAATGATTGGGATCGCCATTTGACGACTGCTCTTTGGGCGTATAGGACATCTTTCAAGGTATCTACCCAATTCACCCCTTTTCATCTAGTTTATGGACAGGAGGCACTTCTCCCCATTGAGGTAGAGCTCTCAAGCTTGCGCGTTCTTGCAAGAGTGGAAAAAAAACCAAAAGAGGTTCTACATGAAAGGATCTTAGATCTCCAACGACTTGAGCTAGATAGAGAAGAGTCCATTGATCACTACATCACCAAAGCGACAAGCCAAAGGGACAAAATCAACAAGAAGCTCAAGGGGAAAGGATTGAAGGAAGGTATGTTGGTTCTTCGCTATGATAACCGACTTGATACTCGACTTGACAAAAAGTTTTTGCAAAGATGGGAGGGACCTTTCATGATAAAAACAAAGTTTGGGAATGGTAGTTACAGATTAGCAGATTTATCAGGAAAACTCCACAAGACCAGAGTCAATGGATGGAGATTAAAGCCCTACTTTCAACGTATCAATCCGTTGATAGGCAGTCATCTGCCTACATCATCTAAGCTCCAAATTGGCATGGCTCCCTTTGGCTTGGCAAATGCTCCACCTATTTTTAAAGCTTTGATGTGCAAAGAAGAACCAGCCTTGGAATCTAAACATACCCAAGGCAACCCTCCCATCTCCGATTTATGGGATTGAGGTAATGAAAAGCAGGTCTAATGAAGTAAAAGAGTGCATGACACTCCTCCTATTGAAAAAAAAAAGTAGAAAAGGAAAAATGACAAAAAAAAGAGAAAAAAAAGAAAGAAAAAGAAGCAACACCGTCCTCCTAAAGATATGAATATGTCTAGGCTTGGGGGAGGGCTAATATGAGTGGCATAAAATGGTAACCATCTTTTTGCAACATTTTTCAGCTTACTCAACGTCCTCTTCCTCATATGTGTATATATTTTTCTACTCTATTAAGTTACTAGAGTAAATTCCCCCTCTTCGTTTAACCTTTGTGGCGACACATACATTGTACTCTTCCCAAAAATGTCACCTTAGTCATATATTTATATTACCACCCTTTTCTTTTTTGCTTTGTAAATAAAAGTAAGCATACAATAACCAACTATCTACCCCCAAACTTTCTTACCTCTTGTGAATTAGTAGTAGAAAAATAATATATCCATTTTTCATCCCATATAGATAAATTACCATGGAAATCAACTCTCCACTTGTCTTTACCAAAGATTATGGTCCATCTCTACAAGTCTTCTATGCCCCCTACATAGGTGGCCCAATATCTCTTAAGAATATACATATAGTTTTTCTCCTTTCAAAAAGACTCCAATTGTATATTCTTTTCACAAGCAAATAATATTGGGCCCTCCTCTATTTGTTTAAGCATCATAGCCTTTTGAAAAAGCATGATTCTCCTTGGATGCATACAAGCAAAGGGCCCATACAAGAAGACTTGGAAGCAAAAGGTTCCCTAGCCTAGTGTGGACCTTCCAAACCGAATTCCTTAGTGCATGGGCGTGAAGAATAGTCCAAATTCATATCAAACATGTTGAGAAGGTCAAATTTTCCTTTTGAAGCATGTCATTCCGAGCTACAGGTAAACAGTTATGGTCAAAATAGTGTAAATCTGTCAGATTCGCAGCAAAAGGAAATTGTAAATCAAGTAAATCAAGAGGGTGAGATCTTATTTTTCCCCTACTCATCTTCTGGAAGAGCAATGAGTGTTCAAGGTCACTTGCATGTGATGGGACCAACCTAAAGATTCTTTCTAAATGCCAAGACAGACAAGTTGAGATACCCCGCAGGACCAACCCGTAGGGCCTCATGGTGGGGCCCACCTACATTATGCATCCCTATGGAGACTTCACGGTCGAAAATGATATTTTTGGTGAATATATAGTCCCTTTTATGTCTAATATTCAATGAGTGGTCAAAAGACACTTAATTAGTGCTAATCACCTACCCTAATTAAGTGTAGCATAATCCCACTCCTACACAACTTTAAATAGCCCCCCCTTGGAGAGACTCAAGGACACACACCTATATTTTCAACTTCATGTTGTTTCTTGATCAATAGTAGAGAAAACCCCAACTCTCCCTCTTTCACATCCTCCCTCCTAACCCTCCTCTTTGGAGGAAGTGCAACTCTATCCTCCACTCTTTCTATTCTACAATCTCTTACTCCATCAACCCAATAAATCATTTGTAGCCCCTCATAACTTGTAAATACATCATGATCTCTCTCATGGTTATGTTAATGATCATTAAATCATCTTCAAAACTTTCAAGTGTCGCAATTCGTGATGGTTAGCCAGCGTCTGTCCTTCCCTTAAAAGGTGTGCGAGAAATCAAGTAAGTGTTCTATTCTCAATTTACCATTGGTTTGTTTCTCCACACTTATTCAATTGGTCTAAAGAAAATTCTCACTCAAACTCTCTTTTGCTTCATTACATATGCATGTGGCTACCTCTCATGGTGATTTTATTTGTCACGGCATTGCATAGATGGAGATGAGCTCTCTATGCAAAGTGTGTTAGTTCGATGTAGGTGATTCTCTTGTGTGTTTTTTGAGAGGCAGGTCTTGTGTGCATGATTTTTTGATGGGTCCTTGAGAGAAGAGGAGTTTGGATGTATCATGGGTATTCTTATGGGGAGAAGGTGAATGCTATTCCACAAATTGCATATTTACATTTGATGCACGGCATTGGGTTGCATAATCGTTGATGGTGTCAAGTGTCCAAAGTGTACATAGAGTAAGGGTTCTCAAAGTGTGTTGCTTGAGTGGGTGAGTGCAAATGTTATTTTTATTGGTTTCCTTCTCCACTCCCAAAAGAAGGTGGTGCCCCGAGTAGTGTGTGTACCTCTTTACGAACATTTTGTGAGGGTAGGCCCATTGGTTTGGGTTTAGAGGCGCCATTTCAAAACGCTCGCCGTCATAAAGTGGTGCCCCCACTGAGGAATATATTTCCAAGTTACCTTCAAATTTTTTAGTGATGAACAATGGAGTTCCCATCTATCCATTTCATTTTGCACAACACATTAGAGTAAATGTTCACATAGATAGAAAAGTCTTTTTCCAGCAACGCATTGTTTTTATGTTTGGTGCAGAAAGACTTAGAGAAATACTGGCATCACCCAATCCAATTATACTTCCAATCATGAATTATGAAACTTCTTTTGATGTTCACATTTTCATTTTGTTTTAAAGGCAGGAACAAGGAGTGGTGAAGGGGTGCTCAAGGGCCATATGAAGGAACGAGGTCTTCAAACCAACAACAAGGAGTAGAACATGAATCACGATCAAAACAATGAACCTTTTAGGCCTATTGCTCGGCAATCCATTCATATAATCATTGCAACTAAGTTTAGGTTTCAATCTATCATAAGGAGGATATTTGGATCCACTCGACTCAATGAAATCAATGCTTCAATTAATCCATTTATTCTACCTATGATAAAGTACGAATTAACAATGGATGTGCACATCTTCATTTTAATGTAATCAGATTTATAGTGTCAACAATCTTGTGCGGCCCGTAAGAGAAAAGTTTCTTTTAAAGAAAGAAATTTCACAAAGTCTAAACAGAATGTCAAGTTCTTTTCCCACGTTCTATGCAAGAAGTGGGGAAGATGCGCAAGAGTTTCTTGACAACTTAGAGATGGCACATCTCATATCCGGGAGAGATGAAGAGGAAGTAAAGCTATGAGCCTTCCCGTTGGTTTTAAAAGCAGAAGCTAAAGCGTGGTATGAGACCATGCAACCCCAAATCACGTCCAACTGCGAGAGACTGCGATCCATCTCTCCATTCCTGTGCAAGGCCCTCTCAGCTCCTTCCCTCCAACTCGCCAAATCCTTGCCCCTCGCAACCCATTGAGGCCTCTCTTGCTTGCCTCGCTCTCAGATTTAGCAATTACAAATATTAACTTATTTAGAAACCCTAAAATAAACCCAAGTGTGGGTTCACACCTTAAACCCTCGAGCAAACTCCGGGCCTTTCCTAATCGTTGTCCATTCTCCTCTGCTTGCACCTTCATCACACAAAGTCTCTTTAAAGAGAGATTTTAACATCGTACATTAGTGCCTTAGATCTCAAAAATCTAATGTGGCACTATTTTCATGCTTCATGATCAACTTGTCTCTCTCTCTCTTTCTCTCTCTCAGTTTCTCCTTTGGCGACTATGTCCACACACATACACACACGTGCACATCTTCTCCCTCTTTATTGCATCGTATTGGCCACCTTCTCATAGCTCATCCCCCTCTCTTGATCATATTGACTACTCCTCATGCTGATGACAACACATAATAGGATGTCCCACCTTGGACATATGCATTAGACACTCTTTTTTTCTTCCACCTATGCACCTTGAATGGACTACAACAGGCAAACCAATGTTCCATCATGATATCTTTTCATATTTGCTTCCTTTTTTAATTCCATACCTATCAGCAAATAATCCCTTGGGGTGAAAGCGTGGTTTGGTGGTACAAAAAAGGACCTATTTTACTTCTACCAATGAAAAAGTGGGGATTGGTAAAATTTTTGTAGTTTAGGTCAAAACTTTTCGGAGCTTGTGTTTTCAAATTCTTCTTTTGAAGATCTATCCATTGATATATAGTATGATAGGTAGTTTTTCATGTGACATGTAGAAATTGTAGCTCAAAGTTTGTCAAAGGTGCTGTCAAGGACAGTCCTTTTTGTACCACCAAAGCATGCTTTTAGCCCTTGAGTACTTTATTAATATTTCCCATGCTAATAAGTACTCCAATAATGCGCTTATCCCAAAGGCACTTTTTTCCTACTCGGTTTTGCCCCTTTGGTCATCCAAGTATTAGACCCTAATTTAGAAACTCATCATTCTACTTCCCTTGTACATACTTTCCCTAAATAAACAACAGCCTCATGATTGTGCTATTACATCGACAAATGCAACATCATCTCTCACAACAGACATATTCATACCAACCAAGATGATGCTGATGGGGGCTTTTCACAAGCCAAGCTCCCATACCCCTCTTCTCTCGTCCCCACCCCATGAAAATCCCCTCTTAGGGAGGGAGTGATAAAAGGCATTGGAAAAAGTAAGAAAAAATAAAGTATGATTATGTAAATATATAAGAAAGGTAAAATAGGCCACCTCATGCTTGCGGGGTAGCCCATCCCCACCTTGCCTCCTTTTTCTTCACTGTTGCCCCGCCGGGTGTCCCTTTTCCTCTCCTCCACTCAAAAGGTCAACCCCCTCTCTCTTCCCCTTGTCCTTTCTCCTTTCTCTCTCCCCTCAAGCTACCCCACCTCTCACCAATAATGCATTATAACTCACCAATAATGCACCCTAACTCACATGCAACTTACCCTATCTTCCAAAATAGTATACCCCACCCCCTCTTTCTCTCTCCTATCATATCCCATGACCCAAATACCCCCCTCTCTCTCTAAAGGGCGCCATGTCTCTTGTCTTGTAGCTAAATAACCTCCCCCACACTCACACACACTCAGTTTCACTGAGAAAGGTGCCCACAGACCCATCCCCACCCGGTGGTTACCTGATTTTTCTTGTGTTCACACACATGTGCACACAGATTCACCTCTAAACACACTCCCCTCTCTCCCCTCTTGTAATTACTTTATTCTCCATGTCACCTCTCACTTTTTTTCATCAACCCATCTCTCTCTCTTAGTCTCTCTCTCATGAGACTGCTGTTCTGGCACATATACACATAGCCAGACAAGTGGGGCCCACAGTCACATGGCCTATGTAGATAATGATTTCTTCATTTCTAAATTCTAGAATTTCTCCCCCCTCCTCGCCTATATAAAGAGGGGTCACCATCACACTAAACACACACACACCATCACCAAAGAGTACACTATGCATTTTGTGTGCCTAGTGCACACACACACACACACACACACACACACACACCCACACCATCACCATCACCGTAGTCACCATGCTCGTCTTGAGCATGACCTCTATACCCTTGGGCTATGGAAGATGAAGGGAAACTAAATGAAGGATGATGGCCATAACCCTCGTGCGAGTCTTCGCCATCAACTCCCACCTATCCGCCATGTGCTTTACCACGCTCTCCCTTCTCATTCCCTTACCCTATGCTCCCCATTTCATCGCCTAATTCTCTAAATAAAGCTTGAGGTTTTTTGAGTATGTTTTCTTGCAATGTTTTGCCCATGTGAGGTGTGCGGAATCGCCACCTAGTCTTGTGTTTTGGAGTGAGCTTGTGTATGTGTGAAGGGTGTGCGGATTCGCCATCCTTTTGTGATGCCTAAGTACTAAGCCGCTATACCCCCTCCCTCACTCTCTCTCTCTCTCACTTGATCTCATTCCCTTTCCTTTTCATCATTACTCCCAAGCATCGATCTCTCTTGGATGAAAACTTTGTTATGGTGGTGTGTTGTTTGCGTCCTAGCCGCTGAAGCTAGGTGGTGCCCCCTGATTGCTTTACCATGACACGCTCGAGGCGCGCCATTCGGTCCCCGGTGTTTTAGAGGCCGTCGGGGTTCGGGGTTAGCTTTGCTCCTGTCAATGCAACAAAACTGAACCTCATCAACAACTTTAATGACAAATAAAGACAATCAGGCCATCAAAAACCAATCAAAAACCTTCCCTTGCCTCCACGGACACTTTTTAGCAGTGCACGAGGATGGGCACTAAAATAGGAAGGAGGGAATTTTAACTGAGTCAACATCAGTTAACAGAAGCTTCTAAAGACCGAAGACGTACAAATGCACATTGAGGATGAATGCAAAGAAGCAGTAAAGATTGGAGTTACACATTTTCCACGTTTTCCCAAAATGGTCACGTATTGTAAATTCCCGATTTATTTCAAGCCATTGTAATATTTCTAATGTGTTACAGCTCAATGGGAGTTCCAAGTTGTAAAGAATAGGTCACTTACTGTGCCTAGGTTGCGGATTCAGTAAGTGGTGAGCCCTAAAGGCCTTGGGCGCCCGGACATTGCATACTTTTAACCGAGGTATATAAGGTAGTGTGTAAAAGCAATTAGGGTTCTCAAGTCATTTGTTGAGAGCACTCTTTGGTGAGAGCTCTTGAGGTGTGTGGCTATGGATTCCTTGAGCTTCTCCTTGCTCATGAGACTTGATTAACACTAATCAATGATTCATTCTCTCTCACTATGCCTCTCTCTTACTTCTTATGATTACCTATGATGCTTAGATTAACTAGATCTTAACTAATTAGTGGTTAATCCATTTCTAATCTTGTGTGATTGCCCTCTTTTGCTTGTGTGTGCATGTAGGTTAATCCCTTTCTAATCTTGTGTGATTGACCTCTTTTGCTTGTGTGTGCATGTAGGTTTGATTGGAGTGTGGTGCTCGATAGATCTATGTGTGTGTGCTTGCGATTAGTGTGTTGCATGATAGGATTAGTGTTGAGTGAGCTTGTAATCGTAGTGTGTGTGATTGGGTTGATTAGAGTTGAAGAGAAGTGGATATGTTGATTGCCCTTCATTGCGGCTTTGCTCCTGCATAGGCCGAGAAGCTCACCTCATAGAGTTAACCATTTGTGTTGCCACGATTAGCTCACTAACCGTGTGAGTGTTTCCATGCCCTAGCCAGGTAGCTTATCCCTCCGGATTGATAATTTTGTTGGTCATTGGAGCTATTGCAACGATGGGACCCCCAACACCACGTGCAACTCTTTTGAAAAGAGAGGGGGAGCAACGACTGCACCGTTGTTGCCCCCCTCAAGGGTTGTTTCATGTGGTAAGTGGAGGGAGATCCCGAGACCAGAAGGGTTAAATCATGCACTGAAAGAGAGAGAAAGTGGAAAGCCTACCAAGTGTCGAGCCATGTAGTGGATATACTAAAATGGAGTATGACATGTGTATGAGATGCAAAAGAAAATACCAAATTAGGCTCCATTTTCCTGCACGAGCTAGTACACCAATTTTATATTTTTTCAAGCTTTGTAAGGCCCTATAAAATGGAATTCGCATGCCAGTTAAGGGGCTTTTTGGGCCTTTTTGGTTTGGGGAGCCATTTTGCTCCATTGGTTGAGTGTTGAGTCAAGTGGTCAGCTGCTGCGAAGGTGCGGCTATGGTGTTTGTACGGAGTGGGAGTACTGTTGTTTGATGATTTTGTGCTCGCCTGAGGGTGTGCCGGCTTGGAGCTATCTTGTACATGGTGTTTTTTACGAGTTGAATCTACCATTGCTATGCATCTTGTGTTGATTCCCCCTTTCCCCTTCTTTTCTCTCGTGTGTGTGTGTTTTTGGGAGGGAGTCGATAGTTGTGCCCCCCGATGGTCAATGGTGCGCATAGAGGGATCAAGAGAGGTTGTGTGTGTGGTGAAGGCTGTGAATCATGTTGTACGGGGTGATTGGGCTTTGTTTGTGTTGTCATATCGAGTGTGTGCATACGGTTGTGTATGAACAGGGGTTTACCTATGAGATTGTCGAGTTTTGAAGGTGAACTCTAGTGGTTAGGGGTGATGTGTATATCCTGGGCTATAGAGAGGCATGTTGTGTGTGTTTTGGGCGTGTTCCCCTTTCGCGTTATCCATCTTTGGGTGCCCCCACTGATCAGATGGCTGATGCTCCTAATTAAGGTTTGTCACGGCTAGGGACTTGCTACGCGTCGTGTGCGAGCCACAAAGGCGCCTAGCACACAGTCATACAACAGACAAGCTCACAAGGGAGAATGGTGTGTCACTCACCTTCCTGCGTAATTGCGAATGAAGGATTCCCGCGCCGCGAAGAAGAGGGAGACACCGCTACTCCGCGCTCAACCGCCTCGCCGTCGTCGTGCCGCCGCAACGTTCGATCACACACACACTCACACACTCTCTCTCTCTCTCTCTCTCTCACACACACACACACACACACACACACACACACACACACGTACACACACACACACACACAAGGAGATGGTGAAGGAGAAGGTGGAGATGGAGCAAGAGCAGCTTCTATTGCACAATGAGAGAATGAGTAAAAATTAGGTTTAGTGGCTTTTATATGAGCTCCCCCCATTCACACTTGGGCGCCCATACTTAGCCAACTAACTCCTTGAATATTCTAGTTAGAGTGCGTCTGTCATCGGCGATCACCCTTACCCTGTTCCTATTGGTCCGACAAGCCCGGTACCTGACTCTAAATAATACAACGTTTATAGATCATAGGGTGTCCGTGTGCCGTGAGGGTTAACATGCCCCCCTTCCTGATGTAGATTCCGTCCTCGGAAGCTATCCAGTTGAAGCTCGTTCGTCCAAATGGAAGAGTAGTCGACATGGATGTGCGTAGCCTTCTTCAATCACTGCAAAATCAAACACCATTGCCACAGTAATTGCATTCTCATATACAATTAAAATTCATATGCAATAGACAGACAAAGTGATTGGTAACAGAATTTTAGACAATTTGTCAGCAATAAACATTAAATTGCAATATAATCAAATGCATAAACAGATGTAAAGGTAAAAAATTAAACAAGTCCGAGGTCGCTAATTTAACGGTCAAAAGGCACTAGAGTTCGACTATTAATACCATGGGTAACTTCTCAATTTTTTCTGGTCAATTAAGTTGTTTAATCGCGAGAGCCAAGTATTTGATGTTCGAGGGCTGACTAGAAGCTATACCTAGAAGACCTTGTAGTTAAGCTACGATAAAAGGAATTTCTCATGAAATCATTGCCTGACTGATTACCTTTTCTTTGACCCCCCAAAGTTTTTTCACATTGATTCAATTTTGATGTGTGTGCTTATTTTGTATGCCTTGGGTTTTTTGCTTTTCAAGGAAAAGCGCCCACACTGGGAACCTCTAGGGCTCTAGTACCATAGGCGATACAAGTGAGTGAAGTACCAATTTAAGCAGGGATTTCTCTTCCAGCTTAAAATTTTACATTGTGGCACTTTGATTTTTTGTTTGTTCATTTTCAGCATTTTAATTTTGTAACTTTGGGGGGTTATATAACACTGTTACCCTCCCCAGGCTCATCACATTAGTAAACTCCTTTTATAATACTTAAGCTAAAGGTCAATAGGGTTAAGCCCACTAGAAAGCCCTAGTACATTTCACACAATGCTGCCTAAATCGGATAAAGAACCTAAGTAACCATTGCTTATTAGGAAGGCATTCCCCATGGTATTAAGAGAAGATTTCTAATGCCTAGCTTGGTCAAACTAGCTTAGTCGGACTGCTTGATTTTTAAACCTAGACAAGTGATTATGACAAAACATTACATTGAATTAAATGTTTGATACTAAGCAAATGCGTTGAATATTATGCTACCAATCACAATCAAAGCAGACAAACATGGATGCAAAAAGATAAGGGCAATGCTAGTGGACATAAAACACCTGTTTGTGTTGATGGTCGCGCTTGATTTGAAGTGTGAACGAGAGAAAGGTTCCATGAAAGTCCAAATCCTATCAATAGCAACACGCTCCTGTACACACTAGGAAACAAAAGGAATACCTCCAGGAGGCACATTAGTGGGAAAAGGTACCAACACTTATTGAACACAACAAAAAACATAAGGAACCCTAATCTAATTATTTGCACTCCCCCTAAAGAGTCAAGGGAATAGGATATTGTAGAGGTTGGGGGGAAACCCTAAGGCTAAACCCCTATCCTCGTCGTCGAGATAAACAAAGTCATCATCCATGAGACCATATGTGCCATCCGTGTAGTCATGTAAATTTTCTTCTTCATCATCGGTGCCCATGTTTACTAAGAAGGTCACTAGACGCCTATAGTCATCTTGGTCAAAAGGGTAGGCTTGTGCAATGGGAGAAACGCTCTCTACTAAGTATGGATCAGACGTGGTTAAGAGACGTATCAGCCATTCTAACTCCTCAAAATTCCTCTCACATGCTAGCGTACCTATCAAATCCCATTCACATGCAAGCACTGGAAAGACCATGTGAAATATTTGTGAAAAGTAACAAGGGTACCTCTCACCCAAGGCAGGAGTGGATGACTCTAGCGTACTAGCCATATCTATACACGCAAATAGATGATGGTTAGAGTGCAAATATTACAAGGATCGTGTTTTTGTGCATAATTTGTTTTTATGATTTGTGTGATGGATCTTGCTCTTTTACTTTTTTATCTTGTTTTTGTTAGTATAAGGCTTTATATATACATTCCCTAAGATCGGAGATTAAGAGGTCAGGGAGAAAGGTTGAGAGGGAAGCAAGTGAATGATGGATGTCCACAAACACTCCCCCCTTCCTTGGGTAGATCATACCGTTTGAAATGAGCTTGTCACCCTTTGAAACCAATTGTTCCAGTTGGTAATAGGTGAGGATTTTTGCCAGTAGTTTTCTATTACCCTAGGTGCCTCGTCAAGTGGCAAGGGTGGTAAGGTACTCTCCCAGGATCGAACTTGAAGTGGTTCATCAGGTGATTCTTGAACATTGGGAGGTGTGGATTCTTTTGTAGCTTCATTGAGGTCTATTACTATAGATGGAGGCTGTGTAGAAGCTTTTACCTCTATGGATGTATTACATGAGGAGCTAGAAGCTTCATGGAACCCCCCCCTTCCTGAGCTAGGTGGAATAAATTGGGTTTGCCTTGGAGCCCAAACTAGCTCTGGACTAGGTGTGTAGCATTCTGTGATCTTTCCCTTCCCACGGTCTGCCATTGGCTTTAGTGTTACACTGTTTGACTCATATTGGTTTATTGTCGATAGGGAAGGACACATCTTACGTTTAGGTACCCAAATTTGCTCATTTCCATCATAGTATCCTTGGGCTTTTAATAGTCGTTTAGGAATCCAGCGCCACGTTTTCTTACATTTCTTGGAGCGAGTGGGACGTTTCTTACGAGGCTTTCATTTTTTAGCATCAGCCATGGTTACTAAAGAAGCTTTAGGGACCCACTTGTATGCTTTCTTTGTTATATTAGGATGGTTCTTGTGTGTCTCAAGCTTTCTTTCAACTACATCAGTTGAAGATCTAGAGAGTTGGGCTATGGGGACGTATGGTTCAACCTCCTGAACATGCAATGTCTTGGGTTTTATTTCCTTGGGCAATATCTCAAGGACTATGGCTTGAGTGGTAGGGATAAGAGTTGGTTTTTGCGTTGTGACACCCCCAGTCCCCCAATCAATAGTGCATTTGGTGGCTATCATCCACGTGCGTCCTAGGTTTATATTACCCTCCATAGTTCCAGTAGGCATGACCAAAAAGTCTTGAGCTACAATTCCATTGTCATAACTGACACAAGTGTGCCAGATTCCAAAAACCGTAGTTTTTTTCTTGTTCACACCCTTGACTTGGATAATACTCTCAGATAGAGGTGGCTTCCCTAACTGACACCACACCCCATAGGATAGCAGATTATATTTAGCACCCGTGTCCAATAAGGCGTTATATAGCACTTTTCCATAGGAACTATTTAACTCAATAGGGTATCGTAGAGGTGTGTCAGAGTCCAACCAATCCTCTTCGATTTCCACGTGGAATGCATTTGTGACTCCAAGGTTAGCCTCTCGTTTTTGTCTTATACGTTGTTGTCGCTCCTTAGCCTCAGCTTGAGCTTGTATCTTCTTTAACTCGGTTTGTGCTTTGGCGGCCTTCTTTTGATGAATGGCCCGTAGTTCTTCTTGGCTTAAAGGATCATAATATCTTTTGAATTTACTCCCATTGAGGAATCCAATGGTTTCAACTCCATCAAGAGTCTCCACACAAAGGGTACCTTGTGGGGTAATTTCACATACTCTATATGGTCCTTAATCAGCATATTTCAACTTTTTCTTCTCTTTACGTACTCCATACATAAGGACTTTATCACCAACTTTGATGTCCTTGTCCTTCACATGGCGATCAAACCACTTCTTTCTCCTATCCTTTTCCACAAGAGCATTTTGCACAGCCAACTGTCTCTCTTCGTCTAGGTTTTCTAAGATATACAAACGCTCGGTTAAGGGGTTACCATTCCATCCTTCCTGTGAAGCTACCCTAAGACTAGGAATGACAAACTCCCAAGGCATAACCGCTTCTTGGCCGTATACCATTTTGAATGGCGTACAATTAATAGCCACTTTATAAGCAGTATGATAAGCCCATAGAGCAGATGTCAACTTCAAATCCCAATCAATGCGATGAGCTTCTACCATCTTGGTTAAAATAGAGATTAGAGTCTTGTTGGTGCTCTCGGCTTGTCCATTAGCTTGCGGGTAATAAGGTGTAGACTTATGGTGGGATATCATAAAGGTCGTGGTAAGCTCTCTTATTACCTCATTTATAAAATGGGTACCATTATCACTAACAATTTCAAAAGGGCAACCAAATCTTGTGATAATGTTCTCAAAAAGAAACTTAGCTGTTGTCCTTGCATCAGCTTTTTGTGAAGCCTTAGCTTCAGCCCACTTTGTTACATAGTCCGTAGCAACTAGAATATATCGAGATTGAGTGTTGCGAGCTGCGGGACTAATTGGACCTACAAAGTCTAAGCCCCATTTTTCAAATGGTTGGGTTACTTTAATAGGATGTAAGGGCATTCTGTCTTTGCGCTGTGTGGTCTTGTAACGTTGGCACTCATCACACCCTTTTGTAAAAAGTGATGCATCCTTAAATAAAGTTGGCCACCAATAGCCTGATTGCAGCACCTTTCTAGTAGTCAGGTCTCCTGAAAAATGTCCTCCTGCTATGCCCATATGTGCTTCTTGCAAGATATACAAATATTCATCCTCGCGGGCACAATGCCTAAGAATATCGTCCTTGCCTAGTCTATACAGAGTTCCGGCAATCAAACAATAGGGTTCACATTCTTTTACTAGCCTTCGAGCGATATCCTTACGAAGTTCCTTGGGTGGAAAACCATTAACTAAAAAGTTAACAATGTTCTCACTCCATTCAGGCATAGTCTCAACTATGAATAGGGAAGTATCGGGTAATTCATCATCAACTCCTGTAGGGGCTTCACCATTGGGTATGCAAGACAAATGATCAGCCATGACGTGCCTTTTACCGGGTCTCACTACAATCGTGAAATCAAACTCCAGAAGAATTAACAATCATCGTGTGATTCTTCCTGTGGAGCATGGCTTGTTTACCAGATACAGCAACGCTTGATGATCCACATAAAATACAAACTTGTTTGCCAGAAGGTAGTAGCGAAATTTCTTTACTGCATAAACCATTGCCAAAACTTCTCGCTCTGTAGTGGTGTAGTTTCTTTCAGCATCGTTCAATTGACGGCTTGCAAAGCTAATGGGATAGTCCAATTTATGTTCTCCTGGTTGAGTGAGAACACACCCAATAGCAAAGTTTGATGCATCAATATGCACATGGAAAATGACATCCCAGTTAGGTGTCCTTAAAATCGGAGCACTTGCTAGTGTTTTCTTCAATTGTTCATAGGCTTGGTCACACTCTTCAGTCCATTTAAATTCAATGAGAAGCTTGTACAAAGGACGTGCTATCTTAGCGAAAAATAAAATAAACCGTCGATAATAACCCACGTGTCCCATGAACCTTTGAACTCCCTTGTAATTGGTTGGTGGTGGTAACTCTAGAATCACTTTAATTTTGCTCTCATCGGTTGAGATACCATTCTTAGATACTATATGCCTTAAATTAACTCCATGCTTGACCCAAAATTGGCATTTGAACGGGTTCAATGAGATACGATATAACCTACACTTTTCAACCACCTTCCGCAAACATGATAGATGTTCTTTCCAAGAAGAGTAAACACAAAGGTCGTCTAAGAAAGCTTCACAAAACTCTCTCAAATATTCTTTAAAAGCAGTATTTATTAATCGTTGGAATGTAGCAGGGGCATTTGTTAAGCCAAAATCCATCACACGAAATGCAAACACGCCAAATTCTGTGATGAAGGCAGTTTTAGCTTGGTCCTCTAGCGCTATCGTGATTTGGTTGTAGCCTGAGTACCCATCTAGAAAGCTATAAGCTTCCTTGCCTGCAACTCTTTCGAGTACATGTTCGGAATATGGTAGGGGGTAATGGTCTCTTCTAGTAGCTGCATTAACTTTTTTGAGGTCCACGCACACCCTGAGTTTCCCATTCTTTTTTGGCACGATAACTATTGGAGACACCCATTCAGAGTGTTCAATAGGATATATGAACCCACATTTGATAAGCTTTTCTAGTTCTTCTTGAATGATCTTTGCGTACTTAGGATTCATCGGGTAGGGTCTTTGTTGTACGGGCTTCGCAGTGCTAATCATAGGGATTGTATGTTGGACCACAGAAGGTGGAACACATTTCATATCATGGTATGTCCAAGCGAATATGTCCTTGAATTCCTTGAGAAGCTCTTTGAGGACCGCCTCTTCAACTTCTGTGAGGTCTTGGGCAATAAAAACAGGTTTTAATTCTTCACCGGGGTTGGCTAATTCTATTTCTTTAACTATTGCCGGCCCATCATAGATTCCATCATTCCCATCGATAGGTATTCTTTGGGCTTTTGTGTACACAACCTTTGCTTCCCCCGTGGTGTAAGATTTGAAATGTTCTGGTGCAGGATGCAAGTTTGTGGATTCTGGTTATGCTTTGGTCTGTGCTTCCATTTCTGCTTTCTTGTGTTGTCGAGCTAACTCTTGGTTTTGACGCCTCCTTGCAGTGCGGCTCAACTTTGGCTTGTCTATGATCTCTAATTGGGCTATGTCATGGGGTCGTGGTCTACACCACATAACATTTTGGAGATATTCACCCAATCGTCTACCAATTTACGATGAGCATCACATGCTCCTATATAACTGATCCATTCTGCTGAGGATCTCTTCTTTTTTATCCTAGCACGTACATTGGCTCGATATCGACGCCTCTTAAAGTTTTTCTTTTTCTTATTTGAGACCTGATTTTGATTTGCATTTAGATCTGGCTCACTAAAGGAGTCCTCGTTGGTGTCCTCTTTACTCTCGGAGAAGCTATCATCAGTTGATGTGCTCGGTCCTTCTGAATGTTTTGACTCTGAACTTGCTCCACTCTCTAATTCATGAGATTCAGAATCCGTTTCACTCTGGGAGTCGTGTTGGTCAAAGTCTTCTATTGAGCTATCGGTGTCACTGTCAGATTGGTCTACAATTGCCTTGCCCTTAGAAGATGCATGTATGGCACTTATCATGTTTAGAGGTGCAATTTGTGGTACCTCTTCCCCCTCTGGTGTGACCCAAGTGGTTCCTCTATTTCCCCAGGTATCTATGGTTGCAGCTAGGTGTACCCAGTCTACGTTGTCTGATTCCGTCATACCCGGTAACACATCCATGTAAGGAGAATCTTGGCCAATGTTTGTATCCTTCTTACAAGTGTAACAATATTGTAGTGGGGCCGAGTGAACTGTGGTGTCAGAGCGATGATCAATAATGGTTTTACTCCCTAAGGGGTGTACCTTACCAGTCACCAAATCCACTCTAAGGACAGAGTCTTGGAATTGCAAATAGACATGATTTTTAGACCAATCATGAACCATTTGTGCTTCCCTCATGAATGGTCGTCCTAAAATCATTTCATATGACATAAGGTGTTTAGAGAAATCCATTACAATGAACGTATGTCATTCCTTGTGTCCTAGAACTTTGATCTTAAGATCCTTGAGCATCCCCATAGGTTTGGCTATGGTACCATTTGCCATCTTTACCACAATGTTAGTAACACTGAGGCGGGGTTTTCCCATGGATTCCCAACAATCTTTTGTAACGATGCTAGCTCCCGCACCACCATCAAGAATTCCCTTTATAGTTAATCCCTTGGTAGTGATGGGTAGGGTCGCATTAGACTCGTCGCCTTCAAAATACTGCCCTAATTCGTTAATGGGTACCTCAATCACAGACTCGTGTCCATCTAAGTCAAGTGATTGCACATGATTTTCCTCATCAATCATAATCGAGTCAGGCCTATTTGGTTGCGCAAACTGCGGTAATCCCGTTCGTAGCTCTCCGTTAAGGAATGCTCAAAGTGCAAGGAATAACTCAGGATCTCCATACAGCTTTGCTATGATCGTGGTTCGGACCTCAGAAGACATGAAGTCCACTAGTTTGGCAACATTCATTGGCATTTTGCAGGGTGTAGGTCCTTGACTAGGAACTGGTGAGGATGGAATCTCATATTCCTCAATGGGATCAGGTATTCCTTCGTTAAACATCCTTTCCAACAAGAAAGGTGTATGCTCACTTTCTGATGTCCCGTCCTCACTCCCTTCTTGGATGATACTAGATATGGCTAACGGTCTATGGTTCATGTGGGGTGGATGAACTTGCGTGGGAAACACTGTTTCATGAATTTTGACATGCATGGGTTCTGGTTCTAGTTTCCTTTGAGTCTCCTCCACTAAACCTCTTAGATGTTTCACCTGCTCAATCTCGTCTACTGGGTTTGGGTACGTCCCAATCTTCTTTTTACGATTCTTCCCTTTTTGCCCCTGCGGTTTATCTTGGGGGTCTTGGATTGGATTTGGAAACACTTGTGGTGTTTTCAGAGGCTCTTTATGGTTTTCTCTTATTCGGTTTTCATTTGGTTCCATGTTACGGTTTTCTTGGTCGGTCTTTCCCTTTGTGGTATTGGTTCTAGTCTCCATTGTCTCAACTGAATTTGAATCATCCTCGAGGTCATTCATATACACGGGGTCATCTCCTGTTCCTATGTTTGTTTTGGAACTTGGCTTTGAATTTCCCGTATTCTGCGACCTCTTCCTTCGTGTCTTCTTTTTCTTTGCTTGGATAACTGACACGGTATCTCTCTCTTCGAGGATATGGCCTGGCCCTTGAAGCATGGACCGTGTAATCGCATAAGCGGGTGCGATGGGTGGTATTGGCGATGTCACACTAGCAATTTCGACCAAATTTAGGGGTGTGATTTTAGGCACATTTGGGTTATAGGGGCATTGGGCAATCAAGTGATCTATGCCACAACGATTACATGTGAGTATTGGCATTGCAGACATGCTCCCTCGATTCATTTGCATCTGTGCAGCATTCTTTTGCAGCCTAATAGGGCACTCCGCTGCCCGATGTGGTCCACCACACTCGTAGCATTGAAGAGGTGGCCTCCTAGCCTGGGTGTTGATATTTTGACCTCTGGATGCGAGAGCAGCAGCTTGATAAACCGGCTTGACTTGCCCCCAACAACCTTCCATGTCGTATAGAGGACACTCTTCCAATGTATCAAGTCCGTAGGCAATACTAGTGTCTATTTCCTCCTCACAACCATCTGCATAAGCATTAGATGGCTCGCAACCCACTTGGTTCATAGGGGCGACTCTTGGATGCGGGGGCTGCGGTCCTAGCACAGGAGGTGGTAGCGGTGTAGCTTGTACAACATTTTGAGATCTAGGGACCATGTGTTGCGGTAGTTGCTCAACAGGTGGAGCAGGCATCAATACAGGAGCTCGAGGTGCATCCGTCCAGGCTACAGGTGGTCTATTTTCCATCATACGTTTGATCATTAAACAATCCTTAGCTTGGTGACCATACCTACCACATGCGTTGCAAGTTCCATTAAATTTTACTCTAAACGTAGGGCACTCACTAGTGCTATGTGGACCCAAGCAAATGGAACACCATTGTTGCTCCCTTCTTGGATACATGTGACTATTTTGAGGGGGTCGATTATCCTTAAGAGACTCTTGGATTGTCTTGGTGAGGTCTGTCAAGAATGTCTCAAATACCTTTGGCTCATTGGCAATGGGATTTGCAGTCATGGGTTCATACTCAATGGCTTGTGAGCTAGTGGATCTCGTGTCAGTAGACACCCTCATGCCTGCTATCATCAAGTTGTCCTCTAATTGGATTGCATTGGCAGTGACATCTTCCCAGGTTGTGATACCTCTAATCACTAGTCCATTATAGATTCCTTCATTCCTCAACCCTCGGATGAATCGATCAAGAAGTTGGTTATTGTTGAAGCGCTCATTTACAGGGCAGCGAGAGTTTAAGTGCTTTAGACGACTAATGAAGTCCCTTACTGACTCTCCTTCCTTACGTTCAGCCTTCTGTAGCTGAGATGCTACACCCCAAAGCACACCTTCTCGTATGTACTCCTTTAGAAACAACCTTCGAAGGGTAGGGTAGATTGTTTTCTCATCCACCCTTAGGGTTCTATACCAATCTCCAGCCTTCCCACTTAATGTCAAGCTTAAGCATTGCACTTATGTAGTTCGTTGCGTTCCCCTAAGGAATCACATACTTGTTCAAACACTTCAATGTGTTTTCTAGCATCTTCGTCCCAATTGAATTTTTGCGTGAGTTTGGCAATTTGTACTGCCTTACTTCTAGGCTCTCTATCAGATGCATGACGCATATTTTCCACGATAGATCGACCTATGGTTTGAGCAAACGCTGCCAAGTCACCTATGTGAGGAGGGAGGGCTGGTGGAGGTACTCTTGGAATCATATGTGGGAGAGGGACGGGTACCGGTCTTGGCATATGTGTGGATGATGCAGGATATGAAACATAACCGGGCATAGGTCCACTCGGATAAGGGCTAGGGAGAGGCACTCGAGGAGCATAAACAAGTGGTACAATTGGAGGTGTGGGGGCCATGTGTGCATAAGGGGCTAGAGGCACATACGGTCGAGGCCCCATATTAGGTACTACGACACTAGGTAGTGGCACTGCGCTAACCGTAGATGTCATCGGTACATTCTCTGTCAGGCCTATCCCTGGAGTGAGCACTGTGTTTTCCTTAATAGAGGGTTGAGCCAAGTTAGGGAAGCTAAAGTTGTCGCTCGGAGGCTCAGATTGCATAGAGACCCCAGGTGAAATGACGTAAGATGGGTCCATGGGGCTCATTAGAGGAGTCTCCATTTGTGATAGTGTAGGCTGTTGAGCCTTTCTCGTATCCAGAAATCTCATGGGGCCAGTTGAGAGTATATTTACCCCTCGGTTTTGCCTTTCTGATTGAATAATGCCATGGATAACATTACAGATCATTTTCTGTTGATCTTCGATGCTCGTGGCACTAGAGGTGGATTGTACAATCTCTATCCATCCTACATGGTAGGCGTGGCCAGAGTGTAGATCCGTCAACACCTCAGTGTGGAGGTCGTATGTCCAATGATCATTAATGAACAATCCTTCTAGAGTCGATGTGTTAACAGTTTCTTGTGAGGTAGAAGCAATGTTGCTCCCCGTGGTTTTACTTGTCACCAACGGTACTCTAGAGGGAACTTCTGAAGGAGGCAGCTCAACAGGGCCTTCTTGGTAAGAAGTTGGCAGGATATCCACATGGACACTCTTTGGGGGTGTGGGGTCCACGTGCGATGTGAAAGGAGAGTCCACTTCCCCACCCCCTTCGTGTGCTTCATTTGCATCAGGTTCCGAGCGAGTAGCTCTACCTAATGTTTCCATGAAACGGCTAAACATACTAGTACTAGACTGTGGAGCTTCGGGAGGTGCATGGCCTTCTCTCTCATTGTTTTGGGTAGGGTATGCTTCCATGATTTCTGAGTCGGAGGAGGAATCACTAGCGGCTATTTTAGGGTCTTGGGTGGTGCTACCTTGTGTCCCCGCTGAGGGTCTAGAGCCTATCGTGGATGGGTAATCGGTGTCCGTATGAACAGAGGCACCCTCAATATGCTCGTGTTCTAGCACCCGCCCAGAGCGTAAGTGCATGTGCTTTTGATACCCTAAGGTGTCAAAAAGCTGCTCTAGGAGGCCTTGTGACTAGTTTTTTGCGTGTTTTTTGTTTGTTTTTTTGCTAGATTTTTTAGAGCGTGTCGTGGAATGGGCCGTGTGATAGCTCGAAACGAGCGTATCGCTAGGAGGGACGCGCTGTGCTTTACAGCCCACCGTTTGGTTCTATTTTGCTCCAGAAAAGCCCAAAACAGTCTTTTCCTAGCTGGGGAACTAGGCTCCAAATAGCAAGTCTAAGGGTGCAAGTGGGAAGAGAAGGGAGGAGAGTGGAGGACTTGCCCCACATGCTCTCATTCCCTCTTGAGGGGGTAGGGTATATATATAAGAGTGAGTCTAGTATACATCATAGGACTGAGGACTGAGGCCTGGGCCTGGGCTTGGGCTTGGGGAAATGATCCCGATCCCGTTCAAAATTTTAGTGATCCCCCCAGTCACTCACGCTTAAATATTTTCGATTTTTTTATAACCTCCCCCTCACTCACGTTTTTATTTTTCGGTTTTTTTTTTCCGATTTTTTTTAAAATAATTTTTTTTTAAAAATATATATATATATATATATATATATATATATATATATATATATTGGATATTATTTGGTACGCGTTGACCTCACCTAACTATTTACTGTCCCACCTACCTACTGACCTGTTAATCAGTGGTTCACCTAATTACTAACCTGCTTAATTAACTAACTGTGCGCCTAACTGTGCACAAACCAGAAAACACAGAAAATGCAGAAAATTGAAACTTGACAGAACTGTGCAGTGCAAACCAGAAAATGCAAAAAACGCAGAAACGCAAGAAATGCTAACTGTGTAAGCTGAAATCGGAGCTTAATAGAACTAACAAAACAGAGCTTAACAGAACATAGAAAACTTGAATGCAGTCAACAACATTGTGTCTTTCTCTACTGTTTTTGCATAACAACAATGATCAAACTTACACCGCGCCTTTCCTACATAAAAAATAGCTTCAATACAATTTACAGGTCGCCATTGGAGCTTCACGCGCAGCAGCTCCCCAGCAGCGGCGCCAAAAATGTCACGGCTAGGGACTTGCTACGCGTCGTGTGCGAGCCACAAAGGCTCCTAGCACACAGTCATACAACAGACAAGCTCACAAGGGAGAATGGTGTGTCACTCACCTTCCTGCGTAATTGCGAATGAGGGATTCCCGCGCCGCGAAGAAGAGGGAGACACCGGTACGCCGCGCTCAACCGCCTCGCCGCCGTCGTGCCACCGCAACGCTCGATCACACACACATTCTCACACTCTCTCTCTCTCTCTCTCACGTACACACACACACACACACACACACACACACAAGGAGATGGTGAAGGAGAAGGTGGAGATGGAGCAAGAGCAGCTTCTATTGCACAATGAGAGAATGAGTAAAAATTAGGTTTAGTGGCTTTTATATGAGCTCACCCCATTCACACTTGGGCGTCCATACTTAGCCAGCTAACTCCTTGAATATTCCAGTTAGAGTGCGCCTGTCATCGGCGATCACCCTTACCCTGTTCCTATTGGTCCGACAAGCCCGGTACCTGACTCTAAATAATACAACGTTTATAGAACATAGGGTGTCCGTGTGCCGTGAGGGTTAACAAGGTTGAAGCAGCGGTTTTGTCAATGTTGAAGGTATGAGATTAGGTGTTGCTAAAGCATGGTGTGGTCAGGATTCCCAATTTTCATTGAGGTTGAAGACGCGGAAGTATGGCTACAAGACTACGGATTGTTCCTGCTGGAAAGCGGTGTGTCGAGAGAAGACAGTGCAGTGTGAGTTTCCCTCCTCCTCGTACATGGAAAAGCAAAGCGCTGGCTCGATGACCTCTTTTGAAGAAGTGAAGACCGATCATAAAGCGATGGTAGAGGCTTTTCAAAGAAAGTTTGTAGCAGATGTGCGATGTGCGGTTGGAGGAAGTAAAGAGAAATATTGATGGTTTGAAGCAAAGTTTGGAAGCAAATTTTCAAACATTTACATGAGAGTTTGAAGCCCTTTGGGAAAAATTGATCAAGGTAACTGCTACTAAAAATGTGGATTATCTTAAAATGAGAAAATTTTTGGACTGCGAGACAAGGTAGAGGTTGATGGCCCGTGGTCATATGAGGAAGCGGTGCTCTAGAAAAAGGGTGGACCAAGAAGATATTGAAGAAGAGATAGGTGAGGCAAGGTTTTCTAGGTGTGGTGGTGCCAAGGTAGATTGAAGTGGTGAGAGTCAACAAACTAAAAGTGGTGCAAAAGAGGATGCCTGTATGGGAAGAATCGAGGGTGTTGTGGTTGCAAAGAGATGGGGTTGTTCCCATGCCGAGGGTGCCAGTGAGAGCCACTCTAGTTTTGAAAGAGGTGAAGACAGTTCTAGATCAAGCAAGAGAAGTGCTACCAAATTAAGGTATGCATGTCTAATCTCCTTTGAAGATTTCTAAAGAGCAGAGACTATAGTTTGCAGATGAAGTCAAAGCTATGAAACTGGAGGAGATTCCCGAGCTTGAAACCAAGGATGAGGATGTGTTGAGTGATTGTAGCTCTACAGATGCAGATAAAAGCTAGGAGACAGAGTCAACCCAGTCAAGGTATGAAGAGTTCGGTCTTTTGCAATGCTTGGAGATACAATAGACATGTGTGAAGAGCAGGGAACGGTACAATCCGATATGCTTGATGAAGACCAAGTAGAGGTGGCCTTGCCTATACGGATGAGGACCAGGATGATGCAATGTAAGGAGAGTTTCTTTTCACTTTGGTGGAGCATGATGCAACAATAGAAGAGGTGATTGAAGTGCAGGCAGCTAAAACTAACAAGCCAGGGGAGCAAATCGACTTTGAAGAGCAATTGGTTGAAGAAAAAGTGCTTGATGGTGCTGAGATCAAGGGCATTGTTGATGAAGGAAAGAGCATGGAGCCAAAGATTGTGGTGCTTCCAGTGTAGCAGATAGGGCCTATGGTGGACAAATGAGAATTGCAAGTGGTAGCTTTGCTTCCCCTGAAGGTATGTAAATTCTAGTTGATGGGTATGATGATCGAAATTGTTGTGCAATGGGTGGTTCAACAGGTGTAGTAGTCCTTGGATGAGGCATCCAGTCTTTTTGGTTGGGAGAAAAGGTATGATATGTTAGGTATGTCTGATGTACTTGTTGAGCAAGATGGTGAGCACAACGGTGCTCCATTTGAAGATGTTTGGATGCAGATAGATGCTTGGAGTGTTGAAGACGGGCCATGGGTGGCTTATAAATATGTGCTAAAGTACAACACTATGGGATGCGATTATAGGTGGATGGCAGGAACCGATGCCAAGTTTTTGATCCAGGTGGAGGCTATGTGATGCAAGGGGTGGGGCAACCCACTTGAAGGTTTTGCAGTGGGACTGAATAAAACTTTGTATATATGGTTTTGGTTTTCTCATAGTGTGTGTAGTTTGTAGAAGAATAAAACATGGTTGTGGTTGAACATAAATGTTCAACGAGGGGATGGCCAATGATGGTGCACCCAAAGTGTGTCGACCATAGAAGATGGTACAAGTAGATATGTGCAGGATATCAAGTACATGGCAAAGGTCTATAGTGGCTACAAAGCACCTAGGCAGATAGGTAGCGGATGATGTGTATGGATGATACGGACTGTTAGGCCAAGAGGGCTCCAAAAAGGGCCTGACAAGGTGACAGGTGAAGGAGGATCAAGGAACAAGTTTTTTGCCTAGAAATGTAGAGCTTGAAGTGCATTTCTAGATGGCTCATCAAACAGAGCTACAGAGCCCAAGATATGGAGCTTTGAAGTTGGAGATTATTGCAGATCCAAGACGGATGGGGCACGTGGTGCCAGATAGTCAAAGCCAATTTCAGTTGGATAGATGTGAAGTGCTGGAATTATGGAGCCTTTCAATCTTTTCATATCGTCAATCTCAGTCTTGGATGCCAAGTTACAATGGTTTGAAGTTTTGCCAAGGGCCAGGTTTATGCCAGTTTTCCCACTTTGGGTAATGTGCCAACAGAGGTTTTTGAAGCTTGCTAGAGTTTGCAAGAGTAGTGGCACCCATATGGAGCTAGTAGGAAGTGATTGTGTGTCAATCAAAGCCTCGATCAAAGAGTTATTGCAACAGGAAGTCAATGTTCATTGTCAATGTTGTGGTACCAGATTGATTTTGGTGGTTTTGGCGGCCTTAGGTGGCAAGCTTGGGAATGTCAAAAGGTGATGGGGCTCTGGAGTTTTGAAGCCAGCAAGGTGGGCTTCTAGAAGGTTTTTATGGCTTGATCATTGGATCATCAGGAACTGAATGGTAGAGCACCCAAGGAGGGGAAAAAATGGGGTTTTTGAATTAAAATGGGGAGCTTTTTGGGGGCCCTTGAGGCTCACCTCACCCAGTACTGCCACATGGCACCAAATGCTCCCATATGCGTAACTAGAGCGGCCTGAAGAATATATATCTAATAAGGAAAATCCTCACTTGGGGTATCACGTGAGGCGTGGAGAGCTTGGGGCCGTGAAGCTATGGCTATCGGTGGGGCTCAGCTCTATGCAGGTTGCCATGGGTGAGCAGGCGGGGTTACCGATAGGTTTTGGCACCTATGGGTGGAGCCAAGCGGCAATGGAGACTACACAGTGAGGTGTGTGATGACGTGGCAACCTTGCCAAGGTGAGTTTCCACGGACAACTCTTTTGAAGAGAAAGAGGGGGAGCAATGAAGGCACCATTGTTGCCCCCCTCAAGGGTTGTTTCATGTGGTAAGTGGAGGGAGATCCCAAGACTAGCAAGGGTTGGTTCATGCAGTGGAAGAGAGAGAAAGTGGAAATCCTACCAAGTGTTGGGCCATGCAGTGGATATGCTAAAATGGAGTATGACATGTGTATGAAATGCAAAAGAAAATACCAAATGAGGCTCTAGTTGCCTGCACGAGCCAGTAAACACCAATTTTTTAATTTTTTGAGCTTTGTAAGGCCCTAGAAAAGGGAATTCACACGTCGCTTAAGGGGCTTTTTGGTCCATTTGGTTTGGGGAGCCATTTCATTCCGATATTGAGCATTGAGCAGTGTGGTCAATTGCCAAGGTGCGGCTATGGTGTTTATATGAAGCGGGAGTGATGCTGATTGATGATTTTGTGCTCGCCGAGGGTGTGACAACTGGGAGCTATCTTGTACATGGTGTTTTTTACAAGTTGAATCTACCATTGTTGAGCATCTTGTGTTGATTCCCCCTTTCCCCTTCTTTTCTCTTGTGTGTCTGTGTGTGTGTGTTTTCAGGAGTGTGTCGGCAGTTGTGCCCCCCCGACGGTCAATGGTGCACAGAGGGATCGAGAGAGGTTGTGTGTGGTGAAGGCTATGAATCGTGTTGTACGGGGTGATTGGGCTCTATTTGTGTTTTCATATTGAGTGTGTGCATATGATTGTGTGTAAACGGCGGGTTGCCTGTGAGATTGTCAAGTTGTGAGATTGTTAAGTTTTGAAGGTGAACTCTAGTGGCTAAGGGTGTTGTGTATATCCTGGGCTATAGAGAGTCATGTTGTGTGTGTCCGGGGTGTGTTCCCATTTCCCCCTATCGAACAAGCTTGTGGAGGACAAGGAGGAGGAGGATTTGGACATATAGAAAATTATTTGTTGTTATCTCTTAAAGTACCAATGTGGCACAAGAAAAACTTTATGAGCATATGTATACACAATTGAACTAAAATACCATCTTATTTGTAACTTTTTTAAGTAGTTAGTCTTTTGTATTATTAATTGTCAAGATAAGTTATATTAAAATTCTATTGTTTATTTTTTTGTTTACACTTTTCCAAAAAACATTTGATGTTCATATGTTTTACCTAGATTAAAAAAAGGTGCTCATTTGGGCCACCCAAAATTGGGTGGCCCAAACAAGCACCTCTATTTTTGAATAATCGTCTAGCGATAATATCTGCAATAATAGTCACAACAATATACGCGGTAATAAATGCGGATATAGTTTTGCACCTATTACCACACTTCTTGCTCACAAACCATTGTCGCGGCTATTACCGCATCGATTACCGCACACACAATTTTTTCTCTCTCGTTTTCCATTTGTTATTCCACGGTAATATAAGTCAATTTTTCCTCTTATAGTGTCCTCTATTCTCGAGTCTTACACAATATATGCACATAGCACTTTTCTACATGGTATCTATCATTAAATCTAATATCTAACCAACCCAAATGATTTTCTCATGCTAAACTGATCATTTAATGTGGGATAATAAACGAGAACAAGGGTTAGAATATAGACATGTGCTTACGAATCTATCTCAACACGGGGCCAATGGTAAAGGGGTCCAAATGAGAGATGGTCTGTCAAAGAGCAAGGTTAACTAATAGTTCTTAAAATACCTTAGGGTTAGCTTCATTAAAGACCTCCAATGGGTAGTGTTAAAAGTCCTTTGACCTTAGGAAAGCTAGGGATGAGCTTGAGGTGGGAACCCGACCTAAACTTGCCTTTCACCTTAGGCAAGCGAGGGCTGAGCTTGAGGTGGGAACCCAACCTAAACTTGCCTTTGACCTTAGGCAAGCTAGGGATGAGCTTGAGGTGGGAACTCTAGCTAAGGTGCTTGTCATGCTAGATGACTAAGGTACTTGAGGTACTTGTCATACTTAATGAGGAAGGTGCTTGAGAAGCTTCCCATGCAAGGGAAGTAAGGTGCTTGAGTCAAAAAGAGACCCTACAAACTTAATGAGGAAGGTGCTTGAGAAGCTTCCTATGCATGAAAGTCCCAAAGTTAGGGGAATCTTTAACCTAACCTTCCACTCACCCAAAGGGCACCCCTTTTCTCAAAGGGCACATGGGACACATGTCAGACTGTCCATAAGCTTAACCACATGGTGTGCTTGAATGCTATTGGTTGGGCTAAAGAGGGGTCCAATGAGCTTCTAGTTCCATCAAAAAAATAACTAGATATTTTCAAGCTCTCTCTCTCTCTCTCTCTCTCTCTCTCTCTAAGGGGTAAGGAGGACACTTGTCAAAAGAGTACCCATGTACTTGACTGCATGCTGCATGTGATTGGCTTGGGGGAGAGGGGTCCAATGAGCTTGCAACATGTGGAAAAGTCACAACTCGCCCCAAGAAAGCAAGTGGGGTTATAGGGGGATATACACCACATACACACTCATTTTGGGGATCCATTCTTACTTGGTGAAAGTTGAGGAACTCCACCTCCTTCTCTAAGCTTGTGAGAAGTGAGAGCCTACACCAACACTCTTGGCTATGGAATGAAAATCCAACCAAAAGCCATGCTTCAATGCTTAAGCTTTCCACCTTCTCCATCTAAATTACTATGCTATTATGTATGCTAGCAAGAAGAGTGATGATAAGTGAGGAACTATTTCTTTCTCCTATGCAATGTTTCTTCTTCCTCTTCCCTATCATCATTCCCCGCTAGCTCTCTCCACCTTCGAAGGTGTTTGAGGCCTTGGGATTGAGGCTTGGGATAGATAATGCTTTCTACAAAGTTTATGTTATGCTTGTGATGCATGAAGCTTTCCATCTTCATTGCATCACCTAGGTCACAAGGAACTCAAAGATTGTATTATACCAAGTCTCTCTTGATGGGAGAAACTATAATGCAAATGCCTACTGGAGGGGGGACCGGATCTGTATAAATCCGGTCCTCAACTATTGTCATGTTTTCTAAACTCTCTCTCTTGCAAAAGTATTGTTCATGCAAAGTTAGCTAAGTACCATGTTTATGTTGCTACCATCAATTAAGTTCACCCGCTATGCTCACAAAGTAACCTCACAAAAGTGCTTCATCTAATTTCTTAATTCCGCTGCATGGCGAAGGTCACAAAAGCTCAAGAAGTTCAAAGAGGGAGGAAAGAGTATCCCTTTTCTCACCTATGATGGCACCTTTGGTGCTACCGACAAAGTATTGGCCTTCATCTAACAATTTGATGCGGCCTTTGGAGATGAGGGCTTCACGGTGTCCTCCAAGCTACACCATGTAGCTATGTACTTCCAAAAATCGGCTCGTCAATGGTGGGGTAGCCTTTGTAAAAATGGTGAAGCCCCAAAGACATGGAAAACTCTACGAGTTTCCATCATGAAGCAATTCCTTGCAAGAGATGCAAAGGACAAAGTGCTCACCGAATGGCAGAGTTTGAGGCTTCTTTCTCATGAGTCTATCCACAAATATGTGGACAAGTTTTGGGATTTAGATCTCAAGGCTACTATCTTTTAAAAGATAGACTTTGTTGAGTAAAAGAAATAATTCTGTGTGGGATTACCTGAAGAGATGGCCGAGTATGTCAACTCTCAACGGCCTCGTTCTATCAGCGAACTAATCCACCATACCATGGTTGCTTCACGCATCAATTTCCAACAAGGGGTTAGATGGAATGTCAAGCCCATGGAAAATAAAGACAAACGTGATGCAAAGGGAAAAATTTATGCCCAAAATTTTCCCAAGGCCATTCCAACAACAACAACAACAATTGGTCCAAGGAGAAAGGAGTTTACAAAGGTAAAACTAAACTCTCTCTTGAAGAGCTTGAAACTTTTTGCAAGGATCACAATGTTTTAAGTGTGGGGAGCAAGGACATGGTTATCGTTCTTGCCCCAAAATAAATGCTCACAATGAGACCCTAGAGCTTCCACGATCGAAGCTCCAAAAGAGGATGCTCATTGTAAAGGATCGCCTCTCTCCTATGCTTGGGGAAAGGTAAGGGAGCATGATGCCTTCATCTTGTTTGACCCTGGTTCTACTCACAACTTCATATCAATGGAGTTGGCCACCAAGTTGGGCATTCAAGCTTTTGAGATGGGAGATGTTGTAACTGCCAATGCCACTTTCAAGGGAAATCAAGCCTCCGTTACTCCTTTGATTGGGAAGTTGAGGATTCATGTCCAAAGCTATGTCGACAAAGAAGACTTATTTATCTCTCCTCTCCAACATGAGGATGCTATCTAGGGGTCACCCATGGTTTAACCGCATGGCTGCCAACATGAAGTTCCCTGAAAGGAGAATCTACTTCACCTACAGGGGAAAGAATATGTATATAGATGATAATGAGTCTGGTCGTACTATACCACTTGTAAATCCTCTCACCCTTGATAAATCAATGAAAAGTTCAGTTTCTACGTACATGATTTTTGTCAAAGAATCTCTAAAAGGTCCTAATGATTCATCAAAGGTGAATGATAGGAATCAAGAAGAGTTAGACTTGTCTAACTTTCTAAAAGGATTCCAAGATGCGTTCATCGATGATATCCATACGGACCTACCTCCAAAACGAGGGGATGATGACCATCGAGTTGAGCTCCTATCAGGAAGCTCACCGCCTAACAAACCTCCCTATCAATTTCACAAGCTCAACAAGAGGAGATCATGAGGCAAGTACAAGAATTGGTAGACAAAGGGATGGTGAGGTGTAGCTCCTCTCCCTTCTATTCTCCAATCCTTTTAGTGCAAAAGAAAGATGGTACATACCGCATGTGTGTGGACTATTGCGCACTAAACCATATCACTATCAAAAACAAATTTCCCGTACCTCGGATAGAAGATCTGTTTGATAATCTACAAGGCTCTCCCTACTTCAGTAGGATTGACCTTAAAGGTGGCTACCATCAAATAAGGATAGTGAATGAAGACATCCTAAAGACCGCGTTTCGTACAATGTTTGGCCTTTATGAATATCTATCTAGTCATGCCTTTTGGCTTGACTAATGCACCAGCTACATTCAATCGATTACTGGAGGAAATTTTTAGACCCTACTGCAAATTCACTGGAGTGTTCTTTGATGATATCATCATCTACTCCAATTCCTTGGAGGAAAACAAGCAACATCTCCAAGTGATTTTTCAAGAATTAAGGGAGAATAATTTTTTTCTCAATCAAAAGAAACGAAAATTTTTCCTCCAAGAGATTCAATACTTAGGTCATATTATCTCTCGAGATGGTATCCGTATGGATCCATCAGAGTTGGAGGTAATAAAAGCATGGCCTAATCCAAGAAATCTACATGAGCTAAGAAGCTTTAGTGGTATGTGTGCATACTATAGACGCTTCATAGCAAATTTCTCTCAAATAGCAGGACCATTACATGACTTAACAAAGAAAAACGTTAAGTATTCATGGACTGCTAAGGAGCAAAGTGCTTTTGACAAGCTCAAAGAGAAGCTTACCTCCCAACCAGTCCTTATGCTTCCGTACCTCTCAAAGCCATTTGAGGTCCAATGTGATGCTTGTGGTGATTGCCTTGGAGCAGTCTTACTTGAAGAAGGGCATACCATAGCATATGAGAGCCAAAGCCTCAACATGGATGAACGGGTCTTAGGCATCTATGAGAAAAAGCTGTTAGGTGTTCTACATATCCTAGACACATGGAAGCACTATCTATTGGGGACTCCATTCATTTTACGAACAAACCATCAAAGTCTCAAGTACTTCATGACACAAACAAAGATTTCTGACAAACAAATGAGGTAGATAAATTTTCTTTCACAATTTTATTTCCACATTGCTCACATTCCTGGTAAGCACAATCAAGTGGCTGATGCACTTTGACGAGACGACCAAAAGTTAATGCTGTGTCAATAGCAACTCACAATGATCTATCTTCTATGATAGATGAGTATGCTACTGACCCTGACTTTAAAGACATAATGTCAGCCCTTGATTTGGGGAAGAAAGAGGAACCATTCACCTTGGAGGATGCTTATCTTCTCCATGGAAATAGGCTATGTGTTACCCACTCCCTTCGTGAGAAAGTCATGTATGAATCCCATGCTCCTCCCTATGCGGGGCATAGAGGCATTCAACCTACTCTTCGAGGAGTAGAGACGTACTTTTATTGGCCTACCATGAAAGTGGACATACAAGAGTATGTTTCAAAATGTGTGGTATGCCAAAAGACCAAGTACGATAGGGGGAAGCAACCTAAATTACGCCAGCCATTGCCAATTCCTAATTCACCATGGGAGAGTATATCCATGGATTTTATCTTTGGATTACCTAAGTCTATTCATGGGAATATGGGAATATAGACAATGGTCGATAGGTTTAGCAAGCAAGCACACTTTATTCCTATCAAAAAGACTATTAAGACACACCAAATGGCAACTCTCTTCATATCCCAGATTTTCAAACACCATGGATTGCCAACATCCATCGTGTCAGATACAGATCCTAGAATGACCGGTAATTTCTAGAAAGGTCTCTTCAAAAATCTAGGTACAAGATTGAATTTCTCTTCAGCCTATCACCCACAAACGGATGGCCAAAGTGAGATAGCCAATCTTATGATTCTTGATCTACTAAAGACCTATGTCACAGAAGTAGATCAAGACTCACAATGGGAAAAATACTTACCTCTTGTAGAGTATGCGTATAATAATACTATCCATACTTCTACGAGAAAAGCGCCTTTTGAAATCATAGAGGGAAGACCTAAAAGTCCCTTGTTACTTAAAGTACATGGGAAGATCTTCGCTGCTGATGAGTGTTAAGCATGGAGCCTGATTTACCCTTGTAATTTTCTATGGTAAAAGCGCACATTTGTAAGGCCCCCATTTTGAGGAGAAGCCATCGTGCGTGAAGTTTTTTCGCCGGAATATTATGGCCGGACGGCGTCCGGAAAGTGGTCGGAAAACAACCGGTCGGTTGGCCGGTGGCCGGTAGTCAATGGCCGATGGCCGATGGTCGGAAGTCAATGGCCGGTGGCCGGTGGTCAGAAGTCAATGGCCGGTGGCCGGTGGCCGAATTCAAAAGCGGACTTGTCTTCTCAAGGGCGGCCACACATGGGCGGATTGGAGGGTCCGATTTGGACTTATTCGCACAAGGGCGGCTACACATGGCTGTCTCTCATAAGAGAGGGCAGCCCTTTTGGCCTATAAAAGGAGGCCATTTCTACACACATTTCATATTGTGAAGTTGATGCAACAAAGTGAGTGTGAGGTGGTGAGAGTGAAGCAAGGCGGGAGCTCCATTAAGGGTATAATCCCTTTGTAAACTACTTCTTGTTTTGAAGTACTAAAGCCATTGAGTGGCTTCTTTCCCGTGGACGTAGCCCACATTGGGTGAACCACGTATATCGTGTGTACTCTCTCTCTCTCTCTCTCTATTCTATAATCTCGTGTATATAAATCTGTCTCTCTCCATTAAGTAATCTACTCAATTATCTATTTAGCTACGTCTTATTTCCTAACAATGAGTATAGCCGTGACCTGCAAGCATCTTTTCAAAAGATTAAAGAGGCTATATCCATCTCCCAACTAAGGCAAAAAGTTGTTGCTGACAAACACAGAAGGGCCTTAACGTTCAAAGAAATGATTGGGTTTTACTTAAGTTTCCTAAGGCTCGATTGAGGAAAATGACGGGCAAAAATCCTACGGGCCATCAAAAGTATTATGCTAAACTAGCAAAAAGATACTATGTCATTTTCAAATTTTGAAGCCAATCAATGAGGTGGCTTATCAACTCAAGTTGCCTAACCATTGGTTCATACACAATGCTTTTCATGTGAGCCTACTCAAGTCCTACAAAGGAGAGCCTCCAAATGAACCAATTATTGAAGACCCTCCCAAAATTGAAGATCAAGAAAAGGTACTACAACCCAAAGCTATCCGCGGCATGAAGACAAGGTACTATGACATGGTAAGATTATCCGACGGTATCTTATTAAGTTCAAAAATTATCCTTTTGAAGATGCTAGATGGATGCAAGGAATCCAGCTTAAGGATAGTATGAACCTTGTCAACGCGTACAATGCTACATTAGAGTAAGAAAATGTACATGTTTCTTTTAAATCATCAATGTTTTTGTCTTATAAGACTAATTCTCTCTTTATTGTGCACAAACTTAAGTAGTATGCATACTAAGAATCATGTTTGGTATGACGACGTCTCTCAAACACCATGTAGAATTTGTCACTCTACTTGGGAGGATGAAATGGACTAAAGAGCAAACATGTTTGTGGTAGCTATGTCTCCCAAGCACCAAATGGATTAGTCATCCATATTGAAATGATGTCCTTGGGTAAAAAGGGATCCTCTACCCGCTAAGACAAATTGACTAATGACTATGGCTTATCTCTTTTACCTCATAGTCGAGGACGACAATGATTTCAAGAGAGAGGTATTGTCATTAAATTTAATATCGAACCAACCCAAATGATTTTTTCATATTAAACTAATCATTTAATGTGGGATAATAAATGGGAACAAGGGTTAGAATATAAACATGTGCTTACGAATCTATCTCAACATGGGGCCAATGGTAAAGGGCTCCAAACGAGAGATGGTCTATCAAAGAGCAAGGTTAACTAATGGAGCTTAAAAGACCTTAGGGTTAGCTTCATTAAAGACCTCCAATGCTTAGTGTTAAAAGTCCTTTGACCTTAGGCAAAGCTAGGGTTGAGCTTGAGGTGGGAACCCAACCTAAACTTTCCTTTGACCTTAGGCTAGGCAAGCTAGGGCTGAGATTGAGGTGGGAACCCTAACTAAACTTGCCTTTGACCTTAGGCAAGCTAGGGCTGAGCTTGGGGTGGGAACTCCATCTAAGGTGCTTGTCATGCTTGATGACTAAGGTACGTGAGGTACTTGTCATGCTTAATGAGGAAGGTGCTTGAGAAGCTTCCCATACATGGGGGGTAAGGTGCTTGAGTCAAAAAGAGACCCTACAAACTTAATGAGGAAGGTGCTTGAGAAACTTCCTATACATGAAAGTCCCAAAGTTAGGGGAATCTTTGACCTAACCTTTCACTCACCCAAAGGGCACCCCTTTTCTCAAAGGGCACATGGGACATATGTCAGACTCTCCCTAAGCTTAACCACATGGTGTTCTTGAATGCTATTGGTTGGGCTAAAGAGGGGTCCAATGGGCTTCTAGTTCCATCCAACAAATATATAGATATTTTCAAGCTCTCTCTCTCTATAAGGGATAAAGACGACACTTTTCAAAAGACTACCCATGTACTTGACTGCATGATGCATGTGATTGGCTAGAGGGAGAGGGGTCCAATGAGCTTGCAGCATGTTGAAAAGTCACAACTCACCCCAAGCAAGCAAGGGGGGTGCTAGGGGGATATACACCACACACACACACACACACACACACACACACACACACACACACACACACACTCATTTTGTGAATCCATTCTCACTTGGTGAAAGTTGAGAAGCTCCACCTCCTTCTCCAAGCTTGTGAGAAGTGAGAGCCTACACCAACACTCTTGGCTATGGAATGCAAACTTAACCAAGAGCCATGCTTCAACGCTTAAGCTTGCCATCTTCTCCATCTTCATTACTATGCTAGTATGTATGCTAGCAAGAAGAGTGATGATAAGTGAGGAGCTATTTCTTTCTCCTATGGAATGTTTCTTCTTCCTCTTCCCTATCTCATTCCCCGCTAGCTCTCTCCACCTTCTAAGGTGTTGGAGGCCTTGGGACTGAGGATTGGGATAGTTAATTCTTTCTACAAAGTTTATGTTATGTTTGTGATGCATGAAGCTTTCCATCTTCATTGCATCACCTAGGTTACACGGAACACAAAGATTGTATTGTATCAAGTCTCTCTTGATGGGATAAACTATAATACAAATGCCTATTGGAGGGGGGATCGGCTCCGTATGAATCCGGTCGTCAACTATTGTCATGTTCTCTAAACTCTCTCTCTTGCAAACGTATTGTTCATACCAAGTTAACTAAATACCATGTTTATGTTGCTACCATCAATTAAGTTCACACGCTATGCTCACAAAGTAATTTCACAAAAGTGCTTCATCTAATTTCTTAATTCCACTACTCTCAAAATTCATAGGCCATTTCCATTACAGTATCAATTGCCATCATGAGTTGAGAACCCACTCAAGCGTTTATTTCCCACGCATGTGACCCAGCTTTCATAGTATTGTACAAAATTGCTTGCTATTCCAGAGCAGTCTGGCAAAGATGGCACAATCAAGCAAGTCGTATAAAGTGGAAAAATTAAATTATAGCAATTATCAGCACTGGTGGATGACAATAGAGATCATCTTGGAGAAGTAAGACCTTCTCAAAGTTGTTAATGGCACATCGCAGTGCCCACCTCAAACCAACCCTGCAACTGTCGTTAACATGCAAGATATTGTTGATTGAAAATACCTTGGCCTAAGTGCAAGGGTAGAATTACTCCTCCATAAGGAGGACACACAAAAGCAGACCATGAGAACTTTGACCACGGCCCGTGACATATGGCTCTGTCTTGAGCGGACATTTGAGCATAAGGATGTTGCCAGCCATATCCTCAGTCTTAAAAACCTGGTAAATACTAATTTTACAAATGACCAAGACATTCCCAAATCAATAGAGTCTTTGTGTCTACTAGATGAGACACTCCTTTCTAGAGTGGTTCTCTCCATGAGTGTCCAAGTGATGCTCTTATTGGTTGCACTACCATCATCATGGCAGCCATTCATTACCATGAAGTTTGCTACACATCTCACCATCCTAGCACTTGTCCCTGCAATCCTTTAGGAAAACACACTCCGCACCGCTATAACGACATCCTCAAATAGCCTCACTATGGCCATGTTTGATCGCACATTTTTAAAAAAAAACTTACCAATCCCACAAGTTATCTCACAAAGCAAAGGCTTTTGTCGGTCAAATTGTTTTCAATCGTTCACCATCAAAAATTGTTGTAGAAAACCAGGTTTTTGACTAAACAAGCCATATTGCAAGATATGTTATGTCCATGGCCACAAGACAATTGATTGGCTGGCATAAGAATAAGGGAACTAGAAGGAGTGGAAGCCATGTAAATTATGCTTCTGACTTTGCTGACCCCATTCTATTAGCACAGGCAACTCCACACCCGATTCTTCATATGACCTATAAACTGTGCTGCCAATCTGGCTTTTTTATAGGGTCCATATAAGATCCTTATACGAATAGAGATACAATGGTGAAGCCGCTGCCCCCATTATTTGTGTTTGTATAAATTTAAGAAGCTGCTATCGTGCATCATATGGGCATGCGCATGCAGTACACACATACACGCACATACATATGAGACGATTAAGATGGATTAGGAGAGACACATCACTTGGAAAAGCCTTACCGATTACAACCTTACAACACTCCCCCTTAAGGGAAAGGCTTTGTAGAGGGTTATCAGTGACATGACATGCAGAAGAGACCTTCATGTATATAGTAGCTTGATTACAACATGCTTGAACTATCAAGAGCATTAGTGCATTTGTGGCGCATTGATACTCCTCTCTATTAGTTCAATTTGAATAGCTAGTCACTGCTACACATTGTAATTTTACAAAATTGAAGCATTGTATCCATCTCAGGATTGTAAGGCACCAAATCCTCATCACGAAGTGTATCTTGTCAGCGCACACACCTAGATAAGTTTCCTGTTGCTACTCTCCACTTTTGTATAAATTGTTCATGCATGCACATCAATACAAATCACATTTTACTTTATATCTCATAACTACATTTTGCATCATCTTGTTGTCTTTTTGGAGTTTGTGATGGATTTTTCATCATTTGGTGAGTGTTTTGTGTTTTGCTTTTTTATTCTAAAAGTGTTATACATATCATGTTCTCATTGTGATCATATTATCAACTTACATTGCAACCACATTCCTTGTTAGAAAACATTGGTTGCACACCTCAGATTGATAGAGGAGGGGCCTGAGTCTCTCTTTACTTGTATATAATCTTCATAAAGGTGTCTGGGGTTGAGGGTTCTACTTTTTTATCTCTTGCTAGATATTTTTGAGACAGTCATTTTGCTTCCTATTGTCGTTCATCTCTCTCTTTCTTCTCCTCTCTCAGATCTCTCACCATAACTGACCCAGTGCTGTCCCGGCTCAACTCTCAAAAAAATTATCCCTTGAAAGTGAATACTTGATCTTCCCACTCCACAAGAATTGTAGCACACCATGGTGTAGGTTTTGTATCTCTTACATAAATGCAATAATCTCATCATCTTCTACCAAACTATAAGTAGAGTAGGTAGCCACATTCGACCACATTCGCCATACGATCACCAATACGGAGTTTCAAAATCAAATTTGAAGATTATGACAAGAAATTGTAATGGATTTCAATTGCGTGCATGTGCATGCAATAATTAATGTGCCCAAGTCAACGTCACAATTCCATTAAGTGTCTCATTATACCTTGATGTAATTCTTTTTCTTTCTATAGCAACCACTACACCATGTCAGCCAACATTGAAAACACTCATCACTTTGACTTCAAGCATGGCTTGCCTTCTCTCAACCATGTGAATCCTAAGTCTAATGTTTGCATGGAAGATATTGACAAGTATATAGTCAATCTAGCAGATTATGATTCATGCAGATGAAAAGAATTAAATTTAGAAATGCATGCACAATTGCACTAGAAACTAGATTGCTACATTAAATAATCACTACTAGCACACTTTGACACTAGGGGCACTTTTTTGCATCGCATAAGCGACAAAAACAATGTCACTATACAACTGTTGTGACACATAAGCGACACAAATTGGCCTCGCTTATGCGACGCACGTCATTGCTTATGCGACTCAAATAATAACCATTTTTTGCATCGTTTAAGCGGCGTATTGTTAAATATGTCGCTCAAGCGATGCTATTCCTTTTTTTTTCTAGCCCAACCATATTTGTGCTTAGTTACCAAGGCTCTCTGTTGAGCCAGGAGAGGATCACACCCACATTTTTGCTCACACTCATCATTTTTGTAACCATTGATTGTAATAAATGTCTTTTCGACATTGATTTTGATTGGAGCCATTCATTAAGTAACGGGACTCAATTGAGTTTCCAGCTTGTAATCCCGAAGTAATTTCACTTGCTGATGTAATTAGTTAGAGATGTTCTCACCTCCAAGGCTGAGGTATATAAGCCAAAGTTTTGTAACCTAAAGGGAGAGTTTTATTTAATCAAAGTGAGTTTTTTGGAGCGCGGTGACTGTGTCTGAGCGAGAGAGAGAGAGAGAGAGAGAGAGAGAGAGAGAGAGAGAGAGAGAGTCTGTCTTATCTACTTGCTACGCGAGCTACGGAGCCGCCATTGGAGAAGCGACATCACCATTGTGTTAGCAACGGCAAGAGCTATGCACAGATACCAAGAGTGCGCGCTATCGGCTTCTATGTGTGGTAAGTTCCTACGAGCTTCGGTATGAGTTTTCTTCCAACTCGTGTGTCGGAATGGAGCGTGCAGCATATCTATAGAACCACAACGAGTAGAGCTACGCATTAGTACCATCGGGGTCAAGTTTCGGTCACCTGTATTTTTCGGCCTGTCTTCATACGCGTTTACCGCACGGAGTGATTATAGGTTGATTTTGTAGTTCAAGTCTTTAGGGTGTTGTTCTTACCTAGTGTATAGACTTCCCCTTGAGTTTGAGATCGATTCAATGATTCTAGATCCTGTTTCGTATAGCATTCGTTCGTAGTACGGATTTCAGTCACTTGCGTATTTTAGAACTTAGATTTGATTTCCTTAGTAGTGATTGTCATTAGAAGGTCGAGTAGGTGAATTGACACCCACCTAGTTGTTTCCATGCGCCTGCGGGTCAAGCTCCGTCCTCGTCTGACAAATTCTGTTGTTGGTTGAGTTCTCGCTATTTAGCTTCCGCTAGTGGCGTAACCGCCTTAACATTTGGCGCCGTTGCCGAGGACGAGAGCCCTAAGTAGGTGACCTTAGACTAATCCTACGAGGTGAGTCGTATAAACTACTTTGTATACTTTAGTTAGAAAAGATCTAGGAGTGGTGGACTCCGAAGATCTCGAGAGATACTAGGAAGTGGGGTATTCCTGGGTCTTCCGTGTTGACAGTATTTTTAGTTTAGCTTAGATTTGTTTGTTGTTTTGTTGGTGTTGAGTAGTTGTTGATAGAAGAAGAATTTGCTAGTCCGTGAGTGGCAGTGGATCTCTTTAAAATCACAATTACCAAACCCATTTTATGATTAGGAATAGCTTAGGTAGGACTTCATTTGATCCTGATCTAGAGCTAGTAATCATTGGAGTATTTGCTTGATATGGTTGATTGCATGTTAGATCACTAAACCGTCGAGTTAGTAGTGAAACTTGCAATAAATAAAAGTCAGAGAAATTTTCTGTGTATCTGGGAGTTGCTGAGCACTAGAGAAAGCTTTAGGAAGGATTCTGTGCCAAAAAACTAGAAATTTGCAACTTTAGACATCATACACGTATGATGTCTAAATGACCAAACAGAGACCAAAACAAAAATTTTGACTTTACCAGAGTGTTCAAAAGGGGGGTTATACCCTAATTTCAACTTAAAACAAGAGCATTAACACTCAAAGAAACCCAAAAAGACAAGTCGGAGTCCAAGAAACGCAAAGAATAGGAAATTTTGGATTCAGATCTTGTTTTTACATTCAAACCTGACAAAAACACTTGAAACTCAATTATAAACATTGGAGAAGGCTTAAAACCAAAAATAGTCAAAATTTGGGACAAAAGACATCATACGCGTATAATGTCTTTTAGCACATCCACTGCTTAATTTTGATATCTGACCTAACAAGATTGTTACAACCATTGTAGAAAGCATAAATATCAAGTCTTGACCCAAATTGAGGAAAAAGACATCATACGCGTATTATATCTTTTACCTAATTTTGGACATATTTTGATACTTTGCCAACACAGATCCATTGTAATAGCTGTCTAGAGGTTATATTTCAAGTTTCATCCCATTTGGATCATAATTGACCCAAAACAAGTCAAAAGCGGAAAATTGCCAAGAAAAGCCTAAATTAGCCATAACTTGCTCAAACAGAGTTCAAACTAAATTTTGTGAGTGGAAAGAGCATAAGGGGGCTACTGAGAGTGACCATAACCAAAATAGTCTAAATCTGTGAAAAAAGACATCATACGCGTATAATGTCTTTTTCAGCATAACTGCAACAAAATTCTCACTTGATGAAACAGAAGTTGTCCAACTGACAAGATTAAACAATTGACCAAGTATCAATCAGTTTGGATCAATTCTGACCACAAAAACTTGGGAAAACAAATTGCCGAGACGGAGAAGTTAAAGTCCTTTAGGGGAATTGATGAATTTGAGATCGGGTAGGAATCTCCACAATAACCAACTAAAACAAGGGGAACAAGCAAGTGTCATATCAACCGAGGGAAGTGTAAACCAAAGTTGGGTGCAACCATTAGAGCCAATCTTTGAAGGAAGTGTTTCTGATACTTCTTCGGAGAGATCTTACGAGATTTTCACCGAACACTTGGAACACTTGAACCTGAACAACAGAGAAAATATGGCAGCAGGATCATCAAACCCTTCCGCCACAATGAAGCTATTGTTCATAAAATACCAGTACGACAATGAGCAAGGTGCCAAGATCTACAAAGATGGAATGGACCGCTATTGTGTAAAGATAGAGGAGAGACCTAGTGAATTCAAGGACTTAGTGCCTGTGAGCTATAGCGGAGATAGATATCTAGATGACGAGGGTACCATGTACTTGGTAGTCCTAAACCCTAACATTGTGGACAAGTGGGGATTGATGGGCACCAAAGCCAAAGTAGATGAAGAACTTGAGGAGAAAGCACCAATAATGAACTTCCCTGATGCGAGGTTAAGAAGAGAGAATGAAACTACAAGGATCAACACTGATAACATCTATGTGGGGCTATACAAATATAATAATGGGGAGCAAGATCTCTATTATAGATGTGAAGAACCCTACACCGGAGAGTTGACAGACCAAAAAAGACTTTATGTCTTTACCTACACAAAGGGATCGGAAGTGAAAATTGCTGCTTACGACAAGTATGGGAGGCAATACTCAACAATGGGCAAGAAAGAATTAGAAGGATATACATACTTTGGGGGACCACTGCATCAGTATTATGTTACTTCTAGCTCACAAAGACCAGCACCAACAAATGGAGTGCAAAACCCAATGACGACAGGAGGACAAAGAACTCAGGCTGTTGACTCTTTCGGTCAACCTCAGTACTCGAAGCCCGGACCAATGGGATCATTACATTCCATAGAGTCAATGGATACGAATCGAGGTAGTGCAGTTCCAATCCCCACATATACCACTCCAGGTCCAAGGTTCGAAGCGGAACCATCACATTTACCTCCTAGTAGTAGATTCAGGGCAGGGGAACCGACTAGGGTAACCCATGAAGTCCATGATGCTAGAGAAAGCTTTAGCCGGGACACATGAGCAATGAGATTGGTAGCAGACCATAGACGTATGAGACCATCTCAAGTAGAGAAGTGTATGCCAAAGAAGTATGGTGGTTCAGGAGATGCGTATGCACATGTGTCACTCTTTAAGCAAGTCTTAAGAGCTGAGCAGATAACAGATTTCCATACACAATACAAGGGATTTGGTCTTACTCTAGAAGGTACGGCATTGACATGGTTTCAACCACTGAACATAGAGGGATTCCATGACATTGACCATTTGCTAAGAGAGTTTGCTGAGGAATTCTCAAAACGAGGGATTAAGCACAATACGGTCTCACAAATATATGCTTTTAAACAGAGAGAACACGAAAAAGTGAAGGAAGCTTCACTTCGCTTCAAACAATACATTGAGAGATGTCCAGTACGTGAACGACCACAAGATGACAGACTATCTGTTCTCTTTATTGAGGGACTGAGAAACGACACTCTCAAGAAGGACTTGCACTTGAAAGCTTGTACAAGTTTCGAGCAAGTAACGAGAGAGGCATTGTACTTAGTGGATAATTGTACGGTTTATGGAGAGGTGTCAGCGGATACAGATTTTGCATCCAGTAGCTCCTCCTCCGTAGCGAGCGATACTACCACTAAAAAGAATGTTCAAACAACAACCATGCCAAATGTAGAGCAAATGATAGAAGATGCTCTAAAAAGGATGGCACCATACCAAAAACCATTGCCAAAAACACTGAAATGGTGTGCTATTGAACAAAAATGGACAAACCATCCAACAGAGGAGTGCTATTACAACAAAGGGTATGTAAGGGAGCGTCAGTATACACCTCCTGCTCAATTAGCACCACCTCAAGTACATCTAGTACCTCGATACCCAATGGGAAATGTACCAGGACCTATGGGGATAGAAAGACCGCAACCGGTATTGGGACAACAACCACATTTACCAGGAGCAAGACCAGTAGGCATTAGATATGCACCAACCTTAGAGAATCAGGAAGAACAAGCCTTAGTGCCTGTTCAAGCCTATTATGAAGAATCTGGTGCACACATGTCTCCAACTATGTATTACCCACCAGAAGAACCCAAACAACCAAAACCATGGGGCATGATTGGGAATGTTGGAATACCAACAGTTATAAGTGCTTCTGATGAAGAGAGATACAATTTGGATGCAAGAACATTGATGTTCATAGCTCATGGAGGGTTAACAGGACAAAGACCATCCTATCCACAAAGGACGAATCAAATGGGACCAAGACCAGAACTAGGACCCTGTTACAAGTGTGGAGGTGACCATCTGATGAATGTTTGTCCACATACGGAAATCATTAGAATTAACGCTTATTGCACTGAGTGTGGGGTTACTCACTTCATTGAGGATTGTTCAAAGAATCCAAACAAAGTGCAAAAGACGACATTGAATATGCTAGAAACTATTCCTACCAGTAGTGGGTCTGAAAATGAAACTCTGATACCAACGCAAGTAGAGCTCAAGCTAAGAAAACCACTAGAGAACCTGAGAATGGAAAGTTAGCGACTGAAGTGGTTAGTCAAAGTCAGAGAAACACATAGAAAGCTAGAAAAGCACGCATGAAGTTGAGAAAAGAACGTGAAGACACTATTCTAGCTGAGGAACTAAAGCGAACTAAAGATAGATTAGAAAAACTTGAGAGTCAAAACTTGAAACGAGAGATGAGCCCGGAAAGAACGAAACAAAAGAGTATCAAAGAAACAAAGAGCTTAAGCTCAGGGGGATCAGTGCTAGTCGACAAAGTACACGAACCATTGGACGCACTGATGAGAGCTTACGAAGCTAGGTTAAAGAACAACCAAACACAAGAACAGAGGTGAATGACATACCCAAACGCGGAATTGGAAAAGCAGAGACTTGAAATGTGCCAGAGAATGATCGAGACTGCACAAGCCTTATTAGAACCACCAAAAGAAATAATGAATTGTGGAACGGAAAACCCAATTCAGCAAGAGACAATCGTTTCACGGGTAGCTGAAAAGACTCCCAGTGCACAAAAGCCTAAAAATACACACAAGGATGACTGCATAGTATTGAACACAACCGATCAGGAGATACAGAGTTTTCATCCAGTCATACAGAGGTCTTACGGAAGAGATGAGGATTACAATGAATTTTGGAAACAAGTGAGAGAGGCAAACTTTGCAAATGAGCTAAGTTGCCAAGCTAATCAGACAAATTGGGAAAAGGACATCAGGAATCCTCCCATAGTGGAATTTGAGGCAGGATCTCAAGTGGACTTGGATCTGCAATCTTACTGGGGAGGTGGGGGCTCTGTTAGAACAATGGAGAGCAAACCTCACTCATTGAATACCTTACCTTCATACTTAGGAGAGTATGAAGCAAAATCCGAGACTAGAGCACTTCCCTCATGAAGAATCTCATCAGAAAAAGTCATGGACTCGCAAGGATTGATAGAGATCTTGTCAACACCAGTGACATGCACTATCACTCTAGCTGAGCTTTTGAGGCTAAGACCACATATGTGGACCACTGTAGGAAAATGCTTGGAGAAATTTGGGATACAAGACCCAACATCGAGACTGCAAGAGGGTATACAAGAGCTGAGTAAACCACAAAAGAACGCTAAGCCTGTACCCTTAAACAAGGTCGGAGAGTATTGCGAAGGTGAAGAGGGGAATACAACCTTACCAGTTGAATTCCAAGGAGTGAACACGATGGCAATACTAGACAGCGGAGCTGGGGTAGCCATTGCTACAAAAGAAATCTGGAAAAAATGGGGGAAACCAGCAATAAGGAAGACTAGGTTGAAACTCCAATTAGCAGATGGACACATGGAGAAACCTATGGGGTTATTAGAGAAAGTCGTAGTGACTTCTTGCGGCATTGAATACGAACATAATTTTGCTATTGTCGATTTTGGCAAGGAGAATAACTATGATATCATATTGGGAAGACCATTCATGAGACAGTTGAAAATGGTCCAAGATTGGGGCTACGATCACATATACCTGAGAATTACGGAAACCACTACACGTGTGAACCTGAAAGACCATAGCTACAAAGATGTGAACCGAACACCGGTAGAGGAGTTTGATTCAGCTACTTTGGCGGGATCCGAATTTCCAGCTTGGTTAGGTAAGCCCAAGGAGTTATGGATGTGTGGAGCCTCGAAATGTGGAAGTCTGAGGCGAGAAGAATATGTTTTAGAAAGGGCTATCGAAGACAAAACTTATATAGGAGAACCCTTTCCAGAGGACACACTTGAACCATTAGAATGGACACACATTCTAGCAACCCTAGATGTTTGTGCAATTCTCGATGGTCCCACAATGAAATTTTGCGACAAGGACGGGTACGGCGTGGTTCCGTACTTCATGTTGAGAACTGTACTCGAAAAAGAAACTGAAAAGAACAATACACTGGAAAAGGAAGATGAAGAGGAGGTGTTTCACGACATTCCCGATCATCCTGAGTGGGGAAATGAAGCAGACAACGAGTCAACAAACAATTCAAGCGGAAACGAAGAAACTATAACGGATGTCCGATTTTATGATTTTCCAAACCAAACTAAACAACGCCAGAAACGCTATAGAGCAAAGAGAAAAACAAAGGGGGTTAGAACCAATCCGATGTCTAGAATAAGAGGAAAAAATCAATTCCTAATGCTAGTAAAGGCGGAAGATTGTGTTAAGGACAAGATTTCTGGAAGAATGAGAGGCAATGATCAAAAGAGCTTACGAAAAGACAAAAGAGGCTCAAGAAATCAAGTTCAAAGGAATGGAACGAAAACAGAAACAGAAAAATCAGAAAAGAACAAGCGCAACAGAGAACACACGGAGTCCAAGTTAGAACGTAGAAACAAGTACAGAGAGCTCAAGAAAACTCTGAAAGAAGTTTGGACGACAGAATTTGAGAGTGGAGAGGACGAAAACGCCAAAATCAAGGAAAGCATGGATGTTCCCTCTCACTATAGGAAATTCACAATAGAGGATAGGAAGGTGGTATTAACCCAACCTATTCGAGAAAGAAGGGAGAACGAATCTTATGACGGACCGGAGGATGCAAAAAAAGTTGATTTAGCAGCTCCAGGTGAGATACCTAGACCGGTGTACATAGCCACAGATTTGTTTCCAGGCGAGGAAGAGAGACTTTTGAGTCTTCTCAGAGAGTATAGGGATGTGTTTGCATGGTCTTATAAGGACTTAAAGGGAGTTGACCCATCGATATGCCAACACTCAATCCCACTGAAACAAGACGCAAAGCCTAGCAGACAGAGACCATACACATATAATGATACTTTTGCTAAGCGAATCAAGGAGGAGATAGATAAGCTAATGGAAGCTGAATTCATATACGAGATTGAACACACTGATTGGGTATCTCCGATTGTGGTAGTACCTAAGAAGAACGGAAAACTCCGAGTGTGTGTCAACTTAAAGAAAGTGAATGCTGCAACAATCAGGGACAATTATCCCCTGCCGATAACAGATCATGTTCTAGAGCGTGTATCAGGGAAAACAGCATACTCCTTTCTTGATGGTTTTTCAGGATATAACCAGCTAGCCATAGCACTGGAAGATCAACATAAAACAGCTTTTGCAACGGAGTGGGGAATTTATGCTTATCGGGTTATGCCTTTTGGTCTAACCAATGCTCCCGCAACCTTCCAGAGGCTGATGACGCATGCTTTCAAAGAATACTTAAGGCTGTTTCTCGAAATATACATGGATGACTTATGTGTACATTCTCTACTGAGAGATGAGCATCTAGAACACCTAAGAAAAGTATTTGAGAAATGTAGGACATATCGCATTTGTCTCAATCCTGAGAAATGTGTGTTTATGGTCCGACAGGGCAGAATTCTGGGACATATTGTCTCACAAAACGGAATATCCACGGATTTAGAGAAGATAAAAGTTATAGTGGATATGCCTAGACCAACCAATGCGAAACAAGTACAAGCTTTATGGGACATTGCGGATATTATAGACGATTCATTTACATGTACACTATAATAGGCCAACCACTTTACAGGCTAATAGTGAACTTTGAATGGACAGAGGAGTGTGAGGAATCGTTCAAGAAATTGAAAGAGGCACTCATTACTGCTCCAGTCTTGAAATCACCAGATTGGGAGAAGATATTCCATGTGCATATAGATGCTTCGGCATATGCAATAGGATGCATTCTGGCTCAGCCAGAAGAAGGAAACATGGATTTTCCTATCTGTTACGCCAGTCGGCAGCTCAACAATGCAGAGAAGAATTACACCACAACAGAGCGAGAAGGATTAGGAATGATATATGCTGTGAAGAAATTTCGGCATTATCTTCTAGCCAACAAGTTTTTGTTTTTTACGGATCACCAAGCCTTGCTCTACCTAGTGAATAAACCATGCAATACCGGGAGAATAGTGAGATGGTTCATTATCTTACTGGAATTCAACTTCACGGTAGTAGTAAAGAAAGGAAAAACACATCTTAGAGCTGATCATCTTTCGCGATTGACGAATGGAGAAGACCCTATAGGAGTAGATAACGACATGCCAGACGCGTACTTGTTCAACATAGAAATGATACCGAAGTGGTCTCAAAATGTCGTTAACCTATTAACCTATGGAGGAGAGTTCGATAGAAGAGAATACAACTAGAAACATATTGCTATTCAGCAATCCAAGAATCTTCAATTGGTTGCAGGAAGGTTGTATCAATTGGAAAATGATCATGTCTTACGACTATGCATCAATCCTGAGGAATATAATATATATCTGCGCGAAGCACATGTTCAGGAATGTGCATTTCATTGTTCAAGAAGGAACACATATAGGAATTTGTTACAATTGGGAGTCTATTGGCCAGGAATGAAAGAAAGCGTACATGAATATGTCACTGTATGTATTGTATGTTCATCAAAACCGCCAGCAGAGTATTCGACATTATATCAGATAATGATCGCTCCAGAATGGAGTCAGTATATTGTTGAATATCTCACAAATAGAACTTTCCCAGAAGGAACGTCAAAAGCTCGTCAGAAATCTGTAGAGACAGAAGCTAGAGATTACGCTTTAATAGGAGATCAACTCTATAAGAGAGGTAAAGACAACCAGCTTAGGATTTGCGCATCAGAGACTGAGTATGTGATAATCCTAGCAAGCTCATGGAGGAGTAGGTGGAGGCCATTTCTCAGGTGATAAGACAGCAAAACTTGTCTTAGCCGCAGGAATATGGTGGCCAACATTACATATGGACGCTGAGGAATACGTTAAACGGTGTGATGACTGTCAGCGGACCAAAGTACCACTTAAAAGAGATGATATGCCGCTTAGACCAATGATGGGGGCAAGAGCTTTTGCAAAATGGGGGATTGATTATGTCGGACCCATTTCACCTCCTGCATATAAGACTCATGCACAATACATCGTTGTGGCTACAGACTATCTAACAAAGTGGGTCGAAGCAAAGGCAACTCAAAAAGCAGATGCCAGGACCACGGCACAATTTCTATATGAATACGTCTTTGTACGATATGGATTGCCAATAGAAATTGTGAGTGATCGAGGCACACATTTTATAAATGAAGTGATAGAGATCCTTCTAGATGAATTCATGGTAATCCATAGGAAATCAGCCCCGTATCATCCACAAGCAAACGGACAAGCTGAAGCAACAAACAAAACCATATGCACGGTCCTCACGAAGATTGTATCTGAGTCGAGAACTGACTGGGACCAGAAGTTGCATTCAACATTATGGGCATATAGGGTAGCATATAAAACATCAATAGGAACGACCCCATATAACATGGTTTTTGGGCTAAATGCTATCTTACCAATAGAATTCTTGATTTCAACCTTAAGGGTGGCTAAGGATCTAGAGTGGACAGGGCACGAGCTTTCTGATAGAATAGATGACCTGGAAAAGCTAGACGAGCTTCGCCTAAAAGCAGTAGCTTCTATCTACGCTCAAAAAAGGCGACAAAAAGAATTTTTTGATAAGCATGTGCGGACTAAAGAGTTTAAGGTTGGGGACTATGTCCTAGTTTACACTCTGAAACAGCATGCTAAGAAGCTTAAAAAGCGAGGGATGGGACCTCTGGTGATTAAAGATCTATCACCAAGTGGAGCCGTCAAGCTTGCTACATTAGACGGAGAAGAAATGCCCAATTGGATTAGTGGATGCAGAGTGAAAAAGTATCTTTTGCCGCTAACCCAAGACATGCTTCTCAAAATACATCAAGAAAAGCTGCGTGTCCAGAAAAAGAAAATGATTTTGGAGGAAGCGCAAGCCGAGGCGAAGGAAAGAATGGAGAAAAGAAGACTACTACGTCAGAAACAGCGCAATGAAGGAGCAATACGAATAAACGCAGTCAGTATAACAGAAATGGATAATGACAAAGAAGAACCCATCATTGAATGCAAAGTAGGAACCAACCAAATCAAAGCCAGAGCACTATTGGATTCAGGAGCTCAAACTAACCTACTTTCACTCAGTTTGTATAGACAATTGACAAATGACACTAACTACAAACTGCCAAGCAAGAGTTAAAGAGTTACTCTGAGAATTCAATCAAAACTGTCGGATGCACAGTTTTACATATACAGATTAACCAGTATGTGTATCCTCATATGTTTTACGTGGTTGAAGACCAAGCTACACAACATCCATTATTGCTAGGACAACCATGGCAGAAGCAATACAATGCAATGATTGACTGGAGTTCTAAATCAGTGCTTATCAAATACGAAGGTGAAAGTCAATCAGTTAAGTTCACCAAAGGAGAAAAGCCAACTCCAAAGGACGAATCCAAAGACAAAGGTAAACAACAACCAGAGAAAAAGAAGAAGCAATGGCAACCAAAAGTTTCTATACAACCGGATTACTCTTCGACGAGGAATTCTCAACAGTGGATAAGGAAGACAAGCAATAATATAACAGCTCAACCTTGGGAAAAAACGGAGTCAAAGTTGGTATGGAGACCAAAAAAGGTTGTGCCAGAGAACACAAAGGTGGAAAACAGAGTCTTCAATACCAGACAACAGAGTGATTCCAGACAATCAAGGACAGTGAAACAGATCTGGATTCCAAAGAAGTTCATGACGGCACAAAGCTATAGCAAGCAAATTTGGATCCCAAAGATTTGTAAACAGGAACTCCCTTCAGTACAATCAACGGAAACTCCTAGGTATTTCAAGTCGAGGAAATCAACACAAAGAACAAAGCAGGTTTGGGTCGCAAAGAGTTTGTGGCAAGCACAAGTGAAGTGGAAGCAGATTTGGATTGTAAAAAAGAACAACAAAGTAAAGAAGAATCCATCTACTGATTCTACTACCGAAGTGCCAAAACCAACCCAAAACCCGACCACCAATCCTTCAATCAAACAAAGAGCAGCTTTATTGGAAAGACTGTTGTATCATCGCTCTACAATTGCATTGGGAACTTATGACCAAAACAACTACAATGCTTCGCCCACAGACACTTCATAGTCGTCCGGGAGGACTCAGACTAAGAGGGGGGGAGGTATACAGGTATACAGGAGTTACAAAGCAGCTACAAGCGCCAAAAACAAAGAAAAACAAAAATTATATTACAAGGGCAGTGTCTTACATGATTTTGCAATTTTTATGTTTGATTGCAGATATTGATAATATTTATGCCCTTATATACCTTGTTTTGCAACAAGAAGAGATCAAATGATGAATTTGGGTCTCTAGACGTGTAAATATCACAAAATAAGAGTGTTTTTGGAGCTAAAAAGTGAAAAAAAGTGGTAATCCAAGTCCAGAAATCACAAATAATTGTATATTCATATACACAGAGTTACCAGCTAATTATTGTGTATGTTTGGAATTTTTTGGCTTCAATTTGCTATTTTCCTTTATTTTTTATGATTTTCTTGATAAAAGTAAAAGAAAAATAAAAAAGCAGGTGAAACGAGCTCAGAAAAAAGAAAAGAATAGATGGTGATGATCCTAATGACAAGGGCAACCCATGGTAAAAATTGAGTACAATTCGGGAAAAGTTGCGGAAAGCCCGAAATGACAGAATTTTGGCAAAGTGGACAGATTTCTCAGAAACAGGTCAAACGGAGTCCAAATTGAGAAATTTCAAATCCTAAAGTGCATTTCACGACGAGATAGGAGCACATGTCAAATTTGGTAACAAGTGATCCGGGAAGTCCGAAGTTAAGTATTTTTCACTTCACTTTCAAGCTCATTTCCACTATTACCTTCTTGGAGAGAGCAAAGAGCACACAGGAGCATCCAACCTTCTACAGCCTTCTACGACTGCTACGAGAGCTCAGAGGACACCAGACATGAGAGGTAGACTCGTTGCCATAAGTTTTTGATGCTTATCATTAACTTTTGTCGCGAAAACTGACCAAAACCAAGAAACAAGAGCAGACGGGGAATGCAGTAGAATGCTAAGTAGTGGCACGACCGCCTAACCAAACCTTGCAAGAACTTATAGGTGGGTTACCCTAGTAAAGAAGATGGGTTTCTAACACTCAAAGCTCGAGAAAGAACGACTGGAAAAACCCTAGGTCAACAGAGCCTGCAAGAGGCAAACAGGAAAAAGTTGTCGAAACGACACAAAACTTCTCAGGAAGCTTAACAACATCAAGGGCAATGCAACCATGGAGTATCTCCAGGTTTGGACCACCAAAAGTAGGTCGGAACAACCGATTCGGCTGCGGACACACAAAGCGTCATTTTGGCATAACGGCTGAAATTGACGACCGAATGAAATGAAACTTCACAAGCAGCTTCAAATATACATGGATGACTTATGTTTGCAAGCAAAACCCAAAAGAAAACTGATTCACATACCGATGGTGAAAAAGACGCTTTCGGGCAACCAAAAGGAGAAAGATGGAGAACGGGAAGCCAAAGTCAAGTTCAACCAAATAGATGGCTTCACAACATATCCAATGAGCTGGAAATGCAACTCTCGAGAAGAAAAGTTGAAGAAATTCAACTCCAAGGCAAAAAGAAGACTTCAGAGACTGAAATGCCTATAAGGGGGCTTTTTAGCTAAACTAATGACTTTTTAAGTTGAAAACTAGTTAGCAGGGCTTAGGGCACTAGCACAAAGCATTCTTTGCACAAAAAGAGCAACATTTCAAGAAAAGACATCATACGCGTATGATGTCTCACAGCATGAATTTCACATCCATTTCAACATTTGAGTGCATAGCCTCATTCCACATGTTAATCACATCCCATGAACCAAGTATCATGAGAATTGGAGTTAGAAAACCCAAGGAAAACCAAAAAGACGCAAAGTAGGCCATAAAATTGATTTTTGGTCCTAATTTTGTCAAAATAACTCCAAACTCATTGAAACTTTGTAGGATTGTTGATTAACACATCTACAAGCTATCTGGAACCAAAAAGCACCATTTTGACACAAAAGACATCATACGCGTATGATGTCTATTTGCACTTACAGAGCCAAAACTGCTCAATTGTCATCATACATCCATTATATATATCTAATACATGCTACATATGAAATTTGGAACCATTTGGTCAAGAGGATCACCCCATTAGCCCAATTGAGGGAAAATCTTTCACCTAAAGCCTATTTTTGGCCCAAATCCAACATACTCAAGTCCAAACCAAGATTTGAGTAGATATAGTCCTTCACTGGTACATGGGGAGTCCACAGAACCAATCCCATGCAAAATTGATGAAAAAGACATCATACGCGTATGATGTCTCCAGAGCCATTTTTAGCCCAAAATCTATCCAAACTTCATAAATCCACTGAATAAGCCTATCTAAAGCCAAATCCAAGCTTATAGAGAAATTTGGTCCAAAAATATACTAAAGACATCATACGCGTATGATGTCTCACTATGTGATTTTGCCACCTTAGGGCTTCAACCACCAAACAGAAGTGATCTACATGCCATTTGAAAGTGACCCACCAAGTTTTATCCAATTTGGATCATAAAATCCAAATCCCTTTCAAAATTGTGCCAAGAGCCGGAACTGGACTAAACTGGCCAAAACTTGACCAAATGGGATCCAAACTCAAATCCAAGCATATGATACTCATGTATACACTATCAGCTACAAGCACAACCAATATGAAGTCATTTTGACACAAAAGACATCATACGCGTATGATGTCTCCAGCATGATTTTGAGCCCATTTTGCATATTTTTTCACCTACCTTGCATCCTTAGGCCCTGAATAGCTCATGTTTCAATTTTCAAGTCATTTGGATAGTTAAAAGCTTCATTTCGGCTTTCAGTACTAAAAAGACGCTAACTTCTGAAATTGGAGTTACAGGATCCATGGATTCCGCCAAGTTATCGGCAACGAAGAGAAAAAGACCGACAATCAGAGATGCTCTTGCAGAAGCGGAACCCTTTGACATTCCAGGAGAGACCCTCAAGCCAACCAAAACTTGGGTGGAGGAAGCAGTATTGGAGAAAGAGGGAATAAAGATCTACCAGGGGACTTTCAGAGATCCTCAAGGGCAAGCAGTGGATGTACCAATGATCCCATAGGAATTGGTAGATTATAGCAGGTCAGAAGACATCAGCAGGTACCTGGAAAGGGCAGACTTGCACAGTTTCTTCACCTTGAGACCATCAGGTGTGGATACAAGAAGAGTGTACAAGTTGGCAACATCCATTCAGAAGGATGGGAAAGCCACATTGACAGCCATGGATGGAGAGAAAGTAGAAGTACAGATCACTCCACAGCTCATTGCAGACGCATTGAAGCTGCACAACAAAGGGATCTCTGTCAGGGAAAGAAGGGAGGCCATAGAGGTCTATGGATCCAAGAAACAGAATGCAACCTATGGAGATATGGCGGACCAAAGAGCAGCAACCCTTTGCCGACTGTACAACCAGTTTCTCCATGTTTGCAGTAAAAGAACGCAAAAGTATACGACACCGCCCCATGCCATTGCGACCACCATCACATGGGCATTAAAGAGCAATATGCCAAAAGAGGTGAATTACGCTCAACACATCCATGAGCAAGTAATTGCCATGCACAACGAGAAGCCAAAGTACATAGGAGGAGCGGAAATTCTGACAAGAATAGCTTATGAAGCTATTGGAGCTAGAGATCAGTGGCCAAAGGTTCCCTCCCAGAATGAGTGGCTTAGAGAAGCCGACGAGGAGGAAGAACAGCCTGAAGTATCTAAGAGGGCGTCCACAAGAGCACGCCGGAAACTAGAAATAGTTTCAGAACTTGAAGAGGAGGTGGACGAGCCGCTTATGAAGAAAGTAAAGAAGAAGGTTGCTCCCAAGCAAACCAAAAGTCAGAAAGTGGCAAGAATGGAAAGACTAGTGGAGCAGTTTAGAGCAGAAAGAGCTCTAAAGGGTGACTTTGAAGAAAAGTGGGTGCCAGACCCCACCAAAGTCGGAACTAGCTCATCCAGGCCACATGTTGATCAATACGATCAATATATTAAAGCTTATGAGGAGTCAGAGGCTATACTGGAGTAGCAACTTGTCGAGCCATACACTGAAGAGGAGGTACAGCTTTTAAAAGCTGAGCTGAAAAAGGACGACAAGGGGAAAGGGAAAGTAGATGAGTCTACTAAATCTCAAGAGAAAGACGGGCAAGCCGACAAGGGGAAAGCCAAGGAAGCTGAGGACAGATACCCCTCTATGACTGATGTACCAAGCCCGAAGAAGACGAAAAATATCGTGGAAGAGACCACAATAGAGATGGACACAGATGATTTGGAAAAGCCGAAGGCCGAGACCAAAGAAAAGGAGATAGATCCAGTTCAGCAAAAGAGAAATGATTATGAGGATCTGGTAGCGATAGGATACACTGAAGCAGAGGCCCTTGAGGCAGTTTATGGGATCACCCTACAAAAACAAGATGATCCGAGAGGGACGGAGGAAAAAACAAAGAGTACAAAAGAAAGTGAAGAGAAACTGGACGAACAGAACGAACTAGAAGAGCCGAAGCCAGTGGAGGTGGTGGCAGAAAGAGCTTTAGAGTTGACAGATGAAGATGAAAAAGACATGCACATGGTGCATGAACTGCTAGGCAAGATCAAAGAAAGATCCAGGGCAAAGGAAGTAGAGATTGAGACAGCCAAACAAAGGGAAGCAGAGTTGCAGAGGAAATTAGAGAATTCTATGACTGAATCTGAAAGTCATAAAGCATCACTCTATGACGCGGAAAACGAGAGAGACGGCTTGATACTCCAGCTAGCCGAGGCTTCAAGAGAGGTAACAAGTGCACAGGAAGCAAAGGAGCGGATAGAAGATGAGTTGGAGGCAGCCAAGGATGAGCTCATTGAGCTAAGGGAAAGAGTCGAGCTCCAAGAAAGAACAATCACTAGACTTAGGACTACCCCTAGAGCTAGCAGAGCAGGAACCCAACAAGAAGGAACTCTCGTACCAGCTTTAGAAGACCAGATCCGAAGCTTACAAAGAGAGCTAAGATTAGAGCAAGTGCAAAGGTTGCACATTGCGGAGGGATCATTGGCCGCAAAGGAGAGGCTCACATTAGAAAATCAAACACTACGGACAGAGAATGAGGCCCTCCGCAAACAGCTCCAAGATCTACAAGAGCAACAAAGAAGAGAGACAGAGACACCACAAGAAGAATCAGGTGGAGCAGCCATAGAGCTACCAGAAACTAGAGAGGCAACCACAATTGAAGATCCAGCCCCAGCTCAAGAGGTGGCCTCGACTTCAAGAATCTCTGAAGAAGAAGAACAAAGACTCCATGACCAAATAGAAAAGTCAGCGGAGGAGAGTGCCAAGGCGGAAATGGAATGGGAGAGGAGACTCCTAATCTCCATTAGACTTCAGGGACTTGACACAAAAGTGCTCCATGAACAGTGGATGCAACCCAACCTGCCTTTCCCTTTGATGAAATTTGAAGTGCTAAAGACGAAAAAGACAAATAGAGGAGGAGCAGTATGTCGCTCTTTACGAAGGCGACATCACAAAGGAGGAACAGTCAAAGAAGATAGTAGATTCACAACCTAGATGGAGGAAAGGTTGGCTGAACAAATACCCAGCCTACCTCATCTACTTGGTGGAGGCACCAAAGGAGATTCGGGAGAATGCAACCTTCTGCCCGGTGCCAAGATTCAGAAACTGGAAAGAGCATGGCAAGATTGCAGAAAAAAAGCCAAATTGGCTTAATTATCCCAGGATGCCAGGACCAAAGGCAGGAGAGAGAATAGGTAAAGCCTACATGGTGAAAACCCTAACGGGCACCATCAAGCTCTTTACTGGCTCTCCTGACCTTTCGTGTCGGATGCTCAAGAAAATCTGCAGGACTCTCTTAGCTTGCATTGAAGTGTTCGCGCCAGATAAAGCCACGACCTCGAGTCTACTATCGACGGCCGACACAGTGACTGATATGATATATGATCTTTCATTGCAGCCTTCTCCAAAAGTGTTGCACCTCCTATACCAAAGGATTATGTTTTTGCCTAACTTCCACATGCAAACATTCAAAGAAGCTTTTTACACCGGCTTTTTCACCCACGAAAGCAAAATATTCGGCCCAACCTTGACCATCGGCAACCTACGATACGAATCACATTTGCAGATGCTCAAGACGACAGGACTTTATTAACCAAGCATAAAAGTCATGTCAGGGACGACATGAACGTGGAGGGGGGGAGTGTTGAGCCAGCAGAGGATCACACCCACATTTTTGCTCACACTCATCATTTTTGTAACCATTGATTGTAATAAATGTCTTTCCGACATTGATTTTGATTGGAGCCATTCATTAAGTAACGGGACTCAATTGAGTTTCCAGCTTGTAATCCCGAAGTAATTTCACTTGCTGATGTAATTAGTTAGAGATGTTCTCACCTCCAAGGCTGAGGTATATAAGCCAAAGTTTTGTAACCTAAAGGGAGAGTTTTATTTAATCAAAGTGAGTTTTTTGGAGCGCGGTGACTGTGTCTGAGAGAGAGAGAGAGAGAGAGAGAGAGAGAGAGAGAGAGAGAGAGAGAGAGAGAGAGAGAGAGTCTTATCTACTTGCTATGCAAGCTACGGAGCCGCCATTGGAGAAGCGACACCGCCATTGTGTTAGCAACGGCGAGAGCTACGCACAGATACCAAGAGTGCGCGCTATCGGCTTCTATGTGTGGTAAGTTCCTACGAGCTTCGGTGTGAGTTTTCTTCCAACTCGTGTGTCGGAATGGAGCGTGCAGCATATCTATAGAACCACAATGAGTAGAGCTACGCATTAGTACCATTGGGGTCAAGTTTCGGTCACCTGTATTTTTCGGCCCGTCTTCATACGCGTTTACCGCACGGAGTGATTATAGGTTGATTTTGCAGTTCAAATCTTTAGGGTGTTGTTCTTACCTAGTGTATAGACTTCCCCTTGAGTTTGAGATCGATTCAATGATTCTAGATCCTGTTTCGTATAGCATTCGTTCGTAGTACGGATTTCAGTCACTTGCGTATTTTGGAACTTAGATTTGATTTCCTTAGTAGTGATTGTCATTAGAAGGTCGAGTAGGTGAATTGACACCCACCTAGTTGTTTCCATGCGCCTGCAGGTCAAGCTCCGTCCTCGTCTGACAAATTCTGTTGTTGGTTGAGTTCTCGCTAATTTAGCTTCCGCTAGCGGCGTAACCGCCTTAACACACTCTTTCTCTCTCTCTCTCTCTCTCTCTCTCTCTCTCTCTCTCTCTCTCTCTCTCTCTCTCTCTCTCTCTCTCTCTCTCTCTCGTACACACACACATACACACAAGAATCTCTCTCTCTCTCTCTCTCTCTCTCTCTCTCTCTCTCTCTCTCTCTCTCTCTTTCACACACATATGCGCGCGCATACACACACACACACACACACACAATTGTCAGTGAATGTCAAAACTAGACATCTCAACCGGTATTGTTGCAAAAGGAGAAGTTTGCACCAAGCATTGCCACGAGATATCCAAGCTCCTGAGGAATATCCTATCCTTTAAGCCGATGGTGGAGTGTGAGAAGGGTTAGGAGAGGAGGCTAGGCTAAAAAAAAGGGGAGACGAAAGGGGCATGAGAAGCAAATGGGAGAGAGGGGGTGGAGGGGGGAGCGGAGTTGAAGACATAGTAGGCAAGGGGGGTGGAGGGTCTACTACTTAGGGCAAGGCTGAGGTGGAAGGAAACTCCTCAAGAGCATCCTACCATAAAGATTCAAAATAGCTTCCTATTGGAACCCAATGTTGTTGGCGTATCGTGGCCTAGCCACCATGGAGGGCGGTGTGCCGAGCCCATCCCTCTCAATGGAAGCCATGTACTTACTTCCAACCATCAGCTAACTAGCCACCCATCTGTAAAGAAGTGCTAACCTGTGCACCATGGGTCTCTGCCTATTGTGTTAGTCTAGCTTTGGGAGGTTGAGCCTATGTTGTAGGTCAAGGTCTCTTGCGAGAACAAGCCTTCAAGAGATGGCCCATCTATCTACATATTAAGCACTAATTTGGGAGACCCAAATACTCCACAATCTTGCAAATATAGCCGCCACTCAACCTAGGCCAGAACTACTTGAGAGAGAGTGTGAGTGTTCTAAACAAGAATGTGTATGCTTTTGGCAGCAATTGAAGCTTCCGGTGTGTGGGGTCTCCAAGGCCATCCAAATATGAGAACTAATCCTAGATAGAAGCGGGAGGTACTCTCTCCTCACGCCGTGGAAGCTTACCAAAATGGGAGAGTTTGCTTCCTCAGCAAGAACATCGAAAGTATGATTCCTATTGAGATGGCATCCTTGTCAAAAGTAAGGCATGACTGCTCTGATGGCTATTTAGCTCATCAAAATGACCTCTAAAGCCATCTTGGAATTCTTAAACTTGATATGGTAGTAACCATACCCAAGGAGTTGTATGTCGATGATCTTTTCCTCCTCCGAAAGAAGGCAGACCAGGAAGCTGGTGCACTTGACCTCTCCAAGGTTGGATGTCGATAATCTTGCAGATGAAGAAGGTAGCCTAAAGATTCTCCACCTCTACTTCAAGGCTTGCTTACTCCATTGAGATGATAGAGCAAGTAGGATGGTAGACTCTTCAAGGTCACACAAAGGGGCTTCATTGGAGTCCCTCTAGGGTAGAGCATAAACCTCCATTTGTGTCTACTACTGCTAGGGGGAGAGACATTATTTTGAGGCATCCTTTGTTTCTAGGAATAATGTCTCTAGAGGAGGTCCAAACACCAAGAGGGAGGTTGGCACAAAACAAGACACGGGCGGGGGGGTGTGCTACATGTAGTGTGCAAAAGGATGATAGCACGGATGGGGTGGAAAGTGAGGACAAACCCACTGCGTCCGAGGAGAAGCAACATGGGCAAGGCAAAAGGGGAGGGCAATGGGTGAAAAAGGCAACATGACATAGGGCCGCTTGAGCCAAGGGAGGTAGGGCGGTCCAGAATGCACAAGCAAGGGGCAAGGTTGAGGGCCGAGGGGGTGTTTGGAAGGGGGTGTAAGTGCTACAATCGGAAGCCTGGTTGCCCTACAAAATACCCAAAATAGCACACTGCAAGCCATAAAATAGACCAAACGACATACCTAGCACATCCACGAGCACGTAATCAATGATATAGGCGAAAAGAGAGGGAGGCAGAGAGCGGAAGAGAGCAAGAGAGCGCGTGCGAGCGCACCTCCTAGAGCGGAGTGCTACGCCAGCACGGCGAGAGAGAAGAGAGGAGAGGAGAGAAGAATAGCACAGACACTGGGTGCAATCTCCCCCCGTGCAAGAGTGACCATTTCCCTCTTGCACGTAATTTGTTAGTACAAGGGTCCTACGAGGCAAGGCCCAACCTAGGGGGTCAGGGACCTAGGCCAAGGGCCTGAACTGAACCAGTGCGGACTGGGGATCCGCTTAGGGCAAGAGCTAGGAGCTAGGCCTATATAAGGGGCGGTAGGGAGGAGGATCCTATGTTCAGTTACCCTAGGTCTTATATTGGTATCAGAGCTCAGGGGGAGGGAGGAGCTTTGGAGGAGGAGGAAGCCTTGCACGGATGCATGTTCTCTCTCTCTCTCTCTCTCTCTCTCTCTCTCTCTCTCTCTCTCTCTCTCTCTCTCTCTCTCTCTCTCTCTCTCTCTCTCTCTCTCTCTCTCTCTCTCTCTCTCTCTCTCTCTCTCTCTCTCCTCTCTCTCTCTCTCTCTCTCTCTCTCTCTCTCTCTCCTCTCGATCTCTCTTGCAGCCCTGGCAAAGTTCAGGTATCATGAAAAGCCATGCAAAGGACGGTAAGGTCGTGCATCAAGTTGCATGGAGGAAAAGGCGTCAAGGACCACATCAAGCATGGCTATGGGATACAGTCCCTCCAGAGCCGAGGAGGCCGCGTGTGAAGCTGACCTTGCATCAAATTTGGGAAGCCGTCAACCTACTTGGAATCACGTGTTGTTTGGCCTAACGGGAGCACGCCGGGCTGGGGAGCAAAGCTTATTTTTATGGCGAGCCCCGCCAGAGCCTGTGGCGCTCTCTGGCTTCTGACTCAGTATCTGTGCAAGTGGCAGTAGCCGCCATCACTAAATTTTATGCAGGTTCACATCAAAAAAAAAATTTAAAGCATTGGGTGCCCTAGGGGCCCGTCCCACCCAAGGGGGACACCCCTGGAAAAGATGCTTCGCGATGGCGAGGAAAAGACGCTTCCCTATGGCGAGGTACAGATGCTTCCCTATGGAATGCATGAAGCACAATCGGCCAAGGGCCACTTGAAGCTCAAGGCGCCAAGCACAGTCAACTTGCGCTCCAATATGTCCAACCTACGCAACAGGATGATCAAACCTAGATATTGACGGATCCCATCATGCCTCGACAAAGACTATTATGTTGATTGATTTGAGGATCTTCGATGTGTTGATTGTGGTACTTGAGCATGGCTCACGATTCAGTAGTGAACATTCGTACAGATACAAAAAGCATGGCATGCATTCTCATGCAAGGCACTCGCCATGGTTACATGACATAGTCCAAAGACAATTTCCTTGCAGGTACGCAGAGTCCCTTTCGCATTTCTGTTTTTTATTTGTGTAAATTGTCACAAGTTGCAGAAATTTCAAGCAAGAAGCCGAGAAGGCGCGTCGGCATGAGTATTTACTCATGCAAGTGCAAGAATCCGTCAAGTTAGGTCGGTATAAGTTAGTAATACGATATGCAGACTCTTTTGCATTTGTTTTGGTAAAGTTTTCGGAGCATATTGCATTGCTATGTCATGCACCAGATGTGCGTACCCTTTACGAAGGCAAAGCACAAGCACGGCTCGTGACAATTACCGTAAGCGCCAAAAATTTGATTGGTTTAAAGATTGGAATCAAGCAAGGCTTGAGTACCAACCGCCTTACTCCGGAGCACGGCTTTACAGTGGTTCACTTTTGATGCAAAAGTATAGCCAATTTGCCATGTTTTGTAATCTCAAGGAGATTAGCACATCCTACTGCTTGACTTGATGCAGGAGGCAAGTTCTTTGGCATGGCTGACTCCTTCTCCATGTTTCTAGAAGCTGCCAGAAGATGCTAGCCCAACATTACTGTCTAATTTCAGTTGAAATTGCTCAACAAGGTTGACTCTTTCTGTCCTTCTGTATGTCAACAATCACCTCAGTTGGCTATCACCAAGGCTTCAATTTATGCATCTTGCAGTGAAATTGCCCACGGTTTGGCATATGTTATGCGCATACTAACTTGGGAGGGATTTGGCAATATGATTACAAGTTATTTCCGTACGTGCCAGACGGGTGTATAGGATATACGAGGGCGTCTGTGCTGATATGGCTATGAGCCGGTTTGGAATCCGTTTTTTCTTCCAAATTTCCTCACAAACTGGTTGCAGCAACAATGACCAGGTTAGCCAAGTTTCAGTTTTTCTTGTCTTTTTTTCCATGTTTACACTTTACTTGGCAGTTACTGTCATTGTGCAAAGCAAAGTGTTTTGGCAATTTTATTCGAAGCAAGGCTTCTCCCTTCTGTCGAGATACTGCCCATTGATTTGGAATCAAGGGCATTGGCACCCAAGTTTGGGGAACTGGAAAGAGATTCCCTACCAGTATGAACTGTGCAAGGCACTTATGGTTTTGGTTCTCACGTTTGAGGCCATCACTCTGCATGCAAGGCATGCTCCCCAGGTGGAATGGCCTCCATCACTTCATGGATTACGCTTCTGATATCACACTCGCAACTCTATCAAGGACAGAAGGATAGATTTTTAATATGATTGTTGGTTGCTATCAACACACAACAGTACTAACAGGAGCCTAATTCTAGGACTTATTTCACGGGCAATCACGACCCCTGCAAGGTAGGTGGATCGGAATGAGTTTTTTGTTTTTCTGTTACCTCTCTCGATGAGAGAGTCATACCGGATAACTGGGGAATGCTTATGCGATAAGCTACAAGTCAGGCATAAGATGTGTAAGAGCACATAGCTTGGGCACACACTCTAAAAACTTAAGGAAAGTTCCTCAGCCCAGCATGCTCTTCTTTTCGTTCTTTATCTCTCTCTCTAAGAAAAAAATGAAAATCTTCTAAGAAGCTTTTGATACATGTTTTGCTCGCGAGTCAGCTTGAGCCAAGGTGCTCTAACTCACAACTCGCACGTGGCTAAGATGCTACTCAAATTAGTCTTCATCGGTTCGTCGATTGCACACTATTTTGCATAAGGACTATGAGCCAAACAGGCTAAGAGCCGTTGTCAGGCCAAGGGTAAGACCCAACTATTGGCATTCTTTGGGTGATTGTTTTCAAGATCTACCCCAAGGAAGTACACATCGATGTTAATGGGGACAAGCAAGAGTCTTGTCATTACTGATGTCTAGGGTGTCATTTTTGCACTACATGTTTTTAGTGCGACACAAGTTGAGTTTTTGATAATCTTTAACTCACAGCAGCTGATCTCTACAAGGAAGTATAGATGCAGCAATCATTTGCGACAGCATGGCTCTCCATAAGAGCTCGGCAGTCAGTTTGATCTGCATTGAGTATCATAGTTGATCTCTCCCAGTTATACTTTCAAGGAAAGAATTCCGCAATTACCACGCGATAGCTGACAAACACACTTTTCAAGTTAATTCCAATCATTCGGTACACGGTTGACTATGTTGGTTACCGTTATCTGCTAGCTAAGCACTTTCTACACAGAGTCTTACCAAGCGGTTTGACTGTGTAGATTCTAATCCAAGGGCTTGGATTGCAAAGGCAACACCCAGTGTTCCCAGTGCAATGTTGTTTATTTTTTCAGGTAGTGGACGTGCTCCTCTCCATCTGAATATGGGTAAGTGAACATTACATTCAAATCTCCAGGTACACATCTATTGATTTGGTGTTATTCCATTTTTAGTATGCTTTGCTCGGTTTTTCAAGACGTATAAGTACGCTTGAATGTTCCAGAGCCATGCCAAGGGCATGTCGGCACAAAGTATTTTGGGCCAACTGTCCAATCTATCTTTATGCCTTATGCTATTACGAGCCTATTTGTAGGGTTCAATTTGGCACATGTTGTCACATGGGATCCAACATGGTCTAGGAACTCAAGGATTTTGGTTTAGCTAGTGTGGAGCAAGATAATGAGGGTCCCTCTCACTCTAATCGTAGAGTATTTAGAGTTACCTCCACACACAAGTACATCTTGTACTTGAAGGATGTTCTTTTTTACACATCCTTACATGAGACATATTCCACATGTGGAGAATATGAGTCTCTGGACTGACACTGGCACCATTATTTCAATTATGTGTCACGACAAAGTCCAACTAAGTGCTAGTCAAATCTGTTTTCTAGACCATTTTCAGCACGACGTATCAGGAGCACTTTTGTGACCAGAAATTGTCGGATACTTAGAATGACTTGTCCAGGTACAAGTAATGCTAAACAACATTACAGATGGTTGTTTATACATACAGCAAGGCTATAAGTTGTTAATGAAAAAGTTTCATTGTCTATACCTAGAAGTGATCAATGTTTCACCTTCTACTGTGATTCAGACGTTTAATCAGCAAGGCTTGCCAAAGATTGAAACTAAAAGTATTTAGTTTCTTTTCAAAACTATTTACATTCCTTTTTAATGCCTGCTAGGCGCATGACATTTGCCATAAGTATTGGCAAGGATCATTATGGATATACAGGTTCGGGTTTGTTTTTGCTAAATGCATGCACACTAGGTGTTATAGGCCCTAGTGTTTAGCAAAGGATGATTTGGAATGGCATGCATATTCCTCAGGTTGTTGCTTATGAAGCATTTTGCACTCTATGTGCACTATCTCTATGAGATTACTTTTGGGTCTACAAATCACCGATAGAGGTCATGGCTCGGTTTGGGCGTTTGTGGATTTTTTCAAGTTAACCACGATGGTTATTTCGGACATTGATGATTCCTCACCAATGTTATACACTACTGTGATTCCCCGTTTACTAGTCATCTGGGACGACTGTCTGTAATCCGTGAGGAAAACACACCTCAGTACTGTCAGTTCTCCAAGGGGATAGGCAGATTACAAAGAGTAATCTTGTGCTAAAGGATCTGATAAGAGCATACTTTAGCACAATGCATTTCTGAATTGATGATTTTCTCCCTATTCTAGAATTTTCTTAAGTAAGGTTTTCGACTTTGAACACATGTTGTGGTGGGGTTGGAGATTATGTCAATACTTTCATACGTCAAGGACATACCAGGTGTGCTGACAAAGTATGTTGGCAAGTAACCTTCATTAGGGATGAACATGTACTTCTCTGTGTTCCAAACTATTCAGAATTCTAACACGAGGACACTCCCTACCTATGAACTTTTCAAGATACTCAGGCGAGTAGGAAATCTGGCTCACAACTGCATGGAAAGTTACACCAAGGTTTCCTTGTATTATTCCAGTACCTTCAAAAGATCTGAAAACTGGTTATGCCTTTGGACAACTCCTAGTTGTGGTTACTCCTTTACAGTACTCAAGTGAGTTATAAATGGAGTTACCATTTACACCCAAGTGCCTCTTAGTTGCGGTTACTCCTTTACAGTACTCAACTGAGTTATAAATGGAGTTACCATTCAGACCCAAGTGGTTGCAAACGGACAACAATGTTGAAAATCAAGATGTTGCTCTTGGTTTCATTGAGCCTCCTCATTGCACCAATTATCGGTCATACAGACAACTGGCTCACTTATGGGATGTCAATAAAGAAAACATCAGTATTCTTACGAAGATATTACTACTTGTGTTTTTGAGGAAAAAAAACTCTTCCTTAACGGGGGAGTAATGTCAGGACAAGGGTCCTACGGGGCAAGGCCCAACCTAGGGGGTCAGGGACCTAGGCCAAGGGCCTGGACTGAACTAGTGCGGACTGGGGATCCGCTTAAGGCAAGAGCTAGGAGCTAGGCCTATATAAGGGGCGATAGGGAGGAGGATCCTATGTTCAGTTACCCTAGGTCTTATATAATTCATTTATAGATTTCTTGAATGGTCAAAGTGAATACAAACTGGCCAGCCGGTCATAAATGGCCAAAGCTCATAAAGAGCACTTGAATAATCAAATATAATATCCTTCTATATAATCCATTATCTGCTAATGTTTTTGCCACATGTTAGCTGCAATAAATGGATAAATATCAATTCCATAAACATACCTTTCCGTTGGAAAGCAACTGTCCTCAATTGCGAAGATAAAAATCTGCAAACAATACTTGTCAAAAACAATGATTAGAAATCTGTATCAAATAGTAAAAAATCCATAAAATTAGACAACATTGCTTATGAATGCCGTCATCCACAGACTACCTATTTTAGTGTCCCATACCACTAGAATAAGCAGTATGTGTCATACCCTGATGAATCACGATATCATCGGTCACACTCATTGTTCAATAATCAATTCTCATCAATTTCAAGTCCAATTCCATAAATACTATCGCGACAAAAAAAGCATCATATACCAATTCCAAATCCAATTCCAATTCCAAATTTAATTCCAATTCCAAATCCAAAAATTTTGTATATCCGGGTAACAAAATCATACCAGTTACAGTGGTGGCCAGCCACTGCAACATGATTTCGTGATCGGTGTTGCCTCAACTGGTGAATCTACACCAATAAGACGTGCTTCCTATATCAGTGAATGTGCACTAATGCTGCTTATATCGGTAGATCTGCATTTACCATTATGACTTTGCAATTTGTCAGTGTGCTGCCTAAATCGGCGGATCTGCACAGATAACTAGTGTTGCCTAAATCGGCGAATCTACACCAAGGTGAGCATTTACACACTGCCTAAATCGGCAGAATTGTGTGCATGTGACCAATGGACTAGACAAGACATAAAAAGACAAAACATTTACTACCTGTGTGACACCACGTTGGAGTATAGTTGAGTAGCAGCGTACTCATAGCAATGTTTGTCGATCGAGTTAGGGCTTACCAAAAACAATTTTCCTAACTGAAGACAATGAGGGCACACTTAAAGCTCTTTTGTTTTTAGGTCAAAATTCAAATATTTTCGGGTATTCACACTAAAACTTGTAAAACTTTTCCGACTTACTTGAAGGAAATCATGGAATCTAGCCGATGTTTTGCTATTTTAGCTAGTTTCAATAACACGGGTGAAACTTTACTAGCTTCTAATTTTCTTGTGACAACAATCAATGGTTTCAAAACGTACTCACATATACAATCCACGTCACCGATATCTGACACCCATCTGTACGACTTGAACTTTATGGCATCTGTACTATGGTTTGTTCTAACTTGCATAACATTACTCAAATGATGAATTTTGTTGTTGACCTTTGTTTTCAATAAATTGTTTAGCATTTGATGATTTGGATACTAGTCACCTTCTGAAACCACCTCCAAGTACATAATTTATCGATGTTTTCCATGGTATTTTAATTATCCTAATGAATCCATTCCTATATATATCTATGGATATCATATTTTTTAAGATCTCATCAATTACGCAACATATCTTTTCTGCCTATACTGCACTGACATCCCTTATCATACTCCTACAATAATACTCACTTTCTCTACTTGCTTGGAAGTTTATGGCCAACCACTAGACTTTTGAGCTCTTTCTCACTCACACAACTACCACCCAAAAGAGATCGTCGCGGCCATTCCCCTCTGCAGTCCACCAACTCTCTCTCTCTCTCTCTCTCTCTCTCTCTCTCTCGCTTTGTTCAACCATCATCCTTCTCTCTCATCCTTCTTTGTTCAGCCATCATCCTTCTCTCTCATCTCTCTCTCTCTCTCTCTCTCTCTCTCTCTCTCTCTCTCTCTCTCTCTCTCTCTCTCATCAGGTCTTGGAAGAAGCTAAAGCAAGCGCAGGAGGCTGAGAGGCTGCAAGAGGCCGAGAGCCAGGCCGAGGAGGCCGATCAAGAAGTAATTAAGCGATTGATCAAGAAGGTGATCAGAAGGTATCTATGAAGCAAGAGTTTTAGGCGGCCAAGCAACAGAAGGAGGAGGAGATTGAGTAGGAGGCCGCGACTAGAAAGTATGGAGATGCTCATGCAGATCAGCACAGCAGGAGAACTCTCCATTAATGGAAACTAATCAGGTCGAGAGGGAAATTAGGTCAGGGGTGCTGATGCAAATAAGAGAACATTTGGAGACGTTGATGCAGATAGCGATGCTTGTAATAAACATAGCACTGGCTTGTACAAAAATCTCTATACTGCTGCTGTTGGCATTGCAATCACAGCCGCATGTCCTCTCTCTACAAATGCATGCTCCTCATGTATCCTCATGTTGCCACCCAAAGTCTCTCCCTTCCCCTCCCGCGACCACCTGTAGCAGCCGACATTGACAAGGCTCTGTAGCGGCCGACGAAACTTGATGAAGCTCTTGCAGAGGCAGACCTTGACGAAGCTCTTCAGTGATGATTGATGTACTACTTCCTGCGACAACACCCATTGTCGAGCATTCTTAGGCATTGACCATGATGATGACCCTTTTAGTCTGATGTTTTTAAGCTCTTAGTTTTTACATCTTTCGCTTTACTTTGTTTTAATTTTGCACCCATATATTGGATTAGATCCACCCCGATTTTGTCTGTTTGATCTCATTATTCTAAATGTCTAGTATCTACTCTCACACAATCAAACATCTCCCTCTGTGAATGTCTCTCCTCATGTTGCCCCACTCTAGCATAAACAACCTGAGAACTCTCATAATTCTAATGAGTGGTCTCACTCACTAAATAGACAATGCAAGTGGTTTCATATCTCATAGTATACTGGACGATGACATATGTGATGTAGCTTTATCTTTGTCTCTATACCCTAGCCTCTACTCGTATCCCCCCCCCCCCCCCCCCCCCCCCCTCAGAATTACATTGACGATATGTCCCATCGACGATTACAATGTGACTAGATATTGATGAATGGTACAGATTTGTGGTGGGTAACAACACTAATTAAGGCAGAAAGTATTTGGAACACAACTACGAAATGATATGCTGGAGACGACCACAATCAAGCTTCATACAATGATCATACATGCTGGATAACTCTAGTATCTTCATGGATTCCATCACACTATTTGCAGAGATATTATTTTACTTATAATCTGTGGATTTTTATGGCATGATTTGCATGATCTTTTTTCGGTACGTAGCACAATATTTTAAATCCTTTGCGATACCTAGCAATGTTGTTAGCATTTTATTTTCAGTTGGTTAATGTTTTTAATTAGCACAAGCTGGTACAAAATTTTCTATGCTCATACTCCTACTGCCAGCTTGCTCGGTGACCACTTTTTGCAACTTCATCTACTAATTCCGGCTAGGCTATATTGCATGCTCTTTCTGCAATTCCTTGCATCAATTAACTTTATCAAATTTCATGCATTCTTAATTGGTGACTTACAATTGGTTGCACTTTTAAAATTATGAAGATTTTCTAGGTTTCCTCCTCTTCAAATTATGGCACATTGTTATATTTTACTAGGTTCTGTACAGTAGCATTGCTCACCACCATTACCTTTATTTGGTTTACCACAATTTTAAGGAAATTAAAGTATATGTCTTACTTGAACTTAATCAAATGATTTTTATCACGATCTTCATTTGTTTTTGTTACATTTCTCTAGCTCATTTAAGGATTCACAAAAAAAAAACCTATGCATACCATAATGCGAGGACGTCAGATAAGTCATCTCTTTACTTTATTTTGCAAACTCATTTTTACAACTTCCGTCACTAATCTCCTAATCATATTTTATCCTCTTTTATGATACCCTTCTCCCTTGTTATCAACCAAATACCTATACTCATCTAAACCTTATTCCTTAGTGGTTGACTATATTGCCTCTATCATACAAGATTGTGCCAAACTCCTAGCTGTGTTTCCTGATACCATTCCAAGAGACAACACGGCTCTCTCGACATGCATACTCAAGCACACCCATTCCAAACCCTCCTGGTATGTACCTCACATACGTCACTCCTCTTTTCATATCTCATTTCTTTGCATTATGTTCTAAGCAGAATACCTAAATTTTGCTAAGGTCCTGCCCTCTAATTGTATTGAAAGAAGATTTGTCTATATGCTATGTAGCTACTCATGTGAGCTACAGTGCTCTGGGATAGTGCACAACAATTTGTAAGTGCTTTGATATACTGCACTGTGATGTCAACAACATAATAAATATTTTTTTCCTTTTTGTCTTGCATAGTCCATTGGTCATGCACACACAGATTCGCCGATCTAGGTAGTGTGTAGATACTCATCTTGGTGCATATCCGTCGATTTAGGCAACACATTAATAAACTTCAGATTTATGATTTTTAAACAATATCCAATGCAAATCCGCCAATTTAGGTAGCATTAGTGCATATTCGCCGATTTAGGCAGCACGTTTTATTGGTGTAGACTCGCCAAATGAGGCAACACTGATCACAAAATCATGCTGCAGTGGCTGGCCACCACTGCAACCGGTATGATTTTGTTACCCGGGTATACAAAATGAAGGATATTTGGATTTGGATTTGGAATCGGATTTGGAATTGGTATATGATGCTTTTCTGTCGCAATAGTATTTATGGAATTGGATTTGAGATTGATGAAAATTGATTATTGAATGATGACTGTGACCAATGATATCCTGATTCATCAGGGTATGACATATACTGCTTATTCTAGTGGTATGGGACACTAGAATAGGTAGTATGTGGATGACGGCATGCATAAGCAATGTTGTCTAATTTTATGAATTTTTCTTTTACTATGTGATAGTTTAATCACTATTTTTGACAAGTATTGTTTGCAGATTCTTATCTTCGCAAAACTGAGGACAGTTACCTTCCAACGGAGAGGTATGTTATGGAATTGATATTTTATTATTTATTGCAGCCGACAGGTGGAAAAGGCTTGACCAAGCTAAGCTATTGCAAAAGAATATTATATTTTATGTACATTTTATTCAAGTGCTCTTTTATGAGCTTTGGCCATTTATGACCGGCCGGCCAGTTTGTACTCAATTTGACCATTCAAGAAATCTATAAATGAAATACGTGCAAGAGGGAAATGGTCACTCTTGCATGGGGGGAGATTGCACCCAGTGTCTGTGTATTCTTCTCTCCTCTCTTCTCTCTTGCCTTGTCAGCGTAGCACTCCATTCTAGGAGGTGCGTCTGCACGCACCCTATTGCTCTCTTACACTCTCTCACTCAGAGTCTCTCTCTCTTTGTTCGCGTACAGCTTTGATTCTGTGCTATGGGATTTGCCAAGTATGGGGATTTGTCGATTTATGTGTTATATTGTGTTATCTTGGATGATTTGCAGGGTATCCACGCCTCAGACTGTAGCAAATCATTCCAGGTACTGCGAGCCGTACGCAATACGAGAGAGACAGAGAGTGGGAGAGGGCAAGAGAGCGCGTGCAGGCGCACCTCTGAGAGTGGAGTGCTACGCCAGTACGACGAGAGAGAAGAGAGGAGAGGAGAAAAGAATAGCACAGACACTGGGTGCAATCTCTCCCCGTGCAAGAGTGACCATTTTCCTCTTGCACGTATTTCATTTATAGATTTCTTGAATGGTCAAAGTGAATACAAACTGGCCGGCCGGTCATAAATGGCCAAAGCTCATAAAGAGCACTTGAATAATCAAATATAATATCCTTCTGCATAATTCATTATTTGCTAATGCTTTTGCCACCTGTCAGCTACAATAAATGGATAAATATCAATTCCATAATAGTAAGGGGGTTAAGGTGCAAGCGAGAGGGGGAGGGGGTCTACAACAATGGTGGGGAATCCAAGTAGCAAGCATCCTAGATTCTTTTGTGCAATCATTCTTCTATAACCCTCTTCTACCTCTCCCACATACATAGCACAAAAAAACACACAATCACATAGGCTCTCTCTCTCTCTCTCTCTCTCTCTCTCTCTCTCACACACACACACACACACACACACACACACACACATCTTGCGAAATCATGATTTTCAAACAATGCAGTCATAGCATTCACGTACAAGATTGTGAAGGAGCACCTATGCCCATGAATGTCGTGTTGAAGGTTGATTAAATCTACCAAATCTTATCATTGTAACATTTTAATACACAAACATTACCCTCTTGCCTCCACTTTCTTTTGTTGGAGATTAAAATAATTCCTTAAATTACATCCAAAATTTTCCTACAGCTATTACAAGAAAACCAATTATATAGTGTACACACTTCAACAACAGTGAGACCCAATTTTCCTCACATTCCTAATCTTTTATGGATATGAGTGTGAGAAATGATGTTGTTGAGCCAGCAGAGGATCACACCCGCATTTTTGCTCACACCCATCATTTTGTAACCATTGATTGTAATAAATGTCTTTCCGACATTAATTTTGATTTGAGCCATTCATTAAGTAACGGGACTCAATTGAGTTTCCAGCTTGTAATCCCGAAGTAATTTCACCTGTTGATGTAAATAATTAGAGATGTTCTCACCTCCAAGGCTGAGGTATATAAGCCAAAGTTTTGTAACCTAAAGGAGGATTCAATTATTAATCAAAGTGAGTTTTTGAGCGCCGTGACTGTGTCTGAGAGAGAGAGAGAGAGAGAGAGAGAGAGAGAGAGAGAGAGAGAGAGAGAGAGAGAGAGAGAGAGAGAGAGAGAGAGAGAGAGAGAGAGAGTCTTATCTCCTTGCTACGCGAGCTACGGGGCCGCCATTGGAGAAGCGACACCGCCATTGTGTTAGCAACGGTGAGAGCTACGCACAGATACCAAGAGTGCGCGCTATCGGCTTCTACGTGTGGTAAGTTCCTACGAGCTTCGGTGTGAGTTTTCTTCCAACTCGTGTGTCGGAATAGAGCGTGCAGCATATCTATAGAACCACAACGAGTAGAGCTACACATTAGTACCATCGGGGTCAAGTTTCGGTCACCTGTATTTTTCGGCCTGTCTTCATACGCGTTTACCGCATGGAGTGGTTATAGGTTGATTTTGCAGTTCAAGTCTTTAGGGTGTTGTTCTTACCTAGTGTATAGACTTCCCCTTGAGTTTGAGATCGATTCAATGATTCTAGATCCTGTTTCGTATAGCATTCGTTCGTAGTACGGATTTCAGTCATTTGCGTGTTTTAGAACTTAGATTTTATTTCCTTAGTAGTGATTGTCATTAGAAGGTCGAGTAGGTGATTTGACACCCACCTAGTTGTTTCCATGCGCCTGCGGGTCAAGCTCCGTCCTCGTCTGACAAATTCTGTTGTTGGTTGAGTTCTCGCTATTTAGCTTCCGCTAGCGGCGTAACCGCCTTAACATTTGGCGCCGCTGCCGGGGACGAGAGCCCTAAGTAGGTGACCTTAGACTAATCCTACGAGGTGAGTCGTATAAACTACTTTGTATACTTTAGTTAGAAAAGATCTAGGAGTGGTGGACTCCGAAGGTCTCGAGAGATACTAGGAAGTGGGGTATTCCTGGGTCTTCCGCGTTGACAGTATTTTTAGTTTAGCTTAGATTAGATTGTTTTTGATGGTGTTTAAGTGGTTGTTGACATAAAAAGCATTTGCTACTCCTTGTGTGGTAGTAAATCTCTTTATATTTTCAATTGCAAAAAATCCATTTTATGATTAGAAGTAGCTTAGGTAGGGCCTGATTTGATCCTGATCTAGAGCTATCAATTGGTGTTCTATTCGCTTGATGTGTTTGATTGCATGTTAGATCACTGAAAAAAGTCGCTTTGGTAGTGAAATATGCAATAAACAAAGTTCAGAAAAATTTTCTGTGTAACTGATTGTTGCTGAGCACTTAAAAGAGCTATTGGAAGAGTTCTGTGCTGAAAAACTGGAGATCTGCAACTTTAGACATCATACGCGTATGATGTCTTAGGACCTAAACAGAGACTAAAATTGAAAATTTGACATTGCCAGAGTGTTTAGAAGGGGGGTTTTACCCTAAGATCAACTTAAAACAAGGGCATTAACACTCAAAGAAACCCAAAAAGACAAGTCGGAGTCCAAGAAACGCAAAGAATAGGAAATTTTGGATTCAGATCTTGTTTTTACATTCAAACCTGACAAAAACACTTGAAACTCAATTATAAACATTGGAGAAGGCTTAAAACCAACAATAGTCAAAATCTGGGACAAAAGACATCATACGCGTATAATGTCTTTTGGCACATCCACTACTTATTTTTGAAATCTGACCTGACAAGATTGTCACAAACACTGTTGAAAGCATAAATATCAAGTTTGGACCCAAATTGATGAAAAAGACATCATACGCGTATGATGTCTTTGACCTAATTTTGGACATATTTTGATACTTTGCTAACACAGATCCATTGTAATAGCTGTCTAGAGGTTATATTTCAAGTTTCATACCATTTGGATCACAATTGACCCAAAAAACAAGTCAAAAGCGGGAAGTTGCCAAGAAAAGCCTGAACTAGCCATAACTTGCTCAAACAGAGTTCAAACTGAATTTTGTGAGTGAACAGAGCATAAAGGGACCACTGAGAGTGAGCATAACCAAAATAGTCAAAATCTGTGAAAAAAGACATCATACGCGTATAATGTCTTTTTCAGCATAACAGTAACAAAATTCTCACTTGATGAAACAGAAGTTGTCCAACTGACATGATTAAACAATTGACCAAGTATCAGTCAGTTTGGATCAATTCTGACCACAAAAACATGGGGAAAACAAATTGCCGAGACCGAAAAGCTACAGTCCTTTACGGGAATTGATGAATTTGAGATCGGGCAGGAATCTCCGGAATAATCAACCAAAACAAGGGGAACCAGCAAGTGTCATATCAACCGAGGGAAGTGTAAACCAAAGTTGGGTGCAACCATTAGAGCCGATCTTTGAAGGAAGTGTCTCTGATACTTCTTCGGAGAGGTCTTACGAGATTTTCACCGAACACTTGAACCTGAACAACAGAGAAAATATGGCAACAGGATCATCAAACCCTTCCGCCACCATGAAGCTATTGTTCATAAAATACCAGTACGACAATGAGCAAGGTGCCAAGATCTACAAAGATGGAATGGACCGCTATTGTGTAAAGATAGAAGATAGACCTAGTGAGTTCAAGGACTTAGTGCCTGTGAGCTATAGCGGAGATAGATATCTAGATGACAAGGGTACCATGTACTTGGTAGTCCTAAACCCTAACATTGTGGACCAGTGGGGATTGATGGGCACCAAAGCCAAAATAGATGAAGAACTCGAGGAGAAAGCACCAATAATGAACTTCCCTAATGCGAGGTTAAGAAGAGAGAATGAAACTACAAGGATCAACACTGATAACATCTATGTGGGGCTGTACAAATATAATAATGGGGAGCAAGATCTCTATTATAGATGTGAAGAACCCTACACCGGAGAGTTGACAGACCAAAAAAGACTTTATGTCTTTACCTACACAGAGGGATCGGAAGTGAAAATTGCCGCTTACGATAAGTATGGCAGGCAATACTCAACAATGGGCAAGAAAGAATTAGAAGGATATACATACTTTGGGGGACCACTACATCAGTATTATGTTACTTCTAGCTCACATAGACCAGCACCAACAAATGGAGTGCAAAACTCAATGACAACAGGAGGACAAAGAACTCAGGTTGCTGACTCTTTCAGTCAACCTTGGGACTCGAAGCTCGGACCAATGGGATCATTACATTCCAGAGAGTCAATGGAGACGAATCGAGGTAGTGCAGTTCCAATCCCCACCTATACCACGCCAGGTCCAAGGTTTGAAGCGGAACCATCACATTTACCTCCTAGTAGTAGATTCAGGGCGGGGAACCGACAAGGGTAACCCATGAAGTCCATGATGCTAGAGAAAGCTTTAGCCGAGACACAGGAGCAATGAGATTGGTAGCAGATCATAGACGTATGAGACCATCTCAAGTAGCCAAGTGTATGCCAAAGAAGTATGGTGGTTCAGGAGATCCGTATGCACATGTGTCACTCTTTAAGCAAGTTTAAGAGCTGAGCAGATAACAGATTTCCATACACAATACGAGGGATTTGGTCTTACTCTAGAAGGTACTGCATTGACATGGTTTCAACCAATGAACATTGGGGGATTCCATGACATTGACCATTTGCTAAGAGAGTTTGCTGAGGAATTCTCAAAACGAGGGATTAAGCACAATACGGTCTCACAAATATATGCTTTTAAACAGAGAGAACACGAAAAAGTGAAGGAAGCTTCACTTCGCTTCAAACAATACATTGAGAGATGTCCAGTACGTGAACGACCACAAGATGACAGACTATCTGTTCTCTTTATTGAGGGACTGAGGAACGACACTCTCAAGAAGGACTTGCACTTGAAAGCTTGTACAAGTTTCGAGCAAGTAACGAGAGAGGCATTGTACTTAGTGGATAACTGTACGGTTTATGGAGAGGTGTCAGCGGATACAGATTTGCATCCAGTAGCTCCTCCTCCGTAGCGAGCGAGACTACCACTAAAAAGAATGTTCAAACAACAACCATGCCAAATGTAGAGAAAATGATAGAAGATGCTCTAAAAAGGATGGCACCATACCAAAAACCATTGCCAAAAACACTGAAATGGTGTGCTATTGAACAAAAATGGACAAACCATCCAACAGAGGAGTGTTATTACAACAAAGGGTATGTAAGGGAGCGCCAGTATGCACCTCCTGCTCAATTAGCACCACCTCAGATACATCCAGTACCTCGATACCCAACGGGAAATGTACCAGGACCTATGGGGATAGAAAGACCGCAACCGGTATTGGGACAACAACCACCTTTACCAGGAGCAAGACCAGTGGGCATTAGATATGCACCAACCTTAGAGAATCAGGAAGAACAAGCCTTAGTGCCTGTTCAATCCTATTATGAAGAATCGGGTGCACACATGTCTCCGACAGTGTATTACCCACCAGAAGAACCAAAACAACCAGAACCATGGGGCATGATGGGGAATGTTGGAACACCAACAGTTACAAGTGCTTCTGATGAAGAGAGATACAATTTGGACGCAAGAACCTTGATGTTCATAGCTCATGGAGGGTTAGCAGGACAGAGACCATCCTATCCACAAAGGACGAATCAAATGGGACCAAGACCAGCACTAGGACCTTGTTACAAGTGTGGAGGTGACCATCTGATGAATGTTTGCCCACATACGGAAATCATTCGAATTAACGCTTATTGCACTGAGTGTGGGGTTACTCACTTCATTGAGGATTGTTCAAAGAATCCAAACAAAGTGCAAAAGACGACATTGAATATGTTAGAAACTATTCCTACCAGCAGTGGGTCTGAAAATGAAACTCTGATACCAACGCAAGTTGTTACTAGAGCTCAAGCTAAGAAAACCACTAGAGAACTTGAGAATGGAAATTTGGCGACTGAAGTGGTTAGTCAAGAACCGCGGAGTCAGAAAAACACATGGAAAGCTAGAAAAGCACGCATGAAGTTGAGAAAAGAACGTGAAGACGCTATTCTAGCTGAGGAACTAAAGCAAACTAAAGCTAGATTAGAAAAACTTGAGAGTCAAAACGGGAAACGAGAGATGAGCCCGGAAAGAACAAACAAAAGAGTATCAAAGAAACAACGAGCTTAAGCTCAGGGGGATCAGTGCTAGTCGACAAAGTACACGAACCATTGGACGCACTGATGAGAGCTTACGAAGCTAGGTTAAAGAACAACCAAACACAAGAACAGAGGTGGATGACATACCCAAACGCAGAATTGGAAAAGCAGAGACTTGAAATGTGCCAGAGAATGATCGAGACTGCACAAGCCTTATTAGAACCACCAAAAGAAACAATGAATTGTGGAAAGGAAAACCCAATTCAGCAAGAGACTATCGTTTCACGGGTAGCTAAACAGACTCCCAGTGCGCAAAAGCCTGAAAATACACAAAAGGATGACCGCATAGTATTGAACACAACCGATCAGGAGATAGAGAGTTTTCATCCAGTCATACAGAGGATTTACGGAAAAGATGAGGATTACAATGAATTTTGGAAACAAGTGAGAGAGGCAAACTTTGCAAACGAGCTAAGTTGCCAAGCGAATCAGACAAATTGGGAAAAGGACATCAGGAATCCTCCCATAGTGGAATTTGAGGCAGGATCTCAAGTAGACTTGGATCTGCAATCTTACTGGGGAGATGGGGGCTCTGTTAGAACAATGGAGAGCAAACCTCATTCACTGAAAACCTTACCTTCATACTTAGGAGAGTATGAAGCAAAATCCGAGATTAGAGCACTTCCCTCACGAAAAATCTCATCAGAAAAAGTCATGGACTCGCAAGGATTGATAGAGATTTTGTCAACACCAGTGACATGCACTATCACTCTAGCTGAGCTTTTGAGGCTAAGACCACATATGTGGACCACTGTAGGAAAATGCTTGGAGAAATTCGGGATAAAAGATCCAACATCGAGATTGCAAGAGAGCATTGAGGAGCTGAGCAAGCCACAAAAGAACGCTAAGCCTGTACCCTTAAACAAGGTCGGAGAGTATTGCGAAGGTGAAGAGGGGAATACAACCTTACCAGTTGAATTCCAAGGAGTGAACACAATGGCAATACTAGACAGCGGAGCTGGGGTAGCCATAGCTACAAAAGAAATCTGGAAAAAATGGGGGAAACCAGCAATAAGGAAGACTAGGTTGAAACTCCAATTAGCAGATGGACACATGGAGAAACCTATGGGGTTATTAGAGAAAGTTGTAGTGACTTCTTGCGGCATTGAATACGAACATACTTTTGCTATTGTCGATTTTGGCAAGGAGAATAACTATGATATCATACTGGGAAGACCATTCATGAGACAGTTGAAAATGGTCCAGGATTGGGGCTACGATCACATATACCTGAGAAATATGGAAACCACTACACGTGTGAACCTGAAAGACCATAGCTACAAAGATGTGAACCGAACACCGGTAGAGGAGTTTGATTCAGCTACTTTGGCGGGATCCGAATTTCCAGCTTGGTTAGGTAAACCCAAGGAGTTATGGATGTGTGGAGCTTCGAAATGTGGAAGTCTGAAACGAGAAGAATGTGTTTTAGAAAGGGCTATCGAAGACGAAACTTATGTAAGAGAACCCTTTCCAGAGGACACGTTTGAACCATTAGAATGGACACACATTCTAGCAACCCTAGATGTTTGCGCAATTCCGGATGGTCCCACAACGAAATTTTGCGACAAGGACGGGTACGACGTGGTTCCGTATTTCATGTTGAGAACTGTGCTCGAAAAAGAAACTGAAAAGAACGATACACTGGAAAAGGAAGATGAAGAAGAGGTGTTTCACGACATTCCCAATCATCCAGAGTGGGGAAATGAAGCAGACAACGAGTCAACGGACAATTCAAGTGGAAACGAAGAAACTATAACGGATGTCCGATTTTATGATTTTCCGAACCAAACTAAACAACACCAGAAACACTATAGAGCAAAGAAAAAAACAAAAGGGGTTAGAACCAATCCGATGCCTAGAATAAGAGGAAAAAATCAATTCCTAATGCTAGTAAAGGCTGAAGATTGTGTTAAGGATAAGATTTCTGAAAGAATGAGAGGCACTGATCACAAGAGCTTACGAAAAGACAAAAGAGGCTCAAGAAATCAAGTTCAAAATAATGGAACGAAAACTGAAACAGAAAAATCAGAAAAGAACAAGCGCAACAGAGAATACACGGAGTCCAAGTTAGAACGTAGAAACAAGTACCGAGAGCTCAAGAAAACTCTGAAGGAAGTTTGGACGACAGAAATTGAGAGTGGAGAGGACGAAAACGTCAAAATCAAGGAAAACATGGATGTTCCCTCTCACTATAGGAAATTCACTATAGAGGATAGGAAGGTGATATTAACCCCACCTATTCGAGAGAGGAAGGAGAACGAATCTTATGACGGACCGGAGGATGCAAAAAAAATTGATTTAGCAGCTCCAGGTGAGACGCCTAGACCGGTGTACATAGCCACAGATTTGTCTCCAAGCGAGGAAGAGAGACTTTTGAGTCTTCTCAGAGAGTATAGGGATGTGTTTGCATGGTCTTATAAGGACTTAAAGGGAGTTGACCCATCGATATGCCAACACTCAATCCCACTGAAACAAGACGCAAAGCCTAGCAGACAGAGACCATACACATATAATGATACTTTTGCTAAGCGAATCAAGGAGAGATAGATAAGCTAATGGAAGCTGAATTCATATACGAGATTGAACACACTGATTGGGTATCTCCGATTGTGGTAGTACCTAAGAAGAACGGAAAACTCCGAGTGTGTGTCAACTTAAAGAAAGTGAATGCTGCAACAATCAGGGACAATTATCCCCTGCCGATAACTGATCATGTTCTAGAGCGTGTATCAGGGAAAACAGCATACTCCTTTCTTGATGGTTTTTCAGGATATAACCAGCTAGCCATAGCACTGGAAGATCAACATAAAACAGCTTTTGCAACGGAGTGGGGAATTTATGCTTATCGGGTTATGCCTTTTGGTCTAACCAATGCTCCCGCAACCTTCCAGAGGCTGATGACGCATGCTTTCAAAGAATACTTAAGGCTGTTTCTCGAAATATACATGGATGACTTATGTGTACATTCTCTACTGAGAGATGAGCATCTAGAACACCTAAGAAAAGTATTTGAGAAATGTAGGACATATCGCATTTGTCTCAATCCTGAGAAATGTGTGTTTATGGTCCGACAGGGCAGAATTCTGGGACATATTGTCTCACAAAACGGAATATCCACGGATTTAGAGAAGATAAAAGTTATAGTGGATATGCCTAGACCAACCAATGCGAAACAAGTACAGAGCTTTATGGGACATTGCGGATATTATAGACGATTCATTTACATGTACGCTATAATAGGCCAACCACTTTACAGGCTAATAGTGAACTTTGAATGGACAGAGGAGTGTGAGGAATCATTCAAGAAATTGAAAGAGGCACTCATTACTGCTCCAGTCTTGAAATCACCAGATTGGGAGAAGATATTCCATGTGCACATAGATGCTTCTGCATATGCAATAGGATGCATTCTGGCTCAGCCAGAAGAAGGAAACATGGATTTTCCTATCTGTTACGCCAGTCGACAGCTCAACCATGCAGAGAAGAATTACACCACAACAGAGCGAGAGGGATTAGGAATGATATATGCTGTGAAGAAATTTCGGCATTATCTTCTAGCCAACAAGTTTGTGTTTTTTACGGATCACCAAGCCTTGCTCTACCTAGTGAATAAACCATGCAATACCGGGAGAATAGTGAGATGGTTCATTATCTTACTGGAATTCGACTTCACGGTAGTAGTAAAGAAAGGAAAAACACATCTTAGAGCTGACCATCTTTCGCGATTGACGAATGGAGAAGACCCTATAGGAGTAGACGACGACATGCCAGACGCGTACTTGTTCAACATAGAAATGATACCTAAGTGGTCTCAAAATGTCGTTAACCTATTAACCTATGGAGGAGAGTTCGATAGAAGAGAATACAACCTGAAACATATTGCTATTCAGCAATCCAAGAATCTTCAATTGATTGCAGGAAGGTTGTATCAATTGGGAAATGATCATGTTTTACGACTATGCATCAATCCTGAGGAATATAATATATATCTGTGCGAAGCACATGTTCAGGAATGTGCATTTCATTGTTCAAGAAGGAACACATATAGGAATTTTTACAATTGGGAGTCTATTGGCCAGGAATGAAAGAAAGCGTACATGAATATGTCACAGTATGTATTGTATGTTCATCAAAACCGCCAGCCGAGTATTCAACATTATATCAGATAATGATCGCTCCAGAATGGAGTCAGTATATTGTTGAATATCTCACAAATAGAACTTTCCCAGAAGGAACGTCAAAAGCTCGTCAGAAATCTGTAGAGACAGAAGCTAGAGATTATGCTTTAATAGGAGATCAACTCTATAAGAGAGGTAAAGACAACCAGCTTAGGATTTGCGCATCAGAGTCTGAGTATGTGATAATCCTGGAGCAAGCTCATGGAGGAGTAGGTGGAGGCCATTTCTCAGGTGATAAGACAGCAAAACTTGTCTTAGCCACAGGAATATGGTGGCCAACATTACATATGGACGCTGAGGAATACGTTAAACGGTGTGATGACTGTCAGCGGACCAAAGTACCACTTAAAAGAGATGATATGCCGCTTAGACCAATGTGGGGAAAATGGGGGATTGATTATGTCGGACCCATTTCACCTCCTGCATATAAGACTCATGCACAATACATCATTGTGGCTACAGACTATCTAACAAAGTGGGTCGAAGCAAAGGCAACTCAAAAAGCAGATGCCAGGACCACGGCACAATTTTTATATGAATACGTCTTTGTACGATATGGATTGCCAATAGAAATTGTGAGTGATCGAGGCACACATTTCATAAATGAAGTGATAGAGATCCTTCTAGATGAATTCATGGTAATCCATAGGAAATCAGCCCCGTATCATCCACAAGCAAACGGACAAGCTGAAGCAACAAACAAAACCATATGCACGGTCCTTACGAAGATTGTATCTGAGTCGAGAACTGACTGGGACCAGAAGTTGCATTCAACATTATGGGCATATAGGGTAGCATATAAAACATCAATAGGAACGACCCCATATAACATGGTTTTTGGGCTAAATGCTATCTTGCCAATAGAATTCTTGATTTCAACCTTAAGGGTGGCTAAGGATCTAGAATGGACAGGGCACGAGCTCTCTGATAGATTAGATGACTTGGAAAAGCTAGATGAGCTTCGCCTAAAAGCAGTAGCTTCCATCTACGCTCAAAAAAGGCAACAAAAGGAATTTTTTGATAAGCATGTGCGGACTAAAGAGTTTAAAGTTGGGGACTATGTCCTAGTTTACACTCTGAAACAGCATGCTAAAAAGCTTAAAAAGCGAGGGATGGGACCTCTGGTGATTAAAGATCTATCACCAAGTGGAGCCGTCAAGCTTGCTACATTAGACGGAGAAGAAATGCCCAATTGGATTAGTGGATGCAGAGTGAAAAAGTATCTGTTGCCGCTAACACAAGACATGCTTCTCAAAATACATAAAGAAAAGCTGCGTGTCCAGAAAAAGAAAAAGATTGAGGAGGAAGCGCAAGCCGAGGCGAAGGAAAGAATGGAGAAAAGAAGACTACTACGTCAGAAACAGCGCAATGAAGGAGCAATACGAATAAACGCAGTTAGTATAACAGAAATGGGAAATGACAAAGAAGAACCCATAATTGAATGCAAAGTAGGAACCAACCAAATCAAAGCCAGAGCACTATTGGATTCAGGAGCTCAAGCTAACCTACTGTCACTCAGTTTGTATAGACAATTGACAAATGACACTAAACTACAAACTGCCAAGCAAGAGTTAAAAAGTTACTCTGAGAATTCAATCAAAACTGTCGGATGCACACTTTTACATATACAGATTAACCAATATGTGTATCCTCATATGTTTTACATGGTTGAAGACCAAGCTACACAATATCCATTATTGCTAGGACAACCATGGCAGAAGCAATACAATGCAATGATTGACTGGAGTTCTAAATCAGTGCTTATCAAATACGAAGGTGAAAGTCAATCAGTTAAGTTCACCAAAGGAGAAGAGCCAACTCCAAAGGACGAATCCAAAGACAAAGATGAACAACAACCAGAGAAAAAGAAGAAGCAATGGCAACCAAAAGTTTCTATACAACCGGACTACTCTTCGACGAGGAATTCTCAACAGTGGATAAGGAAGACAAGCAATAATATAACAGCTCAACCTTGGAAAAAAACGGAGTCAATGTTGGTATGGAGACCAAAAAAGGTGGTGCCAAAAAAAACAAACAGAGTCTTCAATACCAGACAACAGAGTGATCCCCGACAATCAAGGACAGTGAAACAGATCTGGATTCCAAAGAAGTTCATGACGGCACAAAGCGACAGCAAGCAAATTTGGATCCCAAAGATTTGTAAACAGGAACTCCCTTCAATACAATATACGGAAACTCCTAGGTATTTCAAGGAGAGGAAATCAACACACAGAACAAAGCAGGTTTGGGTCGCAAAGAGTTTGTGGCAAGCACAAGCAAAGCGGAAGCAGATTTGGATTGTGAAAAATGACAACAAGGTAACGAAGAATCCATCTACTGATTCTACTACCGAAGTGCCAAAACCAACCCAAAACCCGACCATCAATCCTTCAATCAAACAAAGAGCAGCTTTATTGGAAAGACTGTTGTATCATCGCTCTACAATTGCATTGGGAACTTATGACCAAAACAACTACAATGCCTCACCCACAGACACTTCATAGTCGTCCGGGAGGACTCAGACTAGGAGGGGGGGAGGTATACAGGAGCTACAAAGCAGATACAAGCGGAAAAAACAAAGAAAAACAAAAATTATATTACAAGGGCAGTGTCTTACATGATTTTGCAATTTTTTATGTTTGATTGCGGATATTGATAATATTTATGCCCTTATATACCTTGTTTTGCAACAAGAAGAGATCAAATGATGAATTTGGGTCTCTAGATGTGTAAATATCACTAAATAAGAGTGTTTTTGGAGCTAAAAAGTGGAAGAAAGTGGTAATCCAAGTCCAAAAATCACAAAGAAGTGTATATTCATATACACAGGGTTACCAGATATTTATCGTGTATGTTTGGAATTTTTTGGCTTCAATTTGCTATTTTCCTTTATTTTTTATGATTTTCTTAATAAAAATAAAAGAAAAATAAAAAAGCAGGTGAAATGAGATCGGAAAAAAGAAAAGAATAGACGGTGATGATCCTAATGACAAGGGCAACCCATGGTAAAAATGGGGTACAATTCTGAAAAAGTTGCGGAAAGCCCGAAATGACAGAATTTTGGCAAAGTGGACAGATTTCTCAGAAACAGGTCAAATGGAGTCCAAATTGAGAAATTTCAAATCCTAAAGTGCATTTCACGACGAGATAGGAGCACATGTCAAATTTGGTAACAAGTGATCCGGGAAGCCCGAAGTTAAGTATTTTTCACTTCACTATCAAGCTCATTTCCACTATTACCTTCTTGGAGAGAGCAAAGAGCACACAGGAGCATCCGACCTTCTACCGCCTTCTACGACTGCTACGAGAGCTCAGAGGACACCAGACATGAGAGGTAGACTCGTTGCCATAAGCTTTTGATGCTTATCGTTAACTTTTGTCGCGAAAACTCACCAAAACCAAGAAACAAGAGCAGACGGGGAATGGGGAAGAACGCTAGGTAGGGGCACAACCGCCTAACCAAACCTTGCAAGAACTTAGAGGTGGGTTACCCTAACATAGAAGATGAGTTTCTAGCACTCAAAGCTCGAGAAAGAACGACTGGAAAAACCCTAGGTCAACAGAGCCTGCAAGAGGCAAACAGAAAAAAAGTTGTCGGAACGACACAAAACTTCTCAGGGAGCTTAACAACATCGAGGGCAATGCAACCATGGAGTATCTCCGGGTTTGGATCACCAAAAGTAGGTCGGAACAACCGATTAGGCTGCGGACACACAAAGCGTCATTTTGGCATAACGGCTAAAATTGACGACCAAATGACATGAAACTTCACGAGCAGTTTCAACTATACATGGATGACTTATGTTTGCAAGCAAAACCCAAAAGAAAGCTGATTCACTTACCGATGGTGAAAAAGACGCTTTCGAGCAACCAAATGGATAAAGATGGAGAACGGGGAGCCAAAGTCAAGTCCAACCAACTGGATGGCTTCACAACATATCCAATGAGCTGGAAATGCAACTCTCAAGAAGAAAAGTTGAAGAAATTCAACTCCAAGGCAAAAAGACGACTTCGGAGACTGAAATGCCTATAAGGGGGCTTTTTAGCTAAACTGATGACTTTTTAAGTTGAAAACTAGTTAGCAGGGCTTAGGGCACTAGCACAAAGCATTCTTTGCACAAAAAGACCAACATTTCAAGAAAAGACATCATACGCGTATGATGTCTCACAGCATGATTTTCACATTCATTTCAACATTTGAGTGCATAGCCTCATTCCACATGTTAATCACATCCTATGAACCAAGTATCATGAGAATTGGAGTTAGAAAACCCAAGGAAAACCAAAAAGACGCAAAGTAGGCCATAAAATTGATTTTTGGTCCTAATTTTGTCAAAATAACTCCAAACTCATTGAAACTTTGTAGGATTGTTGATTAACACATCTACAAGCTATCTGGAACCAAAAAGCACCATTTTGACACAAAAGACATCATACGCGTATGATGTCTATTTGCACTTACAGAGCCAAAAATGCTCATTTGTCATCATACATCCATTATATATATCTAATACATGCTACATATGAAGTTTGGAACCATTTGGTCAAGTGGATCACCCCATTAGCCCAATTAAGAGAAAATCCTTCATACAAAGCCTATTTTTGTCCCAAATCCAACATATTCAAGTCCAAACCAAGATTTGAGTATAAACAGTCCTTCACTAGCACATGGAGAGTCCACAGAACCAATCCCATGAAAAATTGATGAAAAAGACATCATACGCGTATGATGTCTCCAGAGCCATTTTTAGTCCAAATTCTATCCAAACTTGATAAATCCACTGAATAAGCCTATCTAAAGCCAAAACCAAGCTTATAGAGAAAATTGGTCCAAAAATGCACTAAAAGACATCATACGCGTATGATGTCTCACTATGTGATTTTGGCACCTCAGGGCTTCAACCACCAAACAGAAGTGTTCTACATGCCATTTGAAAGTAATCCACCAAGTTTTACCCAATTTGGATCATAAAATCCAATTCCCTTTCAAAATTTTGCCAAGAGCCTGAACTGGAGTAAACTGGCCAAAACTTGACCGAATGGGATCCAAACTCAAATCCAAGCATATGATACTCATGTATACACTATCAGCTACAAGCACAACCAATATGAAGTCATTCTGACACAAAAGACATCATACGCGTATGATGTCTCAAGCATGTTTTTGAGCCCAGTTTGCATATTTTTTCACCTACATTGCATCCTTAGGCCCTGAATAGCTCATGTTTCAATTTTCAAGTCATTTGAATAGTTAAAAGCTTCATTTCGGCTTTCAGTACTAAAAAGACGCTAACTTCTGTAATTGGAGTTACAGGATCCATGGATTCCGCTAAGTCATCGGCAACTAAGAGAAAAAGACCAACCATCAAGGATGCTCTTGCAGAAGCAGAACCTTTTGGTATTCCAACAGAAACCCTCAAGCCAACCAAGACTTGGGTGGAGGAAGCAGTACTAGAAAAAGAGGGAATAAAGATCTACCAGGGGACTTTCAGAGATCCTCAAGGGCAATCGGTCGATGTACCTATGATCCCACGAGAATTAGTGGATTATAGCAGATCAGAGAACATAAGCAGATACCTGGAAAAGGCTGACTTACACAGGTTCTTCACCTCGAGACCATCAGGTGTAGACACAAGAAGAGTGTATGAGTTGGCAACATCCATTCAGAAGGATGGGAAAGCCACGTTGACAGCCATGGATGGAGAAACAGTTGAAGTACAGATCACTCCACAGCTCATTGCAGATGCATTGAAGCTGCACAACAAAGGGAGTTCTGTCAGAGAAAGAAGGGAGGCCATAGAGGTCTATGGATCAAAGAAACAAAATACAACCTACGGAGATATGGCAGATCAACGAGCGGCAACCCTTTGCCGATTATACAACCAGTTTTTCCATGTGTGCAGTAAAAGACCGCAGAAGTATACTACACCACCCCATGCCATTGCGACAACCATCACATGGGCACTGAAGAGCAACGTGCCAAAAGAGGTGAATTATGCTCAATACATCCACGAGCAAGTAATCGCCATGCACAACCAGAAGCCAAAGTACATAGGAGGAGGAGAAATCCTAACAAGAATAGCTTATGAAGCTATTGGAGCCAGAGATCAAGGGCCACAGGTTCCCTCCCAGAATGAGTGGCTTAGAGAAGCCGATGAGGAGGAAGAACAGCAAGAAGTATCCAAGAGGGCGTCCACAAGAGCACGCCGAAAACTAGAAATAGCTTCAGAACCTGAAGAGGCTGTGGACGAGCCGCTCAAGAAGAAAGCGAAGAAGAAGGCCGATCCCAAGCAAACCAAAAGTCAAAAAGCCGCAAGAATGGAAAGGCTGGTAGAGCAATTTAGAGAGGAAAGAGCTCTAAAGGGAGACTTCGAAGAAATGTAGGTGCCAGACCCCAGTAAAGTCGGAACCAGCTCAGCCAGGCCACATGTTGATCAATATGATCAATATATTAGAGCTTATGAGGAGTCGGAGGCCATACTGGAGCAGCAACCTGTCGAGCCTTATACTGAAGAGGAAGTACAGCTTTTAAAAGCTGAGCTGAAAAAGGACGACAAGGAGAAGAAGGAAGTAGATGAGTCTACTGAACTTCGAGAGAAAGACGGGCAAGCAAACAAAGGGAAAGCCAAGATGACTGAGGACAATCAGCCCTCTTTTACTGTTGTACCAAGCCCGAAGAAGATGGAAATTATTGTGGAGGAAACCACAATAGATATAGAAACAGAAGTTATGGAAAAGTCGGAGGCCGGGACCAAGGAAAAGGAGATAGATCCAGTTCAGCAAAAGAAAGATGATTATGAGGATCTTGTAGCGATCGGATACAGTGAAGAGGAGGCCCTGGAGGCAGTTTATGGGATATCCCTACGAAAACAAGATGATCGGAAAGGGACGAAGGAAAAGACAAAGGGTACAATGGAGAGTAAAGAGAAAATGGACGAGCCGAAGCCATTGGAGGTGGTGGCAGAAAGAGCTGTCAAGTTGACAGATGAAGATGAAAAAGACATGCACATGGTGCATGAACTGCTCAGCAAGATTAAAGAAAGATCCAGAGCAAAGGAAGTAGCGCTTGAGACAGCAAAACAAAAGGAAGCAGAGTTGCACAAGAAGTTAGAGAATGCTATGACTGAATCTGAAAGTCATAAAGCATCACTCTACGACGCAGAAAACGAGAGAGACGGCTTGATACTCCAACTAGCCGAAGCTTCAAGAGAGGTAACAAGTTCACAGGAAGCAAAGGAGCGAATAGAAGATGAGCTGGAGGCAGCCAAGGATGAGCTCATTGAGCTAAGAGAAAGAGTCGAACTTCAAGAAAGGACAATCATGAGACTCAGGACCAACCCTAGAGCTAGCAGAGCAGGAACAGAACAAGAGGGAGCCCTCGTACCAGCTCTGGAAGATCAGGTCAGAAGTTTGCAAAGAGAGCTAAGGTTAGAGCAAGTGCAAAGATTGCACATGGCGGAGGGATCATTGGCTGCAGAGGAGAGGCTCACATCAGAAAACCAAACACTAAGGACAGAAAATGAGGCCCTCCGCAAACAGCTCCAAGACCTCCAAGAGCAACAAAGAAGAGAAACAGAGACACCACAAGAAGAAGCAGGGGGAGCAGCCATAGAGCTACCAGAAACTCGAGAGGCAACCACAATTGAAGATCCAGCCCCAGTTCAAGAAGTGGCCTCGACTTCAGGAATCTCCGAAGAAGAAGAACAAAGGCTCCAGGACCAAATAGAAAAGTCAACAGAGGAAAGTGCCAAGGCGGAAATGGAATGGGAAAGGAGACTCCTCATCTCCATTAGACTTCAAGGTTTAGACACAAAAGTGCTCCATGAAGAGTGGATGCAACCCAGCCTGCCTTTCCCTCTGATGAAATTTGAAGTGATAAAGACGAAAAAGAGAATAGAGGAGGAGCAGTATGTCGCTCTTTACGAAGGCGACATCACAAAGGATGAACAATCAAAGAGGATTGTAGATTCTCAACCTAGATGGAGGAAAGGTTGGCTGAACAAATACCCAGCCTACCTCATCTACTTGGTAGAGGCTCCAAAGGAGATTCGGGAGGATGCAACCTTCTGCCCGGTGCCAAGAGTCAGAAGCTAGAAAGAGCATGGCAGGATTGCAGAAAAGAAGCCAAATTGGCTTAATTACCCAAGGATGCCAGGACCAAAGGCAGGAGAGAGAATAGGTAAAGCCTACATAACGGGCACCATCAAAATCTTTACTGGCTCTCCTGAACTTTCGTGTCAGATGCTAAAGAAAATCTGCAGGACTCTCTTAGCATGCATTGAAGTGTTCGCGCCAGATAAAGCCACGACCTCAAGTCTACTATCGACGGCCGACACAGTGACGGATATGATGTATGATCTTTCATTGCAACCATCACCAAAGGTGTTACATCTCTTGTACCAAAGAATTATGTTTTTGCCTAGCTTCCACATGCAAACATTCGAAGAAGCTTTCTACACCGGCTTTTTCACTCACGAAAGCAAAATATTCGGCCCAACCTTGACCATCGGCAACCTACGCTACGAATCACATTTGCAGATGCTCAAGACGACAGGACTCTATTGATCAAGCCTAAAAGTCATGTCAGGGACGACATGAACGCGGAGGGGGGGAGTGTTGAGCCAGCAGAGGATCACACCCGTATTTTTGCTCACACCCATCATTTTGTAACCATTGATTGTAATAAATGTCTTTCCGACATTAATTTTGATTTGAGCCATTCATTAAGTAACGGGACTCAATTGAGTTTCCAGCTTGTAATCCCGAAGTAATTTCACCTGTTGATGTAAATAATTAGAGATGTTCTCACCTCCAAGGCTGAGGTATATAAGCCAAAGTTTTGTAACCTAAAGGAGGATTCAATTATTAATCAAAGTGAGTTTTTGAGCGCCGTGACTGTGTCTGAGAGAGAGAGAGAGAGAGAGAGAGAGAGAGAGAGAGAGAGAGAGAGAGAGAGAGAGAGAGAGAGAGAGAGAGAGAGAGAGAGTCTTATCTCCTTGCTACGCGAGCTACGGGGCCGCCATTGGAGAAGCGACACCGCCATTGTGTTAGCAACGGTGAGAGCTACGCACAGATACCAAGAGTGCGCGCTATCGGCTTCTACGTGTGGTAAGTTCCTACGAGCTTCGGTGTGAGTTTTCTTCCAACTCGTGTGTCGGAATAGAGCGTGCAGCATATCTATAGAACCACAACGAGTAGAGCTACACATTAGTACCATCGGGGTCAAGTTTCGGTCACCTGTATTTTTCGGCCTGTCTTCATACGCGTTTACCGCACGGAGTGGTTATAGGTTGATTTTGCAGTTCAAGTCTTTAGGGTGTTGTTCTTACCTAGTGTATAGACTTCCCCTTGAGTTTGAGATCGATATTAACGAACCTTCTTTTATAGGGGAATTAGTCATGCATGGTTGGCATGACTAAGTTCAATTTAGCTACCACTTTTGTTTATAGCTCTTTCCTATCTAGTTATACACTTTGAAGGTCTCTAAGGTTGTAGTAGCACATGAGGCACCATGTATGGAGATGGAGTGTGTGCAGGGTTAGGAGAGATCAAGCAACAGTGAGATGGAAGCCTAGGACTTGTTACAACTCGGCCAACCGCAGTCATTGTGTTGATGGAGGCCTGCTAGGGTTTGTTCCTCCCCCCATCCATGCCTATTCGGCCTCATCCACCCTTGCCTAGCCTCATGGTCTCTCACCTCAAGATACTCACACAACAAACGGTAACTAAAAAAGAAAGGCACCTTATTCATATTTGCCTATGCGGTTCGGGTTGACTAACCATATACCCTCACATGAGTTTATGGACATCTAATAGCTGAAATCAACTCACCAAAATAAACCATAAATCATACACAAGCGGCTCGGTTAACTCACGACGTCATATGGTACTCCCCCTTGGTAGCACCCCTACACACGTTGGTAAAACCGGTTATGGAGTAATTAATAACTTACATACGTGAGGTGATAACGGAGACCTAAATACATGTATTATCAAATTTAATCAAGATTTTCAATTGGTTAAGTGGGTTTTCCCATCAGTTGAATCTATATTGTAATATTTAATGGCCTAGTAACTTGTGTGTAGCAGAAAATAGCATGAACATAGTGAGCATTTCATTAGAATAGATTCCTAATGAGCATAACTAGAGTGCTTGGGTTGAGAGAGCAACAAAAAAAGTATAACACCTAGTTAGATAGGCATGAAAAATACTTCAAAAGAGAGAAAAATTAAGCTATTGACAACAATTGAGGACTGGATTTACATGGAGCTGGTCCCCCCTCCAAAAGGATTTGTATTATATGTTTCTCCCATCAAGAGAGACATTTTACAATACAATCCTTTGTGTTCCTTCAATACTAGCTAGTGCAATGAAGATGGAAGCTTCAAGCACTAAGCAAAACACTTATAAAACACAACATCAATTCACTCACGGTCTCAAACCCAAGACCTCACACACCTTTGAAGATGGTGAGAGCTAGCGGGGTATGAGAGTAGATTGAGAGGAAGAAGGAATAGTCTTACGAGAAAGATGTACATCTCCTCACATAATCACTCATATTAGAATAGCATAGCTTAGTATTAGCATGGTAGAGGAGATGAGCATGCATTGAAGCTTGGCTCTTGGTTGGATTTTCATCACAAAGCCAAGAGTTACTGGTGTGGGCCTCCCTTCTCACAAGCTTGGAGTGGGTAATAAGCTTCCCATTAAAGAGTGAGAAGGAGAGAGAGAGAGTCTTCTTGCTTCACACATGAGATTTTGTGAGTGTGTGTGTGATAATGACTTGACAAATTCAGTCCCCCTCTCTCTCTTGGTCAACACCTCTTGCATTTTACTCATGCTGACACCCCATTGGACCTTTCTTAGCTTAGCCAATGAAAATTAAGCAGCATAAGTGATAGCCTTATGACATGTGTCCCCCTTTCCCCTTTTGTGAGAGCGTTAGGTAATTAATTAATGTAACTAAACTGTCATTGGACCCCTTTGTCTCCTGGCCAATAGGAATCAGGCAAGCCATTGGGCTGTTGAATGCTCATTGGACCCCTTGGGAGATTGTCCAATAGTCTTCCAGAGAGCTTAATTCTTATTGGTTCTCTTATTAAGTGTTTTTAAATTAATTAGACTAGATTTACTCTAGTCTAATTTTCATTAGTCCACCTCCATGGCCATCCAATAGGATTTGAGTACACCTTGTGGACATCTGGGCTAGGGAGCTTACATGTGTCTTCATTCCCTTTGTGTAAAGGAATCTTGTGTGTGTGTGTGTGTGTGTGTGTGTGTGTGTGTGTGTGTGTGTGTGTGTGTGTGTGTGTGTGTGTGTGTGTGTGTGTGTGTGTGTTTCTCTCTCTTCCCCTACTTCCACGGCTTGCCCCCTCCTTTGTAGGATTTGTGAATACATTTTTGGTACACACACAAAGCATCCAATTTCCCTAGTGATGACCTTTGGACACAACCTTTGAATTTTGGAACCTTAGCATTGTGCAAGTCTTAATGGGCTGAACCTTAGGGTATTTAAAGTCCATTGTTGCACATTGCTCTTTTGCAGATGCCCCCCCCCCCCTTTGGATCCCTATTTTCCCTCCTACTGTGGCCGGTCTGCTAGCTTAACCAATATTCTAGCTTTTTCTCCCCTAGCACTTCCCCATATTAAATGATCAGTTTAACATGAGAAAATCATTTAGGAGAATTAGATATTAGTTATTATGACATTACGTCTCTCTTGAAATTATAGTCGTCCTCGACTATGGGGTAGAGAAGATAAAGCCTATTCATTAGTCCTTTTTCTAGCGGGTAGAGGATCCCTATCTTACCCTACGACATCATTCCAAAATGGATGACTAATCCATTTGGCGCTTGAGAGCCTAAGCTACCACAAGCATGTCTTCACATTAGTCCTATCAATCTTCCATAGTAAAGTGGCAAGCTCTACTTGGTGTTTGGGAGACGTCGTCTCCGCAAACTTGATCTAAGCATGCATACTATTTCACATTTGTGCACAATAAAGAAAAAGAGAGTCTTATAAGACAAAAACTTTGTTCATTTTAAACATTTGTACATTTGCTTACTCTAGGAAAGCATTGTAAGCATTGACAAGGTTTAGGTTATCCTTTAATTGTATGCCTTGCATCCATCTAGCATCTTCAAAAGGATGATTCTTAAACTTAATAAGATATTGTTGGATAGTCTTACCACCTCTTAATATCTTGTCTTCATGTCGGAGAATGGACTCGGGCTACAGCACCTTTTCTTGGTCCTCGATCTCCGGTGGGTCTTCGACAGTTGGTTCTTGAGGTGACTCTCCTTTGTAAGGCTTTAATAGGCTCACATGGAAAGTGTTTTGTATGAGCCAATGGTTGGGCAACTTGAGTTGGTAGGCCATCTCATTGATTGGTTTAAGAATCTAGAAGGGACCATTGTACCTTTTTGCTAACTTAGCATAGTACTTTTGGTGTCCCGTAGGATTCTTGCCCGTCTTGTGCCTTAATCAAGCCCTGGGAAATTTAGTAAGACCCAATCATTTTTTTAAAAGTCTTGGGCTCTTTTGTGCTTATCGGCAGCAACCTTTTCCCTTTGCTATGAGATAGGGATAGCATCCTTAATCTTTTGGAAAGATTCTTGTAGGTCTCGGCTATACTCATCTGCGACGAAGATCTTCCCGTGTACCTTCAGTAGCAGGGGACTTTTTTATCTTCCCTCAATTACCTCAAAAGGTGCTTTTTCCATGGAAGTATGTACAGTGTTATTGTAGGCATACTCCACTAAGGGTAAGTACTTCTTGCATTGGGACCTTTGATCTAGTTCCCTACTTACATAGGCTTTTAGTAGATCAAGAATTGTTAGGTTAGCTATTTCACTTTGGCCATCCGTTTGCGGGTGATAGGCCGAAGAGAAATTTAGCCTTCTCCCGAAATTCTCAAAGAGACCCTTCCAAAAATTACTGGTCATTCTGGGATCTCTATCCGACACTATGGACATTGGCAAGCCATGATACTTGAAGATTTGTGAAATGAAGAGGGTTCCCGTTTGATGGGATTTTATAGTCTTTTTGACATGTATAAAATGAGCTTGTTTACTAAACCTGTCTACTATCGTCCATATTCCCAAATTCCCATGGATAGACTTAGGCAATCCAAAGATAAAATCCATGGAAATGCTCTCCCATGGTGAATTAGGGATTGGCAAGGGCTGAAGCAATCCAGGTTGCTTCCCTCTATCAAACTGTGTTTTGGCATACCACACATTTAGAAACATAAAGTTTATTCTCTCTTAAGACTTGAAATATTACCTGGAGGTGTTGCTTGTGTCCACATTAAATGATCAGTTTAACATGAGAAAATCATTTAGGAGAATTAGATATTAGTTATTATGACAATATGGTGGTTCTCCAAGGAGCCTGAGGTCCAAAATTTAGACAATGCAGTGGGCAGCAAGCTGTTTTTTTACCATATCTCTTAGCTTGTCCGTGATTTTCACATGGCAGCAAAGAGAGAAAATGTTCTAAATGATATGTTTTATCTCTTGTTTAAAGGTTTCAGGCCGATTCATAACGGTTTGTGAGTTATGACCAAAACAATGTTCCTACCGCTTCTATGACATGAAACAAAAAACACTTTTTATGAATGCACGTGATCATAAACACATCGTGTTCATAAATCATTGTGTTAAACATGATGAAATAATCATGGGGCAACATTGTACGTACTCGACAAATCGATACCGTTGTTGGGAAACAAGCAAACTGAAACACCTCTATAGTGATGTCACCCAAGAGCGTTGAAAGAGAACTACAAGACGCAAAAAGCTTTGTCAAATCCTTTTGAAACACCACAAGTCCAATAGGAGTAGACCCTTGGGAATTTACTAGCCGTCGCCCACCCAAGAGACTATGTCACATAGGAGCAAAACCCTGCCAAAGCATGGATTTACAGCACACGCCGACCAATGCATATGAAGACAAGAGCCTCTCCTTCCACAATCAAACATCACAAACCCACAACTTCAACATCAATTCCACAATTCATAGATACATGCCCTCCGAATCTGTCTACACACAATTTGCCACTAGGCTGCCATAGCCATAACCCTGCAGAGAACTAGTCGTAACTTGATGAGAACAACTCCAATTGGGGCACTTTAAAGCTTGAGAGAAAGCTTGAAAAATGACTGGCGAGAAAGCTGAAGATGACTAAAATTGATTCCATACGCCCCCATGAGCAAAACTGACGCGAACAGAGAGTTGTCCCAGCACGACTAAACGTAGAGAAGGCTAGTCGGGGCAAAAAACTGCATCCAAGAGCACCAAGGAGACAGAACGAGCTAAAACCTGAAAATTTCTGATGTTTGGATGAACTTTTCTTAGTTTGTACATGAGTTTTAGTTATATACAAGGCTCACTTCAAAAAACTCACTCACGGGCACTTACAGTAGCCCGACAACTGTCACTAGACTAGCGACTTGCAGTGCATGTACATGTGCTTGCTAAAGCAAGCTAAAAAACCCACAAAAAGAAAGCCCACATGCCCTTTTGACATCGGGCGTCATGTCCATATGTACAAATTTACAAAAAACGGGGTGTCAGAAATGCGTCCAACATAGTTTGCCACACCCCAACCTACTAGATCATTCATGATCAGCAGCACAAAAGAGATCTTGTAAACCACATGAGGGAGTCTTCACCTCATCTTCATCATTAACCACATGATCAGAAAATTCTTCAAAAGAAGGCTCATCCTCAATCACAGTCATCAACCTTACAATATATTTCTTCAACCTGTAGCCATTCACACGTGCTTTATGTGGGGTGCCATCCAAGTCAGCAAGCTGATATGTGCCATTTGGAAACCTGTTTAAGACCAAGAAAGGACCTTGCCACTTGATTTGAAATTTCTTTTGAAAAGTGCTATCAAGCTTACTATTGTAACGAAGCACCATGTCACCCTTCTTGATGTCCTTGTTCTTTACCTTCTCATTTGCCTTTGCGTGATTCTTCTTCAAGACCTGCTCATAATGCTCAAAAGCTAACACCCTATCCAATTGTACACATTGCAAATATAAAATTCTTTCCTTGAATGCATCCTTGGGCTCTTCTTCAAGCTTTAGCATCATCTTCAAGGATGGTATCTCCACCTCAATAGGAAGTAAAGCCTCTTTGCCAAAAACTAGATGGAAGGGAGAAAAACCAGTACCTGATTTGATGGCAGTCCTATAAGCCCATAAAGCACAAGGTAGCTCTAAATCCCAAGTCTTCACATTTTTTCTTGTCATCTTTGTAAGCCTCCTTATGAGCTCTCCATTAAACCTTTCATTCATGCCATTCCATTGGGGATAATATGGGGTAGTAAACCGGCGATGCACATGAAGCTTTTCACATAGATAATCCACCAACTCTCCCCTAAAACCTGGACCCTTGTCAGAAAGTAACTCCAATGGCATGCCAAATTTGCAGCAAATATCTTCATATATAAATAAGGAAACATCTTTACTTGTGATGTGCTTAACAGCTTTGGCTTCGGCCCACCTAGATAGATAGTCAACAGCAGTAAGTATGTAACATTTGCCTCTAGCTGTCATAGGTAGAGGACCTATTGCATCAATACCCCACTTCTCAAACACATCATAAGCCACAATGGTGCCTCTAATTTCTGATTTGAGAACCCTATTTGCCATGCTTTGACACTCTTTACAAGACTTGCACCAATGATGAACATCACGTTGAACACTTGGCCACACATAACCCTCCTGCAAGACTTTATGCAAAGTGATCTTTGCAGCAAAGTGACCACCACAAGAACCCTCATGATTCTCCTCTAAAATTTTGTAAATTTCCTCTTTCCAAGGCACTTTTCTCATCACAAGATTAGCCCCCTTCATATACAAGGCATCACCAAGTAGCACATACCTTTTGGCACGACGTAGGAAGGCGTACTTTTTTGGCTTTTCCAACTCTGATGGAAGCATACCTGTTTGTAGAAACTCTTCGTCCTTCTCTAAAGCTTCCCTTCCCAAATAAAGAGGAGAATCATCCCTTATCACATAAAATTGCCCAATTGAAGCTTGCGCTGCACCATGTGCTTCTTCATTTTGAGACCTGTCCACATGCCTTAAACTCCAAGCTTCAAAATGCTTAAGCAGATTCTTCACTTGAAAACACATATTTTTAAGCCTTGGATTCTTACTTTTCCACACCCCAAGTACTTGCTTCACTACCAAAATAGCATCACCTCTTACCCTCACACAATGGATGCCAAGCTCAAGGCAAAGGTTGAGACCTTTCTCCAAAGTAGCATACTCAGCTTTATTGTTGCTTTGTGCTGTAATCTTCAAACTCCTTTTAGTTACCAAAGAACCTTGAGGATCATAAACTACCACACTTCCTGAAGCTTCACCATGCGCTTTCCTGTAAGAGCCATCAAAAAACAATAGATAGGCATTGTCTATGTCAGGAGCTTCCATGTGTTGCTTCTTCACTGCATCCTCCTTAAGAAGAAGAGGGCTTTCCTTATAGGTAAGCAAATCAGCCAATGTAGCCCTTGTACTCTCCTCAACAAGAAAAGAGAATTGGAATTCCTGTAGCTCCACAATCCACTTCATGAGCCTCTTTGACAAAGTAGGGCTATTCACCAATTGAGGAAGAAGAGTGTAGCTAGTGAGGAATGTGAATGGTTTAGGGAGAAGGTAGTTCCTAAACCTTCTACATGCATAAATCACACTCACCATAATGAGATCCACCTCAGTATAGCCTCTCTCCACCTCTAGCTTCACCCTGCTAGCACAATAGATAGGCTTCATGTAGTGGGAATTGTTACCTCGTTGAAGAAGCATAGATCCAATAGCATCCTCACCTACTGATGGATTCACATAAAACTCCTTATCCCAATTAGGATCTTGCATAGTAGGAAGAGAACCAAGAACCTATTTGATACCTTGAAAAACCTCTTCACATTCATTTGTCCATTGTAGAGGATCCAACCTTGCTACTTGTTGTAGAGGATAAAGAAGTTGAGAGGACAAAGGAATGAACCTTGCCATATACTTCACCTTTTGAATAAAAGTAGAAAGTTTCTTTGTATCTTTAGGTGATGGGAGGAGCACCAAAGCCTTCACTTTGTCAGGATCCGCTTCAATCCCATTCTCTGAGATCATATGCCCCAAAAACTTCACTCTTGGTTGAGCAAGATGACATTTCTTTGGGTTGAGTTGACCTCCACTTTCATCATATTACTTCAATGCCATCCCAAGCTTTGCACAATGATCCTTTCTAGAGCTATAAACACAAAAGTCATCAATAAGATCCTTCACAAACTTGCCAAGAAAGGGAGAGAACACCTTGTTGACGCGCTTTTGATACCACTCACAGCCATTCATAAGACCAAAATGAAGTACACAATAACAAAAGCATCCCCATGGCGTGATAAATGTGGTATTCTTTCGATCTTCCAAAGCCAAGGTGAGCTGAAAATATCCAGAGAATCCATCACATACGCTATACCTCTCATGCCCTGCAATAGAATCGAGTATGTCATCTATGAAAGGAAGAGGGTATGTATCCCTCTTCATGGCTGCGTTTAGAGGCTTAAAATCAACACATATCCTCCACTTTCCATCCTTCTTGGGTGTGACAACAACAGGACTCACCCATTCTGCAGTGCTCACAGGACATATGAAACCTGCTTCAAGAAGCTTGTCTACCTCTTCCTTTAAAGCATTAAGTTGTACCTGTCCCATTCTCCTTAGCTTTTGGCGTACGGTCTGAGCTCCTTCCTTGATTGGAATGTGGATTTCCTCTCCCTTAAAGCCTCTAATTTCCTCATAAGAAGTGATGAATAAATGGGGAAATTGTTGTATCATATGTAGGTACTCACTCTTCTCATGACTAGTCAAGTCGGGAGACAACATACCTTGTATCAGCTCCTGTTTGACATTAGGTTGAACTTTGGGTTGCATCAGCTCTTCAATTTGCTCATAAGGACCAGAGATATCCTCATTCTCCATAAGGCCAAGAAATCTTTGTTTCTCATCATGCTCTTCTTCAAGAAACAAGGAGGAAACATCTAGATCACGATCGCTGCTATCTTCCACTTCACTGCCCTCATCCCCATTGTCTTCTTCTTCACTTGAGTACTCTTCTTCATCACTTTTCTCATCAAAATCAGCATCCAAATATTGCTTGCTAGCCATGTCAAACCTCTTCTTATCACCCCTTCTATTGTAGAGAGTGATGGTACCATGTCCCTAATCCTGTATAGCTTTGGTTGCATGTAACCATGGTCTTCCAAGGATGAGAGGGAAAGCACCAATACCCGCGGGCATAACATGGCACTTGACCATCACTTTAACATCAAATAAATCCACCTCCAAGTCCTTTACAACTCCCAAGAACCTCACCCTTGATTGGTTGGCAAGCTTTATGCGAAAACCTGAATTCTTCACCATGTTGAGTCCCAACTTTGATACACAAGCTTGAGTAATAACACATACCTGTGCACCTCCATCAATATAATCCTCTCCAATTCACTTCCTCTTATGCCATGCATCCATAGTAGGTCATATATCAGGTAGCTCATTCAAAGATAGGACTCTCACTGACCCCCTTGTAGGCTCCTTCTTGATGGGATTGACTACGTGCTTCCATTGCCTCTTTAACTTGGGACACATCTCCATGAGTTGCCCAAAGGTAACATCAGCCTTTCTACCCACCAAATCAGCCCTTAAACTATAATTTGGTTGCCCTTCTCCCAAAGGAAAGTCGAATGCATTGTAATGTTTCCTGGGCTTTCTCTTCTTCTTCTCTTTACTTGTACCTGTTTCAACCTGTTTCCCTCTTTTATGGCTAGGACTTGCATCACTCATGTCATGATCTCTTGTAACCCTCTTACCTACAGGCATGACCATAGCTCCCAAATCATCCTCTTTCTTCTCCAAACGGATTATGCTTACCACTTTTGTTTTTCCCTTCTCTTCTGTTGTCAATCCACTTGGTCCTGCTTCCCCTTTAATCTCAATACCATAATCTTGAGCTCGAGAAGGAATTTGTGGAGGAAGAGGAAACATGTCACCACCCATTCTCTTTGGCTTGTCACATTGAGGGCTTTTATGACCCCATTCACCACAATTTTAGCATTGAAACATATCCCCTCTTCCAGCCATGCCTCTTCCTCTACCACCTGTATAACCCTCATTGCTTCCATAACCACGTCCATATCCATAACTCTGACCTCTTCCACCTCCCATCATATGCACACTAAGATTCTTCATAAGACCTACAACCTCTTGCATCTCCTTGCGAAAGGCATTCACATCATGAGAAGCTTGTTGATCATAACTTGGCTCCCTGATGAGGACCCTTGGTTGCTCTACCGCTTTCACTTCAAGCTTTGGCTCAACATTGATTCCAAGTTGATGAAGACGCGCTGCTTTCCACTCTTTATTCTTTGCAATTTCAACTGCCTCCTCAAAGGTCCTTGGCTGCTTAAGCTCTACCTTCAAGCGTAGGTTACTCCTCAAGCTTGCAAGAAACATGTCCTTCTTCAACATGGCTGGAGGAATTTCAGCCCCCAAAGATGTACACCACTTTGCCCATAACGCATTGAATGCCTTGACAAAGTCTTCTATGGTTTGGCCTTCATCTTGTACTAAGCCTTGAATAGACTGCCATACCTTTTGTGGGTCTTCCACCTGTTGAAAGTGTGTAAGAAAAGCATGCCTTACTATTTCATAAGTCATAACTTGAGGAGGTTGGGCTGATTGTAGATCCTTTTCGTAGCCTTCCAACCATTCCCTAGCATCTCCCTTCAAACAGAAGTAGAAGATTCGTAGCACCAACGCTGGGTCTTGCTTGTCAGCAAGAAGGCAAGCAAACTCCATTCTCTCAATGAAAGCTTTGGAACTTTCATTTGATTTCCCACTAAACTCCGGAAAATTGAACGCCATGTCTTCAAAACCTGTAAACTGAAGGTAACTTGAAGCGATTCCTCGGTGGCGGGCACCAAAACACTATTGGGAAATAAGCAAACTGAAACACCTCTATAGTGATGTCACCCAAGAGCGTTGAAAGAGAACTACAAGACGCAAAAAGCTTTTCCAAATCCTTTTGAAACACCACAAGTCCAATAGGAGTAGACCCTTGGGAATTTACTAGCCGTCGCCCACCCAAGAGACTATGTCACATAGGAGCAAAACCCTGCCAAAGCATGGATTTACAGCACACGCCGACCAATGCATATGAAGACAAGAGCCTCTCCTTCCACAATCAAACATCACAAACCCACAACTTCAACATCAATTCCACAATTCATAGATACATGCCCTCCGAATCTGTCTACACACAATTTGCCACTAGGCTGCCATAGCCATAACCCTGCAGAGAACTAGTCGTAACTTGATGAGAACAACTCCAATTGGGGCACTTTAAAGCTTGAGAGAAAGCTTGAAAAATGACTGGCGAGAAAGCTGAAGATGACTAAAATTGATTCCATACGCCCCCATGAGCAAAATTGACGCGAACAGAGAGTTGTCCCAGCACGACTAAACGTAGAGAAGGCTAGTCGGGGCAAAAAACTGCATCCAAGAGCACCAAGGAGACAGAACGAGCTAAAACCTGCAAATTTCTGATGTTTGGATGAACTTTTCTTAGTTTGTACATGAGTTTTAGTTATATACAAGGCTCACTTCAAAAAACTCACTCACGGGCACTTACAGTAGCCCGACAACTGTCACTAGACTAGCGACTTGCAGTGCATGTACATGTGCTTGCTAAAGCAAGCTAAAAAACCCACAAAAAGAAATCCCACACGCCCTTTTGACATCGGGCGTCATATCCATATGTACAAATTTACAAAAAACGAGGTGTCAGAAATGCGCCCAACACCGTATATGAAAAAACAATCACCCCAAGAGGGTGACTACTTAGAAAAATGACACAGAAAGAGAGATGATGATGGCTATGGAGTTTAGAGCATCTCATAGTGGTTTAGGATTGATTAAGACTGTCGAAAGGCTTCTTGCTTTTCCGCAAGAGAGCGGTGATGAGAGGTACATAGAGGTATTCACCACGAGATCTTTCGAAAAGCATGTACACCGTGAAACGAGAGAGGAGATTATAAGCAAGTAGAGAGAGAGAGTATCCTTCTTCTTCTTCTTCTTCCCGTATACGAGAGAGAACAGCTTATGGAGATGATGATGAAGAGCTTGCACCACTCCGTATAATAGGTAAGTATTGCGTTGCGATAGTAGACGCAACAGACGACACTGAAAACTGAGCACTGCATGAGAATTTATAGGCACTAGGTCAGGTTGGCGTCACTCCCAAGTAGAAAACTAGCGCTAGTTTTTGACCCAAGAATAGCTGCAGCTTTTTGTGAACTTTGCTAAAAACATGCCTTCTCACTTACCATCCAATTTTTATAGTAAAATTGATCAATTGAATAGTATCCGGCCAACTAATGGAACCTTGACTAGACTATGCCGCACCGTGATGTCCCAACATAATTATTACTTTCCCGTACTACCCCGACGTATCTACAGTACTGCTTTTTTATAGAAATAATTTCCATAAAAGCCACCCCGTTTAATCCCGTTTTTGCTCCGAGTGATCATTTTTAAATCCGACGGAGACTAAAATTAATATTTTTATGTTTAGGTCATCCTAAAAAGCACATTTCTTTTCAAAAACGCCAAAAAGCACGAAAAGCTAAAAATAGCGTTTTTTTTTTTTTAATCCAAAATTGAACCACAGGTTTCCTTGTCCACTGGAATAAGAAAGCAGATTTTCTTTTCACTAAAAAGCATTAAAAATCATGAAAAGCTAAAAATAGCGTAGAAAGCACTCGAAAAGCATATTTTTACAAAATTGAACCATAGCTTCCCCTGAACACCTAGATTAAGGATCCGACCCTGCTTTTTGCAAAAAAAACACCTAAAAGCATAAGAAGCATGAAAAACCTAAAAGCATCCGACATGGAAACGACCTTGCTTTTTACTTTAGAACCTTACAATGCTGTCAATCAAGCATCAAAATTTGTCAAAATAGATATTGAAAGCTAATTTTCTTATTTTTTATACTCCTATCCCATTTTGAAGCCTCCTACTATCCCATTGTGGAGACAACCTATTGTTGGCCTTCAATGTGTGTGTGTGTGTGTGTGTGTTAGAGAGAGAGAGAGAGAGAGAGAGAGAGAGAGCCCAACTGAATCAAGGAATGATCAAATTGTTGACTAAGAAAAAATTTCCTGCCTCCTTCTCTGATTGGAGACTTATCACCATGATTGGCATTCTCTACAAATTCTTGGCCAAAGCTATAGCCATCAAAATTTCTCCTTTTCTGAGGGCTCATCTGCATGAATCTCATTAAGGTTTCATAGGACAAAGGTCCATACTTGACAACATCCTCATTGTAATGCTAGGCATAGACCTTCTCCGAAAACAAATCAAAAGGTGGTTATGTTGCAGCTTGACTTTGCTAATGCTTTTGACTCTATGCCGTGGGACTTTGTGGTTAAAATTCTTAGAAAATTGGGCTTTGGCAACAAATTGCATCATTCATTCTGCTTCTAGGGCAAGGGGATTCTTCTAAGATTTTGATTAATGGTAGGATGTCTGAGGTAGTGCAGATTTGTAGGTCAGTGAGGCACGGGTATCCCTTGAGTCCCTTGTTGTTTGTTGTTGCTATACACCCATTGTTTTTCTTTCTTTCTGCTCAGGTGAGCGGGATAAACTTGAAAGATATGCAGATAGGGTCTAAGCAAGTAGTGGCTTTGGGCTTTGCTAATGATACTTTGACTTTTCTTCAAGCCTATAATGTTAACATTGGGAAATGTATGAAATATCTGAATGTCTACTCATTTGCTGCAAGGCCTTAGATTAATTGTGGTGAGTCTAATTTAATAGGAAATTTGAGGACTTCATATGGAGGGGTAGAAGAATCTACAGAGGTACTGTTTTTAGGCATTTGGGTTACCCTATAGGAGTGGATGTCACTTCTAGACAGTTAGGGTCACACTTTTGCAAGCCATTCTCATCCCATATGTGATGTATTTTCTATCGTTGCTTGATTGGTTTGACAATGCTCTAAATTGGATCAAATCTAGGTATCTGAATTTTTTATGGGGATCAAGTCATAAGGCTTGGATTTCATGGGAACATGTTGCTATGCATGTTCATAATGGAGGCCTGGGAATTGTGAATTTGAAAACTCACATGCTAGCTAGGAGGGCAGGACTTCAAAAACACATGCTGGTCTCTGATAACTGTTGGTCCAAGTTATTATGGTTTTTTATTGATACAGATATTGTATACTTTCATGGTATCTGGAATATTTTTCCGTGCATTGGTAAGGAAGGGACATTATTTTCTCCCAACGTCAATATTTGTGAGCCATTGGCTTCAAACATCAAATTAAACTATTTTTCTCATAGTACAACACCACTTTGCAACCACTCATAATGCACTCATAGAAAAGAACCACATGTTCCTTATCCATGTTCATAATTAGAAATCTAAATCCATAGTGTACCCTCTACTTCGAGGGGGACTTCTTTCACTTGAGTACCCCAAACCTCGTTGTCATGCCCATTGATAAATGCTATGAGGTGAGAGTTTGGGGCAGATTCAATTTCTTAACCAACATGTAGTTAAAAAATTGTGAGATACACGACCGTCCAAAAATATGCACCTTCTAGGCTTTAATGGTGCCATGCATCAAAACAAGATCATGTCGTCCAAAAGCTGCTACCACATAGAGGCTGTCAAATAGCATTCATGAACCTTATTCAAATGGGAAACTTCCACATTGGCATACTTGGAGAAATATTCTAAAGAGAGAAGCTACATGGTGTGTGTTGCCTTTTCCTTGGGAGAATCCTTTTTGGCGTGATTCCCTGATAGCCATTCAAGATAAAGATTTTCTTTCTTAGTTTTCTTTACATCTTGTTGAGAGGGAGGTCCACAAAGTCCCTTTGATCTCTTGGACTGCTCACTTGTACTAGCAAATTGAAACTTTCTCTTGTTATTGAGGTTATGCATGTATGGTTTCATAATTATTGATGTGACGTGCTTTCAGAAATGAGGGCAATGTGTTTTCTCATTGTTGGGATTACCATGAAATAATCTTGAATGATTGAATCCTTCTAAAGTTTAGGATCTTGGGTCTTGACTTTCTTTGTAAGCTTTGATTCAAGACCCCTCATAAACCCATGCAATGGTTGGAATTCATTTGATCTATACAATTTAAAAATAATAGGTCCAAACAACCCATGTCTTTATTAACTTCCTTATGTTCACGTCAAAATTTGGATGGTTTCATACTTTTAAGCAATTGGGCCACTTCTTTCAAGTCCAAAGACGGCAGCAGATTAGTCTCAATATCTGAGTTTCTTTCCCTTAAACATGTTCCCATACTTCAACTTTAACTAGGGTAGGTGTATTGCCCTTTCCAGAAACTAGTGATCTTGCCATAGCTCGTTAAGCCAAAATAATCAATAAAAATACATTTATCAATCCAAAAAAATCATTATTTAATGTAGCTATCTAGTTTCTAGTGCAATTGTGCATGCTTTTCCAATTTTAAATTATTTTCATTTGCATAAATCATAATCTGCTAGACTAACTATATCCTTGTCAATATCTGCCATGAGAACATTAGACTTAGGATTCACATGGTTGAGAGAAGGCGGACCATTCTTGAATTCAAAGTGATGAGTGTTTTTTATGTTTGTTGACATGGTGTAGTGGTTGCTATAGAAAGAAAAAGAATTACATCAAGGTATAATGAGATACTTAATGGAATTGTGACATTGACTTGGTCAAAATAATCATTTCATGCACATGCATGCAATTGAAATCCATTACAATTTTTTGTCATAATCCTCAAATTTGATTTTGAAACTCCGCACTGGTGACAATATGACCAATGTTGTCGACTGTGGCTGCCTACTCTACTTATAATTTGGTAGAAGATAATGAGATTGTTGCATTCATGTAGAATATACAAAACTTATACCATGGTGTGCTATGATTCTTGTGCATTGGGAAGGTCAAGTCATTCATTTTCAAGGGACAATTTGTGTGGTGAGTCAGGACAGCACTGGGTCAGTTCTGGTGAGAGATGTGAGAGAGGAGGCAAAGTGAGATGAAAGATAGTAGGAAGCAAAATGAGTATCTCAAAAATATCTAGAAAGAGATAAAAAAGTAGAAACCCCCAACCCTAGACACCTTTAGAAAGATGATATACAAGTAAAGAGAGACCCAGACCCCTCCTCTAGCAATATGAGGTGTGCAACTAGTGCTTTCTAACAAGGAATATGGTTGCATTGTAAGTAGATATGATCACAATGAAAACGTGGTATGTATAGCACTTTTAACATATGAAAGAAAAACACAAAACACTCACCAAATGATGAAAAATGCAATCACAAACTCCAAACACACAGCAAGTTGATGCGAGGATGTAGTCATGAGATATAAAGTAAAAATATGATTTGCATTGATGTGCATGCACGTGCTATCTATTTTTCACAATTTATACAAATATGGAGAGTAGCAACAGGAAACTTATCTAGGTGTGTGCGATGACAAGATACACTTTGCTGATGAGGATTTGGTGCTTACGATCTTGAGATGGATACAATGCTTCAATTTTATAAAATTACAATGTGTAGCGATGACTAGCTATTGAAATTGAAGTACTAGAGAGGAGTATCAATACGTCACAAACGAACTAATGATCTTGATAGTTCAAACATGTTGTAATCGAGCTACTATATTCATGAAGGTCTCTTATGCATGTCATGTCACTGATAACCCACTACAAAGCCTTTCGCTTAAGGGGGAGTGTTGTAAGGTTGTAATCGGCAAGGCTTTTCCAAGTGATTATGACACATCATCACATCTCTATGAATCTTTTGGAAAGATCTACTTGATTATGGAGATAACAAATGAATGCAAAGTGAGTGGTTGTGTGTCTCTCCTAATCCATTTTAATCGTCTCCTACACCTGGACATGTGTGTGTGTGTGTGTGTGTGTGTGTGTGTGTGTGTGTGTGTACTACATGTGCACGCCCGTATGATGCACAATAGCAGCTTCTTAAATTTCTACAAACAAAAATGATGGGGGTAGTTGCTTCACCATTGTATCTCTATTCATATAAGGATCTTATACAGACCCTTTACAAAAGACTTCTTCTAATATGATTTCTTGCAGCCTTTGAGCAACTTGTCCCCTGACCTTGAGGCAATATGTCTCAAAGTACATGTTTCTTTTTGGTAGACCAAGGTACCGAGGCTTTAGATACAATGATTGGGTTTTTCTTTCCATTGTGTGGTAGGGATCACACTGTAAGCAACAAGCTAACTCGGATAACATTTTTTGGATCTTTTATTGTAAACACACTTATTATTTTGATAAATTGGAAATGTTGTAACTCCTACTTTCTAGAAATAGTGTGATTGATGAGCCGGGGCTACAAGCTTCCAGATTGCATCAACCTATCTTTAGTTAGATCTCCCAGATTATTAGTTTTGACCACAGAAACCTTGGCTAAGGTATAAAAGCCAATTTCTGTAAGTTTTTGGATAATAGAACACAGTGTGAGCTAATAGCGCTCACTTCTCTCCTTCTCGCGCTTCCTACTCCCTTTCCAATTGTCACATTTCAGTGTCATCTGTTGCATTGCAGCTGCAAGGAAGAGCTCTACGCGTTGATGTAAGCATTTCATGGTCCGTAGCTTTTGACGTCGTCGATCCGTGGCCTAATTTCATCATAATTAGGAATTTAAGGTTAAAAATCATAAAATAAGTATAGGTGGGGTATTGGGGCATCATTGCTAAGCATTTAGATGCATTGGGGGTCAAAAACGACTAGGTCAAAAACTCACTGCTGTTAATAATCGTGATTTTTACACTTGACCTAAAGTGAGATTTGAGACCATAAGCATGTGTGCTTAAGTCTTATAAATATTTCCTAGAAGTTTTGTAAGGTTTGGATGTCTTTGATGTTGTAACCGTTATAATTTATTTGTCGATTAGCGACTAGCTTTTGGTGATTCGGTCATTTGAGTGTAGCTTGAGTTAGATGTGAGTTGTCTATTGTTTTCCAAGAGATTGACAACCTCTTGTAGCCTCTATGCACTAATCAAGTTAGCTTCATCCCATGGATTGACAATTATATTCATGGTTCTCGCTATGTCTGCAATAAGATAGGAGTGAGGTTAGAAACCCGTCCCACATTTGGTGCCGCTGTCGGGGAACGAAGAGACCTAAACTATGGAAAACACGAGCGTCTTGTGTAGTTGTCCTTTAACTTCCTCTAGGATCACCTAGAGTCAAAATTTTCTATTTGAGACCGTAGAGCTTAAGATTATCGTCTTTTGTTGTGTAGAGGTAGCTTGGAAGTAGGTTGTACTTGCTAAGTACCTTTTAGGATTGTAGGATTGTAGCACTAGATTAGGATTTTGAGAATGATTGATGGACGAGACAAGTCTTCAGATCAAGGCTCAAAAAACCATTAAAAACAAGAAAACGAGTGTTTGTGGACACTTTCCACAACCCCATTGCAGTAGAATCTAGAAGTAGGGTAAGTAGAATCCCAGGTGGGGTCTCAGAACATTGCTCACTCCAAAAGAATCAATTGTGAGTTGTTTATGTGAAGCTGCAGAATTTCAGGTCTACAGTTTGAAACAACACTAAAAGATTGTCAACCACTGAATCCGGCTGAAGATTATGCTTTAAAAGTTGTATGAACCATTGGGTAAGCTTAAGGACGCATTTGAGGTAAATTTTCAAGAGTTTACAAAAACTCAGATTATTTACTTTTTCTTGATATTTTAGGTCAAATTAAGTTTTGACTTGACTCAAAGGCTTAAAATAGATAATAAAAGAATGTCCACTGAAAAAGTTGAAAAAGTGCTCATTTTAGGCCAAAAGTAAATAATCACGATTATTTAATTTAAGCTCAAAAGTGACCAAGGTTGATACCAGAGACTCTATGCATGTGTACAAGCATTTTTTGTAAATGCCCATAGAATTTAGACCACCAAATTGACCAAAATCTTGGTAAAAACTGAAATCTGTACTGATTGTCAAGAACTTGAGTGTGAATTGGAAAAATCTTGTTCAAACTTAGTGAAACTTGACTCAGAGGCTTATATTGAAGTGTTAAACAAGTACACATGCTTTGTTTACCAAAAATATGCAAAAATTTACCATGAGTAAATAATTGCGATTATTTAATTTTGTCCCATTTCTCAACTTTTTTGACCAACCCAGCATACCACTAGCCCACAAATCAAATTTGGTAAGGTTTGGATCATTGAAGTGAAAATTGTGGCCAAATTTGTAAAGTCAGCCTACAGATACAAACTGTTGACCATTTGAACAGGGATGATCCAAACTTGATGAAACTTGGCTAGGGAGCTTAAGTTGAGCTGCTTAACCATTCTGTGTCAACATTGTGACAAAAAATTGCACAAAAATACAAGAGTAAATAATCGCGATTATTTATATCTGCAATAAAATTGGACATGTTTGCACATTTGAGTATACCACAAGGTCAACCATATCAAGTAGACCACATAAATCAGATTTGGTGGAATTTGGATCACAAAAGTGAGACTTAAGCCAGATTCTCAAAAACTGAGTCTACGGACACGAAACATTTGACAACTTGGACAAATTTTGTTCAAACTCAGTGAAACTTGTTGAGGGACCTTAGCAAGTTGATTACTTGGCAAAGCAAGGCTAAAAAGTATGAAAACTGAGAAAAGTAAATAATCACAATTTTTACTTCTGAGACACAAAGACAGAATTTTGAACTTTTGAGCTTGTACAGTGGTAGAACAACATAATACAAGGCCACCAGTCAATTTTGGGTTCACTCGGATCCAAATTAGTACACGTTCACTCAGTTTCCACGTTGCAGATTAGTCCTTTATCTTTTTACAAAAGTAGAATCTGAAAGTCTCAATTGCCGACTCACTTAGCTCAATTTGAAGTGATACACATAGAGTAGTCACAATAGCTAGCAAAAATTGTACAGTCTTTATGAAAGAATAGCTAACTTGATTAAAACTGCTACAGGAATTAGGTTGCAGACAAGGAATTGAAAGCTTGACAGGAGTTGCATACGAGCCAAGTGAAAGAAATTGATAACAAGTCAATCCGACAGTAAGTACTCTATCCAGGGCTTCACAAGTCTATATAAACCTTAGATCTAGTTGTATACTAGCAAACCAAGGCATATTTGGAGAGACCGCTGAGGCGGTCCGAGGCGGGCAACAAGAGAGGCGACCTGTAAAAAACCCTCAAAGCTCCCGTGCTACTCAATTGGGGCTGGGGTAACCACAAGCAAAAAACAACAACAACAAACCCACAACCAACAAGTAAAAGGGCACCACCTAGTTATGGTATGCAAACTAGGACGCAAGAGAAATTTTTCACAACCAAGAAGATGCGCCACAAAACACACACAGTCAATCTCACACCAAGACACACTAAATGGTGCAGAGCAAGCTAGAGCAAAGGGAAGAGAGAGAGGAATGCAACTTGCGTAATACCTTGTTGTGACTTGCAAACGAAGATGGTTCGTTATGGTGCTATCGTAGAGCTTGTACAAAACTACTCAATGCTTAGTGAATGCTAAACATTGCCAACACACACACACATTGTCTTAGGGTGTGGGAGACCTCTCACCACAATACCCTCTTACAATGGACACAAAATTGGCAATGAAAACACACTAACACAAGCTCAAATGATAAAAACTTTAAATACACAAGTCACCTTGAATTCATCAAACCGTATTGCACAAGTGGAAGGACGAAGATTTGAACGTCGATTCACGCCTTTGATACACCGAACCTCAATTTATTGATGCTGGAGGAACATATACAATAGTGGTTTTGAGATTTTGAACTCTCGCTAGCTCTCTCACTTGCAATGTGTACCTTGACAGCCTCTCTCATGCCAAAAGTGAAGCTCACAAAGTGGTTGCTACACCTAAGTCTCTCCTCCCGCATAGAGTGCTGGGGTGCTATGTGAGATATTCGGCATTGTTTACAAGGAGGAGAGGGGCCTATTTATAGGTTGGAGACCTCTCATTAAGATTATTGGAAATCCTAATTTACAAGCTAACAAATCAAGATTATGATTTTTTCTGAATATCAAAACATTGCGGGCCTTCTTTGTCTGATTGAGTCATGGATGTGGGATCGAAAGAGAGCATTATTGATGGTACATAAGGTGAAAGTAGAGTTTTAAGGAAGGAGAGAGAGAGAGAGAGAGAGAGAGAGAGAGAGAGAGAGAGAGAGAGTTACTATGCGCATGTCTTGAGGTGAGGTGTCTTTTATGGTTTGGTCAATGGTTATTTTGTGTTAGTATGTTAGTGGTTAGTGTTAGTAATCACTAGAAAGTTAATGATATATTTACAATGGGTAGAATGAGGTGGATGGTTGAAGTAAGATGGTTGAATGAAGTGAGGAAATCCTTGTGCTGGTGAAGCTTGAAGAAGTTTTGGACTTACTTGTGTAGGTTCTCAAATGACTATTGACCCTCTTATTCTTCTTCTCTTCTTTATGCCACCACCGCCAAGGTTGATTATTGCGATGAAAATGGAAATTTGGTTGATGAGATATCTCAATTTGCAGAGGTTAAGCATGGTTTACATGCTGAATTTTATGTATATAGAGAAGGGGTAAGATGGAATTGTACTTTGGAAGTAATAGAGAGACGCATGGAGATGGTGTATGTACATGTAGAGCTCATATGAGAGCTATGGAAGTAAGAAGAGAGATTAATGGTGAAGAATGTGAGAGAAACCATGGAAGGTGCAGGTTTGAGTGAGGGATTGAGAGAAATGAGTGTGTGTGTGTGTGTGTGTGTGTGTGTGTGTGTAGAAGTGTGGAAAGAGGTGAGAGAAAACTATGGGCTACTTGTGAGAAAATTGGGCAGACTGTGGTCCAATCAAAAAATCATACCTCACCAGTGGTACATCCAAAAGTTATCAAAATTTTTGAGGTGATTACTCAGCTCTTGGTCCACATTTTGTCTTCTAACCACCGCTTCAAATTTGGAGTGGAGATGGATATAAAAGATTCCACCAAAATGCCTACTTTTCTTCACAAAAAAATCTTCAGTGGCCCCCCTTTTGTTGAATTTGCATATGGCTCCAAAGGTGAGACCCTCTTTGCATTAGAGAATGACCTAATTTATTCTTAGAGGTTTGAAAATATGCATGGTTATGGATTATGCATAAATATAATATATAGATATGATGGAAAAAGATAGGCTAGTATATATAGACAATTCATGGAATCTAGAATGATATGGGCTATATATATAAAAATAAATATATAAAAATATAGGGAATCAAATGAGGAGGGCCCTCATTTGTTTTCATTGATGTATATTTATTTACAAGAGGTAAGAAATAATACCTGTAGGAAATAGGAATTTAATGAAAGGCAATGACTGATGGTGAAATGTATTTTTGAGGTTTTTTTCCTAGGAGTGGATTCACACCAAAAATAAGAGAAGCTTGCATGAAAATATTTTTATATGGAATAAAGAGTATGAAAAAAGGTAAAAATAATTGTGGTAATAGTGAGTCAATGTACGTAGCATACATAGGCAAATAACACACACCTAAGTAGGAATTTTTAAATAAATACCAAAATAATTATGAAAATTCCTTATATTTAGACCCTATATACAATGAAATATTTACACAAAATGGGTCATAATATATTTTATTTTTGATTTGATTTACTTTTTGGCTCAACTAACCCAATAACTAGCTAGCTGAGAGTTTTAAGGAGATATGGGAAAAGTCCCCTAACTCACGCACGCCTATGTAGAATAAAAAGGTAGGGATAGCCACAGTGTTTAGGTGATCTTGGTAGGGTGAGGTAGCTCACTATGGAAATTTTGAATAGCCAAAAAATTGCTATCACCCCTAGTCGAGTATCCACCGAAGAGAGTGTGAATCAAGGCGATCACTTGGACACTATCTTTGAATAAGTCTTAGACACTTATTCAGAATCAACATCTAAAATGTCTTCCTATTCGACTCATTCAAGAACCAAAATGACATTGCGGTATAAGCACATACTCACATTTTATAAAACGAATGGCCATGGAGCTCAGGATTACCTGGATCCTAATGAAGAGTATGCTATTCGCATTGATGACCATGACATAGAGTTTGAAGAGGAAATAAGAGCAAATAACCAAGAAAAAATATATATGGATAGAAACGGGACTCGGTGTTTAAAAGTTGAAAACCCTGATGTGATAGAAAAATGGAGATTAGAGGTGAATACACTCATTCCGGATATGGCAGAAAAAGAAGGATCACCGACTTTAGAATTCGAGGGATACGATCAACTTGATTTGAAGCCTTTGAAATGGCTTAGCACTGATAATCCTAGGATTGGAGTCTATTGTTGGGAGGATAGAAACGTCAAAGATCTTCTATGGACTTATCATGCCAAATAAGGACAATTAACACCCATGAAAATCATCTATATCTTCAAAATCAAAGAGAAGGGTTTAGCAGATCTACCAACCTACCTATTTCGGTATTGTTATAACAATAACTTTGTTATGATGAGTCCTAAGAAGGTGGAACAAATCAAATACCAAGGATACTCCATAAAAGATTGGATATTGGGCCAAGGACCAGCAACTATACCAAGAGAGGAACTTCGCGAGAGATCTTTTGGGAGCAATGTTAAAAAACCCGAACCTACCTCATCAGAAAGAAAACCGCATGACAGTAAATCCAGCCAAGGTCTACATGAGTCACTATTTCCAACAAATTGGTTTGACGGACTCGGGACACGACCCACTGCTAGGAGAACAGGAGTTGAGCGAAATAGACGTGTCAGACCGGCTGATTTTTAAAAATGGGTCAGAAAATATAGTGGATCTAGGGACCCATATGACCACTTAGCAAGCTTCAAGCAAGTGCTAAGAGCACAACGTATATTTGATTTCCAGACTCAGTTTGAGGGATTTGGAATGACATTAGAAGGAAAAGCACTGACATGGTTCCAAAAAAATCCACCGAGGTCAATCATGGACTTAAATACATTAGTTCAAGGATTTGTAGTTGCATGTACCAAAACGGGGATCAAACATAATACGGTAGCTCAAATCTATAGCTTCAAATAGAAACAAGGTGAGTTTGTTAGGGATCGTGCAACTAGAATGAAGCAATACATTGCAAGATGCCCAGATTAACTAGAAATATATGCAAAAGAAAGATTAGTGTCGTTGTTTCTCGAGGGACTGCTAAACAAAGAGCTTCATGCTATATTGTATAGCAAGAAACATATGACCCTAGAAGAGTGTGTATCGAATGCCATTTACTTGGGAGACAATTGTGATATTTTCAATAAAGAAGATGTCCCTACGGATAATCAAAGTGAGAAAACAACATCCACCAAACTAGCACAAGTGTGAACAGCTGCTACTGCAGCACCGCTTACATCCATAGAAGACATGCTCAAAAGGATGAATGAAATGATGAATAGCATGCAAAAAGCACCTATGGAGAGACTAGGGTGAGGGATACCTCAACAGGGACAACCAATTAGGCCACAGAAATGGTGTGCAATTGAGGATAGATGGACCAACCATGAGACTAATGAGTGCTATTACCGACCAAAGTATGACGAAAATGTTCAATATGTGCCTACGAGGCCACAAGGACAACCCATGTACATATATCAGCCTAATATGGCCCCAGCTCAAAGGCCACTAATTGGTATGGAAAGACCTCAGCCCGTGTTGGGTCAACAACCTCCATATCCTGGACATAATGCAGTGCCTGTAAAGTACATGCATTCAGAGGGAATCATAGATGAACAAGCACTAGTGCCTCTTACATCCTATGTTGAGCCTAGTCCATCTACAGTAATGGTAGAAGGAGATTGGTATAATTCACATCCACCACCAATGGAAGAACCTATGACTTATGCTACACTAGAGCTTACACCTATGTACTATGTAGCTAATCAAGGTGTTAGACCTCCAATGGTAAGACCCATGATTAAGCCAAGAACTGGAAACTGCCATAACTGTGGTACAGATGATCACTGGAAAAATGAATGCCCAATGCCTGACAAGAACATTAAGCCACTTGATGCTTTTTGTATACAATGTTGTAAAAAGGGAGGACACTTCCCTGAAGATTGTCCAAAAAATCCTTTAAACAAGGGTAAAGCAGTAGTGAGCGTAGTCCAAGTGATACCTAGTAGCTCATTAGATAGTGAAACTATTGTTCCAATCAAGGTAATCACCAGAGCCCAAGCTAAGAAAAAGAAACATAACTCCTCTAATTACTCAAAGAATACTAAAATTTCCTCTCAAAAGACCAAGAGAAGAAGAAGCCAGAGGTATGAGATAAGAAAACAGAAACAAAGGGCTGAAATCGAGGAGAAAGCCAAGAAACTATTCCAAGAAAAAGTGAAAGAAACTAGAAGTGAAATCAAGGAAACCACGGTGAAATATGGAGGATCAATTTTGGTAAACAAAATTTTTGAGCCACTCAATGTAGCCTTGGAAGCTTACCAAGCGAGACTTAAAGCATGCCAAAACATGGAAAACAAATGGAAAAACTATCCTTCTCCAGATATGGAAGGAGTTAAGCTTGAAGCGTAACAAAATCTGGTAAGAATTACTCAAGAGATGCTGGAAAAACAAAAACCCAAGCTCGAGAGTATAGAAAAACCTGAGGAGCTTGTGGTAGGAACCAGTAAAGAGAAATCCAAAGTGGTGGTAGAACCCCACCTTGAAACCAAAGAGCCAGAACTCACAGTGCCTGACAGTGAAGATACGTTAAATGGAATTCCGTTCGTAGAAGAAGACTGGCCAAGACATTTATGGGAAAAAGTGAGAGAGATTAATGATGGGAGCTTGACTTTGAAGTCAACTCCTATAGAGGAAGTTTGGTTAGACAATCTACCTCCTGATATGGACATGGATGTACAATCCTTGTTTGGAGATTGCAGCTTTGAAGCTTCAGGGATGTCTAAACCAATGACTCTGAAAACACTAACCTCTTACTTAGTAGATAACGAAGATGAATCCATAGTGTGTAAACCACCTAGATAAAAAAAGCAGAACCGACCCTAGAGGTAGACAACATCCATTCAATCATGTCTACACCCATCCAATGCACTCTTAATTTAGGAGAACTATGAAAAAGCAGACCATATTTATGGAATGATCTACAGAAAACTCTAGAGAAGGTGGGGATAACAGGGCTAATCGCAAAAAAATTAGGAAAATTGAAACAAAAATTGGATAACAAAGAGATCAGATCCATCCCAATGAACAAAGTCGGAGAATACTACGAAGGGGGAGAAGGAAACACAACCCTTCTAGTGAGATGTAATGATATAGAAACCATGGCAATACTGGATAGTGGGGCAAGCATAGCCATAGCCATGAAAGAAGTATGGGAATCATAGAAAAAACCAGCCCCCATCAGATAAACTCGAATGAAATTGCAATTGGTTGATGCACACATTGAAAGACCCTTAGAGCTACTAGAAAAAGTGATAGTTAGTTCATGTGGAATTGATTATCAACATACTTTTGTAATAGTGGACTTTGGAAAGAAACTCAATTAAGAAATCATCTTGGGAAGACCTTTCATGCGAGAAGTACAACTTATTCAGGATTGGTAAAACAATTACCTGTACTTGAAGAAAGTGAGATCAATAACAAGGGTTAATCTAAAAGATCACACTTATAGAGACGTCATGAAAACGCCCATACAAGAATTTGACTCAGTTTCTTTAGCTGAAACAAAGCTTCCATCTTGGTTAAACAAAGACACACCTATTTGGATGTGTGGAGCCTCAAAAAAAAAGAGCTTAAAACGAGAAGAATGTATCTTAGAAAGGATTGCACACATGAAGCCTATGTACCTGAACCCTTTCCGGAGCATTTGTTGAGCCATCTGAGTGGACTCAAATTTTAGCAGCAATGGATGTGTGTGTAAATACGTCTATACCTACTCAATTTTGCAATGAGGACAGTGGAGAGGGGGAATGAGGTCCACACCCGACACACAACACAAAGTCTCCCTACAGCTCAGGGTATCCACAGCACCCCTAACCTCTCAAATAACACCTTCAAATTGGCTAATTTGCACTAACAGACCCACCTTAGCACACAGAACAACTCTCTCCTAACCTGCAAAAATACCTTTCAGCACAAATGCACCCACACTGCTCAACTCACCCTTTTTGGCTCACAAAACAACCCGATTTTTGCCCTCTTGGTAACACCCTTCAAGCTGCACTCATACCCTTCCGCAAGCATTGGCAAGTACACATAGAGCGAGAGAAAAGGAGGGGTATGGGGAGAAGCAACACGAGAAAGAGGGGCAAAGGCTTAGTAGTATTGCATAGGGAGATAGTACAACCAAGTTTGCAGCTCCAATGGCAAGCTTCCAATACACGGTCTTGCACGCCTTCAACAACTCTCTGTGGCAAAAAAGCCCTTAAAAATTTACTTCTATCACCTTTTATAGGGCTTGGCTAAGGCTAAAAAAGAAAAAACAAGAAGCTATCAAGCTCGTACAATCATCTTTAGCTTCATTTAGAATGCTCTTGCATTGCTACCACTTGGCACATTTGATTTTATTTTGTAACTCTTGCATGGTGCACCACTTGCTTGAAACTGCACTAGGACGTTTGGCTTGCTCTTTCACATATGACATCCCCATTGGACGGGCTCTTTGAGCCTCGCTCTATTTCTCTCTTCCACTTGCCACTTGTGGTGCAGGACACCCCCTTTGGCTCATCTTTGATCGGCCTTGGCTCCTTCTCTCTCACTGCCGACTGCCACAGCATGACCCATCCCTCCGCGAGCAATAGCGACATCGTTATTGGGGGGGGGTTTACCTTCAAAAAATGGGGGGAGCCCTCATGGGCATGTGAACCATAGCCCACGGTCATGCCACATCATCAACACAACACATTGCAATGCCGCCGGGCCATCACACCACCCTCCCAGCCAAAAATCACCGCGTCGCCGCCCCTACAGGGCCGCGTGCCACCACAACAGGGTCCGCCATCGCTGAGGAGCTCCAAGGGAAGCATGTCTCCCATGCGATAGTCATAAGGATGGCATGCCACTGGTCTTATACACCTACATCTCACCACGTGGCCCCACATGTGGGACTACTGCCTGGCATGTGGCAGCTCTTGATGAACATGGCCTCCAAGCCCTCCAACTTTTCCAAAAATCTATATAATACTTTGTTTTTTAACACTTCTTCCTCATGTTGCTCTATAATGCTCCCATGTCGGATCAGCAAGCTGCAAAGCCCGATTAAAATTTCATCATGTCGACTTGAAAACCCCTGGCTCTAGCCGTACTTCAAGATTCTCCATGTCCCCGAAGTGAGGCCACAAAAATCGAGAAAACCATATGTGGCCAATTCCGATCAAATGCATCCAACTTTTCGGCTTCTGTAACTTCCTGTTCCAAGCTCCATCTGATGAGTAGTCAACTCCTACTAACTCCATACACTACATAGCACCTTCTTGAACTTTTTCGTGGTCCAAAAAATGCCAGATGGCATCACTCCCCATGTGGTCAGGTGGGCGCCAACCTAGTCCCCGGCAAAACTTCAACTGGCCATAAAATGCAATCCGTAGCTCTGATCTGCAATTTGAAAAGATGGGTATGCTCCATAAATCAAATTTGCAATCCGTAGCTCTGATCTGCAATTTGAAAAGATGGGTATGCTCCATAAATCAAATTTGCAATCCGTAGCTCTGATCTGCAATTTGAAAAGATGGGTATGCTCCATAAATCAAGCATTACACACCTATACAATGACATCCACTTGGGCCATCTGTCCTCAGATGCCCTGTCCAGCCAAAATTTGCACACATTAAACCTTCAACCTTTGATATCTTGGGCTCCATAGCTCGGTTTGATGAGCCGTCTGGACCTGCTCCTTCAGCACTTCAAGCTCTACATTTCTAGACCCAAAGGCTGCACCTTAAATCTCCTTCACCTGCTCCCCAAATTAGCCCCTTTTGGAGCCTTTCTTGGCCTATAAACCGCATCAGCCATACATTTCCACTGCTACATGTCAGTCCATGATCTTCCTAGTTGCTCCAACCTTTTTCCATGCTTCTGCTAGCCTGCACATATCTGCCCATGCCATCTTCTATAGTTGAAACACTTTGGTTGTACCATCATGGCCCACCCCTTAGTTGAGCACTCATGCTCAACCACATAAGAGCTTTATTCCCCTACAAACTGCAAACCAGCACATTATGAGAAAACCCAAAAAACATGACTGTATGTACATAGTTCTATTCCTAGCATATGAGAAGCATGCTTAGGTTGGTTACCCAACCCCCTCCATTAGAACCTGATGCACTACTGGCACCAACTCCCTCTTGAAATGGAGCTTGAGATGCACACCATTAACCCTGTTTTTGAGAAAACGACCATCCATCCTCATCAATGCGTAGGTACCATTGGGAAAAGCTTGATGGACCTTATAAGGCCCTGTCCACTTCTGAAAGGTGAAGTCAAGATAGCTCTCGTACTTCATCACTAGATCTCCCTTCTCAATCAGCTTTTCTGACAAATGTTGATTGAACTTTGCTACTCTTTTCTCTCGCTGCTTCACATAGAAATTTGCTGCCACCTCACGATCCATCTTCAAGGTTTCAAGACTTGTAATCTTATCCTGCAAAAAATCTTGATGAGCTTTATCAATCCGCCACAAACCTTTGAGCGTCCCTAACTGCACATGTATGGGTAATATTGCTTCCTTGCCATAGACCAACTCATAAGGAGTAAAGTTGGTAGCCACCTCGTACGAAGTCTTGTAAGCCCACAAACATTTGTCAAGGTTAGATTCCCACTCTTCAACCTGTTGATAGATGTACTTAGTAAGCATCTTGACTATCTATTCATTGGCACTTTCCACCAAACCATTGCACTGTGGATGGTATGGAGATGAAAATCGATGTTGAATCCCTTGAATCCCCAACTTTTCTACTAGGGCACGCACCAACTTACTTTTAAACCCTTGTCCTCGATCAGATATAAGCACCCAAGGTACTCCAAAATGACAGCATATGCAATCAAAAACAAACAGGGAAACAATATGTGCATTTACCTCTTTTACCGCTTTAGCCTCAACCCACCTGGTGAAGTAGTCTATGGCCACCACAACATACTTTTTACCGATGGTGGCTGACTTGGGCAATGGACCAACAGTATCCAACCACCACTTTTCAAAAGCGTCATGTGCTATGATAGCCCCTTGCTGCTCGGCTATCAGTCATCTTTCACCCATTACTTGGCACTGATGGCACGTTGATAAATCACTTTTGGTATGTACAAAGTAGCATTTATATGCATGGTCATATGTTCAAAAAGATGTTAATACATGCATTTGGGAGCTTTGCAAAGTGGTTTCAAGTTCGAAAAAAGATGCAACGTGTACACATTGTGAATAGTCAGGTTCGGGCTCTAGCAGTCGGACACATGTACATGTCCATATAGGGTATCGGAGCCTTGGATATGGTTTTAGGTGTCTTATTTTGGTTCTATAGAATGTGTTTGAGCTTTTTAGAATGTAAATAATTCAAGTGACAAGTATGGGTACTCTCATCCCGCTCAAGAAGTTTGGGACATGCAGTAGCTGTCTATTTACGGTGCCTGATCTGCGGTGATGCATGCACCACCCTAGAAGTGGTCAAAAATAGAATTTGGGGATGTGAAAAAGTGCTTTGGGTATCGAGGATCAAGCATAAAAAATATGGTGAATTTTGGAGTCCGTTTGGGGTTTTTCCTGAAAAAAATGCCCGTCAGGGGTCAAAATTGGCCAAAACTGGGCCAAAAAAGGTCAAAAAATGTGTGAAATGGCTTCAAATGGACACATCACTCACGGTGCCGTGAGTGTTGAGGCTGAGAGAGAACTTTTGAAGTACAATATCATCACTTTCATCTCTCTGTGTGTGGGAGGAAGCAGGGTTCCTACAGGTGGTCTAGTGCAGTCCCGTCGCGTTCGCGTCCTGTTTTCGAGTGTGTGGAGGAGTGAATGAGAGCTTTCTCTCCTCACTTTTGCACTTGGGAGAGTATATGGAAGTTCTGAGGTTTCCATGGATGTGTGTGTGCAAGGAATTGAGGGAAGAAGGTGCAGTTTTCTAGAAGACTATGTGACCCTGTATCGGTGCCATTAGGGTTGGCGCTACTCCAAAGAGTCCAACAGAGTGGAGTTTGGTGAGGCTTTTGCAATGGTTTGAGAGTGGTCATTTGTGGCTGGAGTTTTTTGGTGTTTTACGGTTTTTCTTGTATATTTTGGTCACCATCAAGCGTGATTTCAAGTGTTGATCACCTCGACTCACCTTGTAGTGTCTGCGGGCAGGCAAGGGATTGTAGGTCGAGGCGTTTGGAGTTTGAATTGAGCTTGTGGGTAGAGTTTTCAGGGATATTATGAGTGGTGGTGTGTGTGGGTTGGAATTCAAGTAAATTCCTTGTGTGGTGTTGAGTTGTCTGGGTGTGTGAGTGTGCGCACGGCGTCTTTTGCTCCATCATCCTTTGGCGATCCTGCTGGGGAGCGAAAATTGCCGGTTGTGCACCCAGAATTTGGATTTTGAGCAGTGATGTACACAAATTTTGGATGTTGAAGGCAGTTTCATGATGGTGATGCCATTCCAACCATCAATTTTCACAGGTTCTGAGGATGCAGACGATTGGCTTGCATCATATGAGTTCGACTGACATGTTTATGTCGTGCAGTTCCAAGTGAGGCGCAAAAGCTTGCAGGTATCAATCTGGTGGTCAGAGGTAATGCAAGAGAATGGTTTGAGAGATTGTCACAGGATGACAAAGTGAATTGGGACAGCTTTAAGATATGCTTTTTGAAGCGGTTTAAAAAGGTGATTCCTCACCAAGATGCATGGAAACAGGTCACTAGTTTGTTTATGCAAGAGCACGAGCCTGTTGCATATTTTTGGTCAAGATTTGATGATGCTTGGAGAGTGTGGAAAGATGCTCTATTGCATGTGGAATCCATGTCTAAAGAGGAATTTTATTCCGCATTTACAAATAGCCAAAGAATACAGGTATTCACGAGTTTGTTACGACCAATCCTTAAAGTGAAAGTGCAAGAGAAAGATCCGAATTCCATGCATGAAGCGTTGAAGATAGCACTACAAAAAGAAAGAAAGCTATGTGTTGCCATAGGCATGAAGTTCCCTTTTTCAATACGTGGTATGGATAGTGTAGATGACCTTTATGTGCATAAAGTCACAGTTGTTGCAGGTGCTCATGCTAGCAAGGATAATAGCTTGGATATAGGTGTGGATTCCCATATGCGCAAAGTCGATGCAAATGAAATATGTGAAGCAATTTTGGAGAGCATACACATGCCAATGGTGCAAAATGGCAAGGACGCAGTAGACAAATGTGAAAGTTTGAGTACTAGCACGGAAAGTGAAGATGATGAAACTAAAATTGACAAGGATGAGGCAACCTATGATGGTGACACATCTGATGTTTGTGAGAGTTGGTGCGTTGATGTATGTGATGATGACATAGAGTCACTAGATCCATTGAAGGATATGGTAGCCTTGCACAAAGAGCAACGTATCTTTTGGGAAGCAGCTTTGCAGCAACATGGCATGGATGCTTGCATTGATGATGAGATGATGGGCTATGGTCAGGGAGTTTCCACATCAAGCAAAGATGACGTAGGAGATAATGATGCTATGATGGTTGATGTGACCTTGGGTCCATGTTCTTTACCAGAGCTAGGGGTTGGGCAACCCTATAGCAGTTGTGATGCAAAGACATTGGGTCATGAAGGTTATATGGATGAGTTCTATGTGTGCAAGGATTTGATGCTAGTGCCATCTCCAAGGGATGTCCGTGAGAATATGCGACCTACGGTTGTTAAGTATAAACTTCTTGAGGATGGGGTAGACAAGGAGGTTAAAGTGACCTTTTGCTTGCATGATGATTTGATGGATGCATTTCACAAACTTCAATGTATGTTTAGGACATATCCCTTTATCTTTGAAGATCCTAATTGGCAGTTAGCGAGTCTTGGGGCTAGTTGGCATGATGAAGACTTGATTATAAGGTGCTATGTGGCTTTGTATGCATGTTTCTAGCTTTTCAAGTGGAAAATGTCTTATGTGGAAGAAGAAGAATCTACTAGTGATAGCATTTTCGGAGAGAGTTTTCAATTTCGGAGTGGATTTGTTAATGCTTGGAGTGATGATCTCTTAGCCATAAGAAATGAAGAGCAGCTAATGCGTCAGGAAGATGATGTGCAATTTATGGTTGTCAATTGAATGGGATCTAATTATGAGATGAATTTTGAGGTATCTATGATTCTGAATGATTGTGATAGCTTCTGGTGTGAGATGGCGTGTAGCAACCTTCGAGGTGATTTATATCGTGCTTGGGATCCAGGTGGACAATGGCATTTTGGCAAGAAAAAGGATTTTTTTTTCTTTGATAGGGGTAGCCTGCTTGAGCATGTAGTTGGTTCTATGTGGACGTGTAAGTTTCCCTATGATCCTGGAGGAAGTTTTCAATCATTTCTATAGGTTTTTTTGGTCACAGTTTGATGCAAGTGTTGAGCATAAATGCTCAACTAGGGGTTGGGCAATGATGATAAATCACTTTTAGCATGTACAAAGTAGCATTTATATGCATGTTCATATGTTCAAAAAGATGTAAATACATGAATTTGGGAGCTTTGCAAAGTGTTCAAGTTCGAAAAAAGATGCAATGTGTACACATTGTGAATAGTCAGGTTCGCGCGCTAGCTGTCGGACACATGTACATGCCCATATAGGGTATTGGGGCCTTGGATATGGTTTTAGGTGTCTTATTTTGGTTCTATAGAATGTGTTTGAACTTTTCAAAATGTAAATAATTCAAGTGACAAGTATGGGTACTCTCATCCCGCTCGAGAAGTTTGGGACATGCAGTAGCTGTCTATTTACGGTGCCTGATCTGCGGCGATGCGTGCACCATCCTAGAAGTGGTCAAAAATATAATTTGGGGATGTGGCAAAGTGATTTGGGTATTGAGGATCAAGCGTAAAAAATATGGTGAATTTTGGAGTCCGTTTGGGGTTTTTCCTGCAAAAAAATGCCCGCTAGGGGTCAAAATTGGCCAAAATTGGGCCAAAAAAGGTCAAAAAATGGTAAAAAAAGGTGTGAAATGGCTTCAAATGGACACATCACTCACGGTGCCATGAGTGTTGGGGCTGAGAGATAACTTTTGAAGTACAATATCAGCACTTTCACCTCTCTGTGTGTGGGAGGAAGCAGGGTTCCTACAGGTGGTCTAGTGCAGTCTCGTCTCGTTCGCGTCCTGTTTTCGAGTGTGTGGAGGAGTGAATGAGATCTTTCTCTCCTCACTTTTGCACTTGGGAGAGTCTATGGAAGTTCTGAGGTTTCCATGTATGTGTGTGTGCAAGGAATTGAGGGAAGAAGGTGCGGCTTTCTGCAAGACTATGTGACCCTGTATCTGTGCCATTAGGGTTGGCGCTACTCCAAAGAGTCCAACAGAGTGGAGTTTGGTGAAGTTTTTGCAATGGTTTGAGAGTGTTCATTTGTGGCTGGAGTTTTTTGGTTTTTTATGGTTTTTCTTGTATATTTTGGTCACCATCAAGCGTGATTTCAAGTGTTGATCACCTCGACTCACCTTGTAGTGTCTGCGGGCAGGCAAGGGCTTGTAGGTCGAGGTGTTTGGAGTTTGAATTGAGCTTGTGGGTAGAGTTTTCAGGAAGATTTTGAGTGGTGGTGTGTGTGGGTTGGAATTCAAGTAAATTCCTTGTGTGGTGTTGAGTTGTGTGAGTGTGCGCATGGCGTCTTTTGCTCCATCAACGTCTTGCACCAATAGTGCACATCTCGCACAACAGAAGGCCACCAAAACCCACTTCTTAAAATCCGAAACAAGACCTGATCCTTACCCTGATGTCTGCTCTCCTCGTGGCACTGCTCCAATACCATACCAATCTCCTCCTTGTAAAGGATTCGACATAGCACCCCATCTCCACCGTGCATCATAAGATCTTCTCCTACCAGAGTGAACTTTTGAGCTCTTTGAACAATTCTCCTCTTTTGTAGCTTGGAAAGCCCTTCAAAAAAATGACCTGTACTCAAGAAATCATCAATGTCTTTTAAAGTCTCTCTACCTGCATAAGTAGCCGGTGCTAGATACAAACTCGATACATGAGTTTGAACATGACTGCTAGCCAACCAATCTGCTTTCTGTTTCTGTCCCTTCTCACGTGTTTGAACTGCACCTATTCAAAAAACTTCAACAGCTTCTTTATAGAAAAAAATCAATTCTTGAGAGAATCCCTCTTTACCTGCCACTAGCCCAAAGGTTGTTTGATAACCAACAAAGCATCACCTTTCACTACTAACCTTGATATTCCAAATCAATACACTACTTAAGACCCAAATGTAACGTAAGATACTCCGCCTCATTGCTGGTATGCACCTCTTCCAAGTCGTAAGCTTTGGAAAAAATGGATTGTGTCGTGTGGATCTTGAATGATCACACCTCCACCTGCTTTTTGTGTTACCCTCTTGTAAGCACCATCAAACCACATAGTGAAGGCCCCTTCCAAGTCTGGCTCCTCTTTGTCCTCCTCTCGCACTACCCTTGGATAAATCGTGTGAGCGGGATGGAAACACACAAAATGCCTCTATAACGACCCGACACACACTCTTGGGAAGATACACACACACACACTATGGGGCACCACTCGGCTTACACCACCCACCTGGCCGAGAAAGGGAACATACCTACGGAGTGAGCGGAAAGAGACTATCCACTTGCCCACTCCACACACACACCCAAAAAACGCAGCTCAAAAGAGGAGAACTTCTGATGTTTAGATACAAATGAGATTGGTCCAATACCAATGGGGCAAATAGCTCACACAATATGGGTAAAATATGCCAGATACAATCACAAACTAGAGCAGAAGCGTCGCTCATAGGAGAAACTTACACAACCAAAAATAGCAGAAAATTAGTGAGGAATTTGGCAAAATGGACAGTGCCATCGCGTTTGGAACGGCCCAAAACCCCAGTCTACAATGTCAAAGTGCTCAAATCCGACCTCGGATGAGCAGTTTACGACCAAAACAGGCTCCAAAAACCCCAAAAACACAGTTACGGCTGTTCCTCCTCTTCTCTCCACGGATTTTCTGGTCTTCTCTCTATTTTTTCAGTTCCCACACTTAGATTTTTTACTTGGGCACCCTTGGCCTTTTAGTTGACCTCAAACGGACCCCGAACAGGCCAAAATCTGACCTCGCAGTGCATAATTGTCACCCTGCTGTATCCATACGCACACCTGGCACTCGACTTTTTTCAATAATGCATCCCGCCACCACATGAAGTGTCCCCAAAATATGGTCCTCATGATGACCTTTCTACATAATTAGCACAAGAAAACACCCACGTCGTGTCCGTACTTATCCACGTGCAAACCTGACGCCACTAGATGCCATCTGACGCACCTACTTACCTCATGTCGTCGGCCCGCGGATAGCTTCCTCGAGAATTTTTACGCGCTACCAACTCCTCATTATTATAGGCAAAACACACTGGTACTGGTGAGAGTGAAAATCGATGCACTATGTACATGTTGTTGTACATGTACACACGTGGGCCCCACATAACCACGTGGCTATGGAAAATGGGCAATTCTTTATTTGATGCATCATGCATGGGTATGTACATATGTGCAGTCTCTTGCTCCAAAACACTACTGACATAATTTGCCCATCCCCTAGCTTGCTAGATCATTCATGCTCAGCAGCAACAACACTAGTAGATGCTCATTCCACCTAGATCCCACTTAAAAACACTTTGCATTCCTTGCATCAAAAACTTAATCAAGGTTCCACCTGGTTCCCAAGGAAAACCTGTAGAGATGCCATATATCAACCTTACATCAAGAAAACCATCAATTATTTTGTGATAGACCTGCATGTGCAAATATCTCTCCTTCTCCATAGCTGAGAGGTCTCCACTGATCATTTGTGTCATCAACTCCTGCTTCTTTGACGATTCAACCTTGGTTTGCGTTAGCCCTTCAATCACTTCATAAGGCCCTTCACTTTCATCTTCAACCTCATTCGCAAATGAAACTAAACCAGACTCTTGGATTTCTTTGTCCATCAAAAGAAATGCAACATCAGCATCCTCATCACTGCTGGTAGTACTATCAGTGTCCTCATCAGTCACTGTGGAATAGTCTTCATCACTAGACTCATCCTCATCTTCATAAAGCTCCTCCAACCGTTTCCTTGTGTCCATATTATAAAGCTTCTTGGCACCTGTCTTTCCATAGAGGCTAATCATACCACCTCGCCAATCTTGAACAGCTCCCACTGCACGTAACCATGGTCTACCCAGTATAATAGAATATGCTCCCAACCCCGCTGGCATCACATGAAAATCAACCACCGCCTTTGCATCATATGCCTCCACTTCTAAGCTCTTTACAACACCCAAACATTTTACTTTCTGATGGTTTGCCAATCTGATCCGGAAGCCTGACACCCCAGTCACTGTAAGACCCATCTTCTCAACACATGAGTGTGTTATGACACATATTTGGGCTCCGCCATCAACATAGCCTTGTCCCAAATTTTTTCTTTTATGCCACACATCTACTATTGGACAAATTCTGGTAGCTCATCCATCGCCAACACCTTTACTGAACCTCTCTCTGGCTCTTTCTCCATTGGGTTAACCATACTCTTCCACTGTCGCTTTAGCTTAGGCACCATCTCTATAAGCTGCCCAAAAGTAACATCAGCTTTCCTGCTCGTTAGATCCTCCTTCAAGTCATAGCTTAATTGCCCATCCCCTAGTGGAAAATATGAAACATGAAACTTGCGACGAGCCCTTCTTTTTCTCTTGGCCTTGATATCCTCTCCTTCATGGCTCTTTCCCTTCTTCTTACTAGGACCTGGGGCACTTCTTCCCTCCTTGTCCTCTGTAGTCCTCTTCCCAGTAGGCATCACTAATGTATCCTCTAGCTTTGATGCCTTCTCCAAGGTGACTACACTTAGCACTTTTGTCTTTCCCTTTTCCTCCTAGGTTAATCCACTGGTTCTTTCATCTCCCTTAATTTCAATGACATAACCATTTGACCTAGTGAACACCTGTCTTGGCAATGGATACATGTCTCCACCCATCCTTGGTGGCTTATCACATTGCGGGCTGATGTGTCCCAACTCTCCACAATTATAACATGTGGACGTCTGCCTCCATAACCTACCATTGCTTTGTCCAACACCATTCCTAGGTCTTTCTTCACCTCCTGGCTGATTTGCAAACCTCCCTCGACCTCGATTATTTCCCACTTGACCTAGCAGGTTGAGGCTGAGATTCTTCATTAAATCTACCACTTGCCTCATGTCTTGCCTTAGACCATCATCTTGCATTGTTGTAGTGACCACTGCTGGCATAACCTAAGGAGTAACAGAAACCACTAGTTCATGATGAGCCCCTGGCATGCGACCTTGTAAAGACTCCATAGGCTGAAACTCAGACCTCATGGGCAAAGACTCTACTCCTAGTCGCTGGCTCATTTTCCTCAGCTTCCACTCTTTTTTCCTTGCCACCTCCAATGCATCTTCATATGTCCTAGGCTTCTTTAGCTCCACTCTCCAACGTATATTATCCCAAAGACTAGCCAAGAACCTGTCCTTCTTCATCATGTCAGGCGGGGGTACCTGTGGTGCTAAGGCCTTGCACATTCGCTCCCATGCCAATGAAAACTTACGTATGTACGCATCTACTGGCTCACCTTCCTTCTGCACCAAACCTTGTACTTCTTGCCACACTTTTTCAGGATCTTCTATCTTCATAAATTCCGCTTCCAATCCATGCCGTAGATTGTCCCAACTCAACCTTATAGGTGGATTCGCCATACGCAACTCCTCTTCAAATGCTTTGGACCAAACTCGTGCATCACTCTTCAAACAGATTTGGAGAAGACGTAACATCTGCGCCGGGTCATGAATTTGGTTGCTAATGCAGGCAACCTCCATCTTTTCCAAAAAGTATTCCACATCTTCATCACTTCTTCCATGAAACTCCGGATAAGAGAAAGCCATGGCTATCCAAGTTACAATGCTTTGAGAACCCCCTTGCACACGTGCAAGAACCCAAAACTTTTGACTGACTCGATCCCCAGAAACCTCAATGGAGCTCAACTTTAGATAAGGACAAACACATGCATATCAAATGAGTTTTCATAGTTAATCATCGGAATTACAACATGCAAAGGACATTCCAGGATCTCTCTTAATCTTCTTGGCCCGAACATAAAGACTATGCGCTGCTAGAAAAAAATCTTCCTGGACACATGAACATTTATCTGGATTCTTTGAGTTAAATGAAAAGGAATGAATTGAGGGCCATTTTGATCATCCATTAAAGTCAACCATGCAGCTCCCAAGAAAGCACACCTATCTTATCCTCTGATTTTGCCAAAATTTCAGCAGCATAACAACAGAAATGGCTCGAAAGACCAAAAAACGAGTCATCACAACTTGGAAAAATTTTGGCAGAGTTTCCCCAGAAGTAGAGTAGTAAGAACCCAAAATATAGACTGTAGATGTATGCATAAACTTCCAACAATAGAACCCGAGCATCAATTAGGAATCACTAGTACATAGCCTATGGCGAGGTCAGGAAAAGGGTGCTCCAGCTTCCTGTATCACCGAAAGGATCTCCACATTTGAGAATCCCCAGCTCAATAAAACCTCACGCTATCGACCCTCACACGAAGGCTAATGCAAATCGCGTATAGTCAAGTCTCAGAAATGAATATCTTCCAGACCAAGTCTCAGAAATGGCTGGGACTGCCAAATAAAACCAAATATGGCTCCACAAAGCCGTACAATGGCAGTTTCCACAAGTAACGTACAATACCAACAGACAATGCGCTCACACAGGCGCCAAATGATGCATACCCACAACAATTGTAAGTGACACCACTGCTAGTATATCACTGTACTCTAGCTACTTGTACCTGTGTGAATCACCTGTACCTGTCCCTATCCATGTAACCTGTAACTTGTAACCTGAATCTCGAAGCTTCAAAGGCGAAGCAGAAGGTACTCGAAGAAGATCCTCAGTGGGGGCGCCAAAAGAATGTGAGCGGGATGGAAACACACATAACGCCTCTATAATGACCCGACACACACTCTTGGAAGGATATACACACACACTATGGGGCACCATTCGGCTTACACAACCCACCCGGCCGAGACAGGGAACACACCGATGGAGCGAGATGAGAGAGACTTCCCACTTGCCCACTCAACACAGACACACACACACACACACACACACACACACACACACACACACACGTCCAAAAACTCAGCTCAAAAGAGGAGAATTTCTGATGTTTAGATACAAATGAGCTTGGGCCAACACCAATGAGGAAAACAGCTCACACAGTATGGGTAAAATAAGCCAGATACAATCACAAATTGTGCTTCGCTCATAGGAGAAACTTACACAACCAAAACAAAAGAAAAACAGTGAGGAATTTGGCCAAATGGACAGCACCATCGTGTCCAGAATGGCCCAAAACCCCAGTCTACAATGTCAAAGTGCTCAAATCCGCTCGGATGAGCAGTTTACGGCCAAAACAGGCTCCAAAAACCCCAAAAACACGGTTGCGGCTGTTCCTTCTCTTCTCTCCACGTTTTTTCTGGTCTTCTCTCTGGTTTTTCAGTTCCCACACTTAGATTTTTTACGTGGGCACCCTTGGCCTTTTAGTTGACCTCAAACGGACCCCGAACAGGCCAAAAAGTGACCTCGCAGTGCATAATTGTCACCCTACTGCATCCATACGCACACTTGGCACTCGACTTTTTTCAATAATGCATCCCGCCACCACGTGAAGTGTCCCCAAAAGATGTTCGTCATGATGACCTTTCTACATAATTAGCACAAGAAAACACCCACGTCGTGTCCGTACTTATCCACGTGCAAATATTGACCCCATTCGACCTCTTGACGCCACTAGATGCCATCTGACGCACCTACTTACCTCATGTCGTCGGCCCCCGAATAGCTTCCTCGAGAAGTTTTACGCAGTACCAACTCCTCATTATTATAGGCAAAACACACTGGTACTGGTGAGAGTGAAAATCGATGCACTATGTACATACTGTCCTACCTGTACACAAGTGGGCCCCACGTAACCACCTGACTATGCAAAATGGGCAATTCTTTATTTGATGCATCATGCATGGGTATGTACATATGTGCAATCTCTTGCTCCAAAAAACTCCTGACATCGGTAATTCAATCTCTTTGTTAACTAGGATATCTGCCAAATGAGACTGACTCTTGTGATCTACTTTGAACTCGAACTCAAACTCCTGAAGCTCTATCACCCATTTCATGATTCGCTTCCCTGGCTTCAAGTGTAGCACCACTTTAGGCAAAAGATTGCTATCCATCAACACATAAAATTTACGAACAATCAAATACACTTTGAACTTCCTACAGGCAAAGACTAAAGCCATCACACATTGTTCCGCCTCCCTATAAGTAGTCTCTCCTGGACTAGTTACCCTCTTTCGAAGTAAATAGGCTTGTAACTTCTCCCCACCTTCTGTAGCAACACTACTCCAATGGCCACCATACCCACCGTCATAGCAATATAGAATTCATCCTCTTGATTGGGAGGGAACATTGTAGGTAGCTGACATAAAGTACCTTTCACTTTGTCAAACGCCTCTTGAGCTTCATCATCCCATTGAAATCCATGCACCTGTTGAGCTCTTTTCTGAAGAGGGTAAACATACTGAGACAACATCCAAAAGAAACGAGACAAATACTTTAACTTATGCACGAACGATGCCAACCCTGTCGCACTCATGGGAGGCTCCATGAGAACCAATGTCTTCACCTTCTCTGGATCTGCTTCTATCCCATTCTTTGATACCATATGTGACCCAACAGTTGAGCCCTTGGTTGTGCCAACTTGCACTTCTTTGGGTTCAATTTCCCTCCTTCTTCATCTAGCCTTTGAAAGCACGGCCTCAGCTTGGACAAATGTTCCACCCTGGAAATATAACAGCCAAAATCATCCATAAAAACCCTGATGAACTTACCCAAGTATGGCCCAAACACCTTGTTCATCTAGTCTTGAAATGTAGCATACGCATTCACCAGTTCAAAAGGCATCCTGTGGTGGTAGGCAAAGCACCCCCATGGAGAGATGAAGGTAGTCTTCAACTGATCCTCCAAAGCAATACCAATCTGAAAATACCCTGAAAAACCATCCATGATAGAATAGCGTTCGTGTTCGGCAACCTGATTTAGAATCTCATCTTGAAGTGGCAGAGGGTAGTGATTCCGCTTGGTTGCAGCATTCAAGGGCTTGTAGTCTACACATACTCGCCATTTCCCATTCTTCTTTGGAGTAATGACAACAAGAGAAACCCACTCAGACTCTTTCACTAGATAGATAATACCTGCCTTGAGCAACTTGTTGATCTCCTACCATAGAGCCTCCTTTTGAATATCCCCCAACCTCCTTAGCTTTTGTGCTTTTGGCTTGTATCCATCTTTAAGTAGGAATCCGATGCTCCATCCCTTTAGCTCCTCTCAAATTGTTATACTCCGTCGCAAATAAGTCGTGATAGGATGCACATAGGTCCATATAGACTTCCTTCTCCTACTTGGTTAAATCTGTACCTAGCATATCTTCCACCTCTTTAGCCTTTAGACTACAGAAAGGGGTTGGCATACCTTTACTTGGACTGGAAAAATCTATGGTGACTCCGAACAAATCTATATTTAGCTTCAATAAATCTTCATCGCTCTCTTCTTCTTTGACACTGGTGGACCCTTCATCATAAGTCGACTCGGTTTCATATTCGTAACTGGTGCTAGAATCCCTGTTATCACCCCCAGCTAATGGATGAAAGCGGCTCTCCCTGGTCTTCAAATCCAGCACGATCTGCCCTCCATTCTCTCAATCCGGCAAGGTAAATACCCCCTTCTCCCAATCTTGCTTGGCCCCAATTGCCAACAACCATGGTCTCCCCAATATAATTGGACAAGAATTTTCACATGCTTTCATGACAAAAAAAATCAATCAAACATTCATTCCCATCGCCTTTACCTTCAGATCCTTTGCCACTCCTAAACACCGAGCTTTGGCATGGTTGGTGGCCATCCTCATTCACACATTGGACCTAACGACATCTTTAATACCAATATCCCTCATAGCAGACTGTGATCACACAAACCTGGGCACCACCATCAATATTGGCTTGCACATGCTTCTTCTTTTCAAGCAAAACATCCACCACTGGAAGCACATCGGTCGGACTCCCCACCCTCAAGGCTAGGTTCTGTACCGCATGTACATCTCCTCCTACTCGGGGAAGCGTGTATTGACATTGGTTAACCACTGCCTCCTTAATTTAGGGTTTAATGCAAGTAGTTGTAGCTGATGTTAGCTTTTTTATTTTGGACATCTCTTACCATATTCAGGATTACCGCGCCCCAACTGAAAATCCTTCTATGTAATTCTTTGTCTTCATCTTCTCTTGCTTGGCTCTGGCTGCTCTCAACCTTTTTTCTCCTTCTCTTTACCCTTCTTTGCTCTAGTTTCACGTTCCATCTCGGTCTCTCTTGATCTTTTGTTAGCCATAATATGAACCTCCTGCCTATCAACACCAATAATATTAACCCTTTGCACTTCATTATTACCTGACGGAGCCGCCTGTATTTGGTTTTCAATTGCTTGCTTCTCCCTTTGACCATTTGGTTTTCAATTGCTTGCTTCTCCCTTTGACCATTAAATTGTGCCTGACCCCTACCTCATCGACCAAACAAAGGATACATATCGCCTCTTTCCCTCGGTGGGTGAGGGCAATCTGGAGCATAATCGCTCTCCTCTCCGCTATTGTAACATCTTCCGGGTAATTGCCTAGCTCTACCTCTTCCTGTCCTTGCCTGGCCTTTGTCCATAACACTTAAATGCAACTCTTACATTTGCTCAAACAAATCTTGAGCTGTACGTACCCATTGTTGAGGAATGGTTGCTACCCCTCGATTATGTTGATTCTCCACTTGAACTTCTTCCCTCGGACTTGAGGTAGGATTGGGAACCATCACTTCGTATCCCAACGCATTTTGTTCAATCTTATTTTGAATTTTTTGGCTCTTTGCTCGTGCAATAGCAACAGCCCCGTTGTAGTTCTCCGGGCTCTCAAAATCCACCTTTTCACGAACTTTGGGATGTAAACAATTGTTTAATTTTTTCCAATTTAAAGTACTCACCACCATTAGCCAACTGCATGGCCACTGCAAAGTCTCTCCATCATTCTTCAAAGAGGGCGAGGAAAACACCGAACTCCTCATTCACATCCCGCTTCAACTTCTTCAACCTTGCCTCCAAATCGACATGAGATACCTCTTTATGGAAATCTTGCAGAAAACGGACCCACAACGCCGGCCACATACGTCTTGACTCTCCTTCCAAGGCATAAAACCATGTCTTTGCTCTTCCCTACATCAGTAGCGGAATCGTTTGCATTTTTCTATCTTCATTTGGCATATGTAGTGATAACATATACAACTCAAAATCAGCCATCCACTCTTCTGGATCTTCTTCTCCGGTGAAAACTTGTCCATAACTGTGCGCTTGCCATCTCTCCTTGATGGAAATAACTCTTTGATCAAAATCAACGACCAATCAGTTGATCCTCTTTGGGGGCACCAGAAGATGGAGAGGGGGAATGAGGTCCAAACCCGACACACAACACAAAGCCTCCCTACAACTCAGGGTATCCACAGCACCCCTAACCTCTCAAATAACACCTTCAAATTGGCTAATTTGCACTAACAGACCCACCTTAGCACATAGAACAACTATCTCCTAACCTGCAAAAACACCTTTCAACACAAATGCACCCACACTGCTCAACTCACCCTTTTCGGCTCTCAAAACACTCCGATTCTGCCCTACTGGTAACACGCTTCAAGTTGTAGGCATTATCAGGACAATGGCAAGGCCAGGGAGTCATGGACGGGCCAAGGGCCGGACTAGGTAATGTGGAAAGGGAATCCAGCTAGGACAAAGGGGCTAGGAGCTTGGCCTATATAGTGGGAGGTTGGGAGGTGGATGCCAGACACTAGTCTCCCCTAGTCTTTACACTGGTATCAAGAGCCAAGTTGCTTTTTTGGGGGGAAAGGAGGGCGTGGTGTTTCTAGCCACACAAGGCCTTTGCATGATTGCATGCCGTGGACACTTTCTCTTGCTAAAGGAAGACGACGAGGTCGAAGCCGTGGAGCCTGTCTCTTGCTAAGGGAGGACGACAAGGTCGACACCGTGTGCATGCGGGCTTGGCAAGGGGAGCCGCGGGGTGAAGGTGCACCAAAGCGGTCGCGGGTTGGCTCAACGTGAGTGCCCAGGGACCCTGAGTAACTTTTGACACAATGGCAGTGCCCGACTTTGGCTTAGGCTAAAAAATAAAAAACAAGGATCTATCAAGATCGTGCCATCATCTTTAGCTTCATTTAGAATGCTCTTGCATTGCTACCTCTTGGCACATTTGATTTTTTTGGTAACTCTTGCATGGTGCACTACTTGCTTGGAACTGCACTCTAGGACATCCAGCTTGCTCTTTGGCATACGACATCCCCATTGGTCAGGCTCTTTGAACTCGCTCCATCTCTCTCTTTCACTTGCCACTTGTGGCACGGGACACCCCCCTTGGCTCATCTTTGACCGGCCTTGGGTCCTTCTCTCTCACTGCCGATTGCCACAGCGTGACCTGTCCCTCCCCGAGCAATAGCGACATCGCTATTGGAGGGAGGTTTACCTTGAAAAAAAAGGGGGAGCCCTCACGGGCGTGTGAACCACAGCCCGCAGGCATGCCACATCATCAATGCAACACACTACAACATCGTCAACCGCCTGCCATCGTCACGCAAGTGCGCCACCTTCTCAGCCAAAAATCGCCGCGCCGCCGCCATCGCTGAGGAGCTCCAAGGGGAGCATGTCTCCCATGCAACAGTCAATAAGGATGACACACTATTGGTCTTATACACCTGCATCTCACCACAGGGCCCTGCATGTGGGACTACTGCCAGCCACGTGGCGACTCTTGATGAACATGGCCTCCAAGCCCTCAAACTTCTCCAAAAATATATATAATACTTTGTTTTTTAACCCTTCTTCCTCATGCTCCTCTCTAATGCTCCCATGTCGGATTGCCAAGCCACAAATCCAGGCCAAAATTTCATCATGTTGACTTGAAGACCCCCGGCTCTAGCCGCACTTAGAGATTCTCCAATCCCCGAACTGAGGCCGCAAAAACTGAGAAAACCCTCTGTGGCCAATTCCGAGCAAATGGATCCAACTTTCCAGCTTCTGTAACTTCCTGCTCCAAGCTCCATTTGATGAGCAATCAACTTCTACTAACTCGATACACTACATAGCACCTTCTTGAACTTTCTCATGGTCAAAAAAAGGCCATATGGCACGACTCCCCATGTGGTCAGGTGGGCGCCAAGCTAGTCCCTGGCAAAACTTCAACTGGCCATAAAATGCAATACGTAGCTCTGATCTGCAATCTGAAAAGACGGGTATGCTCCATAAATTGATCACTACACGCCTATACATTGACATCCACTTGGGCCACCTGTCCCTAGCTGCCCTGTCCGGTAAGAATCTGCAACACACTGAACATTCAACCTTTGATATCTTGGGCTCCGTAGCTCAGTTTGATGAGCCCTCTGGACCTGCTCCTTCAACACTTCAAGCTGTACATTTCTAGACCCAAAGACTTCACCTTGAATATCCTTCACTTGCTCCCCAAATTAGCCCCTTCTGGAGCGTTTCTTGGCCTATAAACCGCATCAGCCATACATTTCCACTGCTACCTATCCGTCCATGATCTTCCTAGCTGCTCCACCCTTTTGCCATGCTTCTGCTAGCCTGCACATATCTACCTATGCCATCTTCTATGGTCGACACACTTTGGTATTACCAACGGCTATGACATAATTTCCATACAAATTATCTCAAACCTTCACATTGAAGACAAAATTCAAGAACCCAAGGACTTAATGAAAGCTCAACAAGTCTTTTCATACCCCTACTATGATGCAATAGACGAGTTAGAAGAACATTCAGCTACCACAGATGATTTGGGGTCAGAAAAAGAACATGTGAGAGCTAAATTACTCATGAAAGGAGGGGAGGATAAGTTTTTTGACTTTCCAAACCAGAAATCGAGAAGATAGAAATGGTGTAGAAGAAAAAGAGACACCAGGAACTTGAAATCTAAACCCATGCCATCAGTCTCTAGTAGAACACAGTTTCTGATGCAAAGAGATGCCCATGATTGTGTCAAAGACAAAATCACAGGTAGATATCCTTCAAACAAAAAGCAATAAATATCAAAAACATCGAGAAAAACAAGAAAGAAAACTCAAGCAAAACCTAAATACCATGACAAGGATTCAACCATGACACGAGTTGAACAAAAAAATAAATATCAAGAGTTGAAGAAATCTCTAAAGGAGATGTATACCACTGAAATGGAAACAACTGAGGAAGAGGGAAAAGATGTAATGAGTGTTCCGTCCCATTACAAGAAATATACTCTCCAAGAGTGGAAGATTATAGTTGAACAACCTGTCAGGGAACAACAGGGTTAGTCCTACAAAGCACCTGAAAATGCAAAAAAGATAGATCTGGCCGAACCAGGAGAAGAGCCTAGACCTGCCTACATTGTAAATGACTTGATTTAAGAAGAAGAAGAGCTTTTGTTAAGCTTACTAAAAGAATAACGGGATATCTTTGCTTGGTCTTATAAGGATCTCAAGGGATTTGATCCAGAAATCTGTCAACATACCATGGGTGAAAGCATGTATAAGTGGACTGCTTTTGCCACTCTATAGTATATGGTTTTTGGGGTTGAGAAAATGGGTGGTTTAGGAGTTTGAAACAATAGGATTAAATTCAAAATTTATGGGAAAAAAAGAGTTAAAATTTGACATGTACTAAGTGAAAGCGCTTAGTGGTTAATGATCACCTCAAGGTACTTTTAAGCACTTAATGCAAATATTCTCTCGAGTCTCGTCCCTACCTCTCTGTCTCGCTCGTTCCTCCCCCCTCACTCTGTCTCGCCCACGCCATTCAGGTTTCTGATTCCCTCTTTCCTCCCTCCTTTGCGTTTCTCTGCTAGTTGAAGCAACAAGCAACAACATCACAACAACAAGAAGCAAATTCAGGAGGAGTACTTTTTGTTTTGGTCATTAACTTCAGTAAAAATCCCCTGCAGCAGCAACATGTATATGGCATCATGTAGCTTGAAGCATTCTATCTCGAATGCTGGTTGAATTTGAATGTGGTTGGTTTTCCTAGGTAGCATTGATCCATGTTTTAACATGCTTCATGCAAATGTAGAAGCGTTGTATGCTTGTCTCTAAATGTGTGGCAAGATAACCAAAGGGGGCTTGGCCTAGTGGTTAAAGTGAATGGGTGGGTGCATAAGGACCCACGTTCAACCCCTGGCGATATGGTCTGCCCTCTGTTGGGGAGGGTATTGCAAAAAAAAAAATGTGTGGCAAGATAATCGTGGATTGTAACTATTAATGATGCATGTGTGAGTTTAGAATTTATTTTTGGAATGTATATGCATTGTGCACATCTAATTGATCACCCTTGTGAATGCTTTATAAAAATGCATCATCCAATTTGAAGCATCATGCAGCTTGAAGCATGAATGCAGATTTTATCAACTGTGTGTGCATGCTTATACGAATGCATCATGCAGGTTCAAGCATGAATGCATTTAACTATTGATGTTGTATCTATGTGGCATTTGTGATTTTTTCAGGATGAAGAACAAGGCTACAAAAGGACCTTCAGACTCTGACAAGGGTACAACTAGGAAGGGAAAGAGCTCTACGCAGGAGTCGCCTATCAAAACAGGTTAGATGCATCATGCATGCATTTCTAAAATTGGTTTTATGTCTTGTAAAATTTCTGAATTTTTTGCACATGCATGCTACAAAAAGAACTTCCGAGTCCCCCAAGGGTACACCTAAGAAGCAAAATTTTCAACGGGTTAGATGCAGGTATTTCCCCCATGGATTCAATTAAAGTGTTGCTTTAGTAGGAAAAAGTAGTGTGCACACCACTAGTAAATATCAAGTGGGTGAACCCCACTTTTTATGGGTACAGCACCACTGATAGGCTGTGTTGAAGTGGTGCACCTGCAGCACCCTTTAAAGTTGGGCAGAAACCATGGTTGCATCACTACATAGTTATGATGATATGGTGCACCATCTCTTAAAAGTGATACTGGACCACTTTAAAGTACTGGGCAACACTAAAAAGAGGTAAGGCTCTAGTAAAAACTGGCGATACAATGGGTGCATCACTTTCCACTGGAAAACCCTAACTATTTTGTGGTGAAGCATCACTTTTAAGCGAAGCATCACGATGGTGCACCACTTTTTAGTGGTGAACACAACCATAAAGTGGTGCTTCTTAACTAGAACATTATTCGGTACCTTACAAGTGTGTAGAACCACTGAAAAGTGGTGCTTCTTAACCTGAACGTTATTTGGTATAAAGTGATAAACACCAATAAAGTGGTGTTCACCACTTTTTGTGGTTCAAATCACATTTAAGTGGTGGTGCGTGATAGTCAACCACTTTCAGTGCTGTAGAACCACTTTTTAGTGATGCTTTACAAAAGTGCAATAATCTTTAGTTCTGCATCTTTGCTAAAAGTGGTGGTTAAGTGCTTCTAAGTGATGAAGCTTTACAAGGAGATACCACATTCTATTGGTGTAGCACCACTTTTTAGGAGTGTAGCACTAGTTTTAAGTTGTGTACAACAATTCACATCGGTGTAGCACAACTGAACAGTGGTTCAGCCCACTTTTATGTGCTGGAGCACCACTTTAAAGTGGTGAAGAAACACCAAAAGGTGATATATCACCAGTAAATAGTGGTGTAGCAGGACTTTTTAGTGTTACCTAACCAGTTTTAAGTGGTTGAGAACCATTTAGTGGTACACCACCACTTAAAAATTTTGCAGTACCACTGAGAATGGTGCAGAAATCATTTCAACCACTTCTTATTGTTGATAAAACAAGTTTAATTATGGCTCATTACATACTAACATGCATTCATACATGTTTTTACAAGGAGGTGGACAGTACCACGAGTGGCCTTACCCACTCAAACAAAATTTTGCTTCACCAAGGAAGATTTCATACCGAATATGGGCTATGCTTGGTTGGCCAGGATCCGAAGCTCCTTGTGATGATGATTTCTCAGATGAGGAGTGGCTTAGGGTATGGCTTTACAAGCGCCACCAAAAGGAGAAGATGCATTTAAAAGGGCTGAGGCCTGAAATGTATGAAGAATGTCTCCTGCTATACCACAAAGTATATCAAGGAGCTCCCCCAAACAACGAGGTAGGCGTGCATTTTGCACATGGATTTACGTGGCAGAAGTGCAAGGGCACTGAAGATTCTGAAGGTTTAGTTGCATGGGCTGTGTATGCTGAAGGTGTTGATAAAAGGTTACGCCAACAGAAAACTTTAAATAGGAAATTGGAGAAATGGAGGTCCACAAACGGTCCATGTCTTGCAAGCGAGTGGAAATTTAATGCAGAAAATATGTCTAATTACACTGACAGTACTGGCACAAGCTTTGACTGGTAGACATACTTAGGTGGACATCAATTTTCAGGGCCGGCTAAGGAGGAATTTCTAAAGAAGTGGGCCTTTGGCTCGATGGGAACATTTGGAATGTCAAATGTTTCCTCGACTACATTTTCTGCGTCAACGGCTGATGTAGCAGCTATTTCTAACATGAAGGCTAATGCTGCTGAAAAGTTAAAAGAGAAGCATCAATGTCTCGAAGCAATAAAAATTGCTTTAGATCAATCAAAGACAAAGAAAGATGAGCAGGTTGGTTTGATGCGAGGCACCGCCAAGATCATAGAGAGACTGAACAAGGATATGGAGGAACTCAAGTTGCATAAGGCTAGGCTTGTACCAAACGAGGAAGCAATGGCAAAGCTTGAGACCTTGATTCAAATCAGAAAGGAGGCTCTCAAATACATGGGACTTGATATTGAAGTGCACAATCTCGATAACCTAGGTGAAGAGGCAGCACAGTTACAGGTATGTAAGCTTGATTGATTCACCTAGTAGTAGTTGATATTACTTAAAAGTGGTTAAACTCTAATTAGAAAAAAAACGGTTAGAGACCATTTTATATGGTAAAAGACCACTTAAATGTGTTTATATAACACTCGTAAGTGGTACCACATAAAGTGATGAAGACTCTTGAAAGTAATGCACAAACACTTACATTGTTTTATAAAGTACGCAGTGCTATTTTTTTACAGGGTCAGCATGACACTTTGTTATGGGAAGTAGAAGTGGCGACAGGGCATCTTCGATTTGTGGAAACAATTATTAATTTGTTCAAGTCAAGAATGCCTATCCTTCCTGTCAAGCCGCCTGTTCATTTGGGATCGGACAATAGCTGTGTGCAGTTAGGTGATTCTGTTGCTTGTGGGATGTCTATCATGCAGACTGTTGTTACCGGTGTCTACATGCTCCGGTGTCAACATCCGTATCACCCACTTTGTTTTGTAACTGCCTGTAAGTCTGCCGGCCAGTGTCTATTTCATGGATGCGAGGAACCTTTAAAAGATTCTTTGAAGCTGCTGGCACCTGGAGAGGCAAACATGGATGAGCATGTTGGTACAGGTAATCGATGTTTTTATAACTTATGATATGAAGCTGATTGTAGATTCATTTCTTGACCATTTTGTTTCCTTTCTCCATGCAATTGGAGAGAAAGATCCAATGGAAGGCATCTTTGGATCTCCTGTTGATGGAATTGGTAATATTCTGTGGAACATTCTTCTCTTTGAATGTTCACATAACTTAATATTGAGTATTATTACATTGTCTTTTATGTAGCACACTCCCAAGCTAGGTCATCACGCAAGCCCAATATTGATAGCATGTGTGGTGGGTGCGGGGATAAGAATGCATCCCAAAAACAAGCAGGTGAAGACACTCCATACTAACAAAAGGCAGAAAAAAGAGCAGATGTAGTGGGAGCTCAAGGTGACGCATCCAAGGAGTCAGCCGAGGTGCCTCTGAAGCCAGAACATGCAATGAACAAGGACGTAGAGGACGCTGAAAAATCATATGATAAGCCAATTGAAAAGTGAACTTGTCTGATGAGTACGCAGATCTTCTTATTTCAGATGTTTGTGCAGAGATTTTGGGGTGTAGTAAAAAGAGGAGCAACACTGAAGAGCACGCCACACCAAAGAAAAAAGCTAAGGTTGCATCCGAGCCTCCAGAGCCTACTCCAGGAGGTAAAAAATCCAAGGAGCCTTCATCTGCTTGGAAAAAGACTAACCTCCAATCACCCAACCTTAAACCTCCCAAACCAAAGTCCTGCAAGAAACTTATGTAGCCCCTATTAACCTTTTGTGCTTTGTAGCCTCTTTGTAATTTGGCCTTTGTACCCTCATTTTGATGCTAATGAAACGACGGCTTTATTTTTCGTTCACTAGTTTTTTATTGCTCATTGATTGTCTATTTATTGTACTCATATTGTTCATTGACTGTCTATTTATTGTACTCGTATTGTTCTTTCCGACATCATCATGAGCATCTTCAAGTAGAGCTTATCTTTTCTCTAGTATCTCCTGCCAAGTGGATTGTTGTTGCCATAGAAGTTCAGGAAATTAATGAAATGGAAATCAATAGCTTGGAAGGTATACTTTTCAAGTGTATTTTGAAAAGGTTATGTCAATCTGATTGAGGTTTTTAAGGCATGGTACTTGTCTATGGAAGAACTTAGCTGGATTGGAGATGTTCAAGAACCAGATGAGAAGGTTGAAGACATAGCAGCTAAGGAGGATGCAGAGCAGGATGCAGATGTAACACCAGATAAAGTAGAGGAAGACCAGTAACCAGCAGTTTGCCCCGAAATTGAGGAGATTTCTCCAAACTTCCCTGGATGGGGATATCTTGTTTCGAATTTTTGCAAGATCAAAAAGCTCATCATCCTTGATCTCAATGGACTATTCGTGAAATGAGATGTAAGCAAACGTGATCCAAAGACTGGACAACTTAAACACCCTCCACGTCCAGCTTCCAACAGAGTTAAACTAAAAGAAGTTGTGGATCTACTACCGTAGAGATGTTGAGCAATTTGTTTGGGATTTGAGGCAAATAGTGGAAACAAAGAAATGCAGTCCTTGAGCTGTTGTGCTTGCCACCTAAATATAAAATTGTGAGTGACATACTTCTTGAAGTGGTCTTGGTACACTCGCAAAAGTTCTCTAGGCAGCATTTTCTTGTGGACAATGTCTTTCACAGTGCTCTTTCTAGCTTCATTGTTTAATCCAGTAGCACCACTATATTTTCAAAAAACTTCACAGATACTTGCTTACTCTGCTCAACTTCTTCTCTTGGACAGATCTGAATATTACCTACACCGCATGCATTGCATGTTCCCATTAAGCATTGGTAGCTATGGAAACTATGTTCTTCAAGTATAGGGCAGAGTATAGACTCCAAGAGTGAAGTGGTACTCATACTTGCATTTTTGTATGCAAGACATCCATGGTTGACAACTTCATCATGATGAAGGAATATAGCGCAGCTGCACATGCAGCAAGAACCATGAAGATCAAAACTTCGAGTCCGCATGTGATTTACTGCCTCTTTAAGGAAAATCATTTGTACATGCACAATACAACAGTAGGTGTAGTGATCCCTCAATTTTCGGACAAAGAACGGTTTCATAGACTCGAAGCAACGTTGCGAAATCTGAATATCTGCATACTTTGTCTTGAATCTTAAATAAAGCTCCACCTGCAATATACATGTATACAAATGTTAAAAATAAACTTAGTATTCAAAACTGGTCAAATTGTTTCAAAACATTAAAAAGTGATTCTATATCACTAAAAACTAGTAATGATACATTCAGTAGTGTTGTTTTACCTATGAAAATAATGCACCACAAATACAAATTAGTGTAGAAACTAGTAACCATACAAAAAGGTAGAATATTAAGAGGTTGTGTGAGGACAACTTAATAGTGGTGAGAAACCGCATTCTTCGTAACTAAAAAGTGGTTTGGCACGACTTAAAAGTGAATTCAAACCACTTGATGGTGATGAACCGCCAATAAAAAATGGTGTGCACTGCTTGAATATGGTGGGAAACGATTAAAAAGTGGTGATTAAGAACATGAAAGTTCTGGGGAAGTTCAGAACTAGCACTTAAAAAGTAGCTGGGAGGGACAAAATACTAGGACAGACCAGCATTAGCACTAGATAGTAGTCCAACACAACTTGAAAGTGGAGGAGCTTTTGTGAAAAGTGTTTGATAACCACTTTAGAGTGGTGAGCGACTAGTTCAAAATGGCCAGTCACCAATTAAAATCTAGCACTTACAAAAGTAGCTGGGAGGGACAAAATACTAGGCAACAGACCAGCATCAGAACTAGATAGTGGTCCAACACAACTTGGAAGTGGAGGAGATCTTGTGAAAAGTGCTTGATGACCACTTGAGAGTGGTGAGCAACTAGCTCAAAGTGGGCAGTCACCACTTGAACGCGGATTCTGGTCACTTGAACGCGGATTCCGGTCACTTGAATGCGGTTTCTGGCCACTTGAAAGCATGAACCTGCCGCTTGATTGCAGTGACAAGGTTTTAGCTACCACTTGAAAGTGGTGTCTCGCCACTTGGGAGTGGTGCCTCATCACTTGCATGGAGTGATGACTGACGTAGTGACTTAGCACATGAAAGTGGTGTCTCACCACTTGACGACCACTTGAAATTAGTGAGTAACTACTTCAAAGTGGGCAGTCACCACTTGAACGTTGATTCTGGTCACTTGAATGCGGTGTCTGGCCACTTGAAAGCGGGATCTTGCCATTTGATTGCAGTGACAAGGTTTAAGCTACCACTTGAAAGTGGTATCTCACCACTTGATGACCACTTGAGAATGGTGAGCAACTAGTTCAAAGTGGGCAGTCACCACTTGAACGCGAATTCTGGTCATTGTAATGCGGTGTTTGGCCACTTGAAAGTGGTGTCTCACCACTTGGGAGTGGTGTCTCACCACTTGCATGGTGTGACTAACGTAGTGACTTTGCACATGAAAGTGGTGTCTCACCACTTGATGACCACTTGAGAGTGGTGAGAAACTAGTTCAAAGTGGGCAGTCACCACTTTAACGCGTTTTCTGGTCACTTGAATGCGGTGTCTGGCCACTTGAAAGCGGGAACTTTCCGCTTGATTGCAGTGACAAGGTTTTAGTTACTACTTGAAAGTGGTGTCACACCACTTGGGAGTGGTGCCTCACCACTTGCATGGAGTGATGGACTGACGTAGTGACTTAGCACATGAAAGTGGCTTCTCACCACTTGAATGCAGCCAGACACCACGTGAAAGTGGTTTTTATACGTGTAAGTGTTGTGTGCACTGCTTCATTGTGGTGTGACAGCACTTGTAAGTGTTTACTAACAAAATGTGTTCAAACTCCACTAATATGGTTTTGGTTACCATCATAAGGTGGTGGGCACCATTCGTGCAGCAGCAATAAAAAGTCTATGGCACTACTATAACTGTTGCACCATGACTAAAAGCTGCTACATCACTTGGAAAAAGTGAGCTGAACCACCAAAAACGTTTGCACCTGTACCACCCCTAGGAATTTGTAAAACACATTTGTTAGCATTGGGGGTAAACAAGACTTTTTAGTGGGTGAACACCACTTTGTAGGGTTTACGGTGCAGCGTTGGTGCATTTCTAGTAAAAATTGTTTCTTAAACATTAAAACCTGCTGCAAGACATTAAAAACTGGTTCAAACACACTAAAAAGTGGTGTGGAAACACAAGTAAAAGTGCTTCAAAAACATTTAGAACTATTGATCAAATTTTAGAAGTGGTTCAGATACAATTAGAGACCAGTATAGTAATGTTTTTTTTAATGTTGCAGCACCACTAGAAAGTGGTGCAAAACACCAAAACAAGCTGTAGCACTAATAAAAAGAAGTATAGAAACATAATGTTGTGGCAGTAATGAGTTGTAGCACCAATAAAAAGTGGTATAGAAACATAATGTTGTAGCAAGAATATGAGTTGTAGCACCAATAAAAAGTGCTAAAAAAATATATCAATTACCTGAGGCTCCTCAAGAAGGTGGATTGGATGCTTTACATATGAACATCTAGCTAGTCTCTTACTACAAACATCTTTCTTGTTGGGGGACACCCTCGTCTCATCCGTCCAAAATTGAAAGACTATGTCTTTAACAGTTTTAGTGATGTGAGTTCTCCGTGCATCATCTCTAGGACACACAGATGCAGGGAACGAACCATCGGATTCACTTCACACTATTAAGTGATGTTTGGCTGAATATAAGTTTCTTTTGTGGATCCCCATAAGCTTAGCAGCTTGCGGTATGCACATGTCAGTGTTTTGCGACTTGCTTCCACCATTCACCAACATCAACATTGTTGATTTCTTCACAAAAAACTCGTCTGAAGATCTTGGGACCTTCACATGATTCAAAGTGTTGCGGATGTTTCTCAGCATAATTGCTTCCAACTCTTTGGATTTACTATGCATAGTAAGGAAGCAAGGATGTTGAAGAAGTTCATCAAAGATTTCCTTCCTACCACTTGCATCCATTCCCACGGTTAATGTATCAAAGTGTTGTACCATAGATTGACATATCCTTCGTTTCTTTCTTTCATCCATCCCCCCCGTATTGCTTTCCATCACAAAGTTGACCGTTGCCTTACGTTGCTTTCATTTTTGAGCAGCCCAATATTCCCTCATTAATTTTCTGCGTTGAAGTTGAGCTTCTCTACTCAATGACGATGAGCTGATAGACAGTTCTTCACTGTGCTCCATTGTTGTAGTACTTTCAAAGGATTGCTCTACAAGAAATACAATACAAATCATAACTACACGCTATACTTTTAATTAATACATGGCACTTCTTGCACTAATTAGCAAGATACTAACAAAGCATAATAAGTGTTTACATACCTCAAGAATCATAAAGTAGAAGAGGAACCTATAGAGATAGAGTTCGTGAGCGAGAGAGAGAGAGAGAGAGAGAGAGAGAGAGAGAGAGAGAGAGAGAGAGAGAGAGAGATGAGCGCGAGCTCAGACAAAAGAGGAGCCATGCATAGAGAGAGAAAGAGAGAGAGAGAGAGGGGGAGTTGAGTGATACAAAAAGCTCAACAAGATCTCTATGAGAGAGAGATGGAGAGGAGCTAGATAGAGCTCCAAGAGAGATCTCAAAGACAAAGAAAACTCAAAGCAAAGAGAAAGCTCAGACAGATTGTAGTGAGAAAGAAGAGGCGGACAATAATCCAGTGTTTAGTAGTAAATTACATTTAGTCTCATTAATTGTGGTACGTTAGGAGACTTAATTGACGTACCTTAGGAGAGTGATATTCTTTTTGAGATTTGAAGCACTTTTAAAACACCCACTTTTAAGCGCAAAAAAGCAATGTCCTTGACATTACTTTTCAGGCCACCTATACATGCTTTCACCCCCATACCTATGAGAGATGATCCAAAACCAAGCAGACAAAGACCATATACTTATAATGAAACATTTTCCAGAAAGATCAAAGAAGAGATAGAAAAGCTAAAGGAAGCCGAATTCATTTATGAAATTGAACACAGAGATTGGGTGTCTCCAATTGTGGTAGTACCCAAGAAAAATGAAACTTAAGAGTGTGTCAATCTGAGAAAAGTGAATGCAGCCACCATTAGAGACAACTTTCCTCTTCCAATCATTGAGCATGTTTTAGAACGAGTTGCAGGAAAAGAAGCTTACAACTTTTTAGATGGATTTTTGAGATACAATCAACTTTTGGTTGATCGCAAAGATCAGCATAAAACTACCTTTGCAACTGAATGGGGTATTTTTGCCTATCGGGTTATGACTTTTGGGTTAACTAATGCTCCTGCCACCTTTCAAAGATTGATGAACCATGCTTTTAGAGAATATCTTTGAAATTTCTTGGAAGTATATATGGATGATCTATGTGTACATTCATCAATCCGGGCTGATCATTTTGAACACCTCAAAAAGGTATTCAAAAAATGTAGACTTTATACTATTTGCTTAAATCCTAAAAAGTGCACATTTATGGGCAGACAAGGAAAAATTCTTCGACATATAGTTTCTAAAAATGGCATAGCTACTGATATGGATAAAATTCATGTTATTGTTGAATTGCCTGGACCAACAACAGTCAAAGGGGTTCAAACTTTCATGGGACATTATGGATATTATAGACAATTCATTTACATGTACGCTATAATTGCAAAACCCATGTACAACTTGATTACACTCTTTGAATTTTGACCAATGAGTGTGAAGAATCCTTCATGAAGCTTAAGCAAGCTCTCACTTCATCCCCAATACTGAAAGCACCAGATTGGAATAAGATATTCCACATATATGTAGATGCTTCCAATTTTTCCATTGGGTGTATACTAGCTCAACCGGGAGACAAAAATTTTAATTTTCCTATTTCTTATGCTAGTAGACAGTTGAATATGTCAGAGAAAAACTATACAACCACTGAAAGAGAAGGATTAGGAATGATCTATGCCATAAAAAAGTATAGACATTACCTATTAGCCAAAAAATTTGTGTTCTTTGTGGATCACCAAGCCTTATTGTACTTGGTTAACAAGCCATGCAACACAGGAAGAATAGTGAGATGGTTCATCATTCTTTTGGAATTTGATTTCACTGTGGTTGTAAAAAAGGACACCACTCACCAAAGAGCTAATCATTTGTCAAGGATTATTAAGAGAACCACCAAAAGGGGTAGACGGTGATCTACCAGATGCATATCTGTTCTCCGTGGAATGATACCCCGATGGTCGGAAAATATGGTATCATTGATGACCATAGCTCAAGTGGATTTGCAAATACCACTTCCTATTACAACTGGATTAATTGAGCAATCGGCTATGTATCAATTACTAGTTGGAAGTCTATACAAAAATAAATCAAGATGGAATATTGCTTTTGTGTATCAATCCTAAGGAGAAAACTCAATACCTAAGTCAAGCACATATTACCATAGTGGGACTTCACTTTGCAAAAGACCAAACTATGCAGCAGATCTTGAGACTTGGAGTATTTTGGCCAACCATGAGGAGTGATGTTCACTCATTTATAAAAAGTTGTCTTCAATGCCAAAAGCAAGCACCCATGCCTCATGTGACGTTGTTCCAAATATCACTGGTTCCTACGTGGAGTATCTATATAGTTACTTACTTATCAAGTTGAATATTTCTTCCCCACGTCAAGGGGATAAAGTCCAAAAGGTGCCGTTAAAGATTGCCAAATTGATGGATTTCATTCTTCAGAAGTTAGAACCACCATCATGTCCAAACTATATAAAGACCCTGAGCTAGTCTCAACTCTTCGAGCCTTCCTCAATAAAGAACTAAAGATTGCGCTACCACAATTTTCACAGATGGATGGAGCTGGGGAGATGCCAATAGAGGAGGAACACTTAGATCCACAAGCCAACCTAGATGAGAACCTTGTTATAGAAACACCTGTTAACAAGTTGGGACAATACTTTGAGGGTGATGAATCCAATGAGACCATACCTGTCATAATAATCAATATATAATTCTCCTAAATGATTTTCTCATGTTAAACTGATCATTTAATATGGGGAAGTGCCAGGGGAGAAAAAGCTAGAATATTGGTTAAGCTAGCAGATCGGCCACAATAGGGATCCAAAGGAGGGAAAATAGGGATCCGAAGGGGGGGCCATCTGCAAAAGAGCCATGTGCAACAATGGGCTAAAAAGACCCGAAGGTTCAGCCCATTAAGACTTCCAAAATGCTAAGGTTCCAAAATTCAAAGGTTGTGTCCAAAGGTCAACCTTAAGGGAATTGGATGCTTTGTGTGTGTACAAAAAAGTCTTTGCAATCCCTACTTGGGAGGGGGCAAGCCTTGCATGTAGGGGATGAGAGAGAAATCCACACACACACACACACACACACAAGCTCCCTTTACACAAAGGGAATGAGGGACACATGTTAGCTCCCTAGGCTAGATGCCCACAAGGTGTACCCAATTCCTATTGGATGCCCTTGGAGGTGGACCAATGAGAATTAGGCTAGAGTAAATCTAGTTTAATTAAATTAAAAACACTTAATAAAAGAACCAATGAGAATTAAGTCCTCTAGAAGACTATTGGACACTCTCCCAAGGGGTCCAATGAGCATTCAGCAGCCCAATGGCTTGCTTGATTCCTATTCTCCAGGAGGAAAAGGGGTCCAATGAGAGTTTAGTTGAATTATTAAAATACCTAAAGCTCTCACAAAAGGGGAAAGGGGGACACATGTCAGAAGGCTATCGCTTATGTTGCTTAATAGTCATTGGCTAGCCCTGGGGAGGTCCAATGGGAGGATAGCAAGAGCAATTAGCAAGAGGGCTCGCCCAAGAGAGAGAGGGGGCTGATTTTTGCAAGGCATTATCACACACGAACACTCACACAATCTCATGTGTGAAGTAAAGAAGACTCTCTCTCCTTCTCAAGCTTTAATGGAAAGCTTACCACCTACTCCAAGCTTGTGAGAAGGGAGGCCTACACCAACAACTCTTGGCTTTGTGATGCAAATCCAACCAAGAGCCAAGCTTCAATGCATGCTCATCTCCTCTACCATGCTAATTACTAAGCTAAGCTATGATAATATGAGTGATTATGTGAGGAGATGCACATCTTTCTCATAAGATACTCCTTCTTCCTCTCAATCTACTCTCATACCCTGCTAGCTCTCACCATCTTTGAAGGTGTGTGAGGTCTTGGGTCTGAGACCGGGGATAATTGATGTTGTGTTTGCTAAGTGTTTTGCTTAGTGCATGAAGCTTTCATCTTCATTGCACTAGCTAGTCTTGAAGGAACACAAATAATTGTATTGTACAGTGTCTCTCTTGATGGGAGAAACCATAATACAAAGCCTTTTGGAGGGGGACCGGCTCCATGCAAATCCGGTCCTAAACTGTTGTCAATAGCTTAATTTCTCTCTCTTTTGAAAGTATTGTTCATGCTATCTAACTAGGTGTTATGTTTTTGTGGCTCTCTCCACCCAAGCACTCTTGTAATTCTCATTAGGAATCTATTCTAATGAAATGCCCACTATGTTCATGCTAATTTCCGCTACACACAAGTTTTTAGGCCATTAAATGTTACATTGGTATCAAAGCACAAGGTTTCTCTTTTCTTGCTCAAGAAGGGAGGTCCTCAAGCTAGCTATAAATGGTTGGTATTATTAATTGCCTGTGAGTAAGTAGAATAGGGATTTTTCAGCCTTGCAGTGCGCCTTAACGGGGCATCACCGTCGAGAGCTATGGTCTTAATAGTGGAGTCCTACAGGGCTTGCCTACGGCTTAACCACTATTGAGCTATTAGAAGCTTGACAGGAGCCGGTGTTGTTTTGGTGTTGAAAGACCCTCTCTTCTATTCCTTGCAATTAATGGTATTCGAGCCACGGGTACAGTAGCTTGAGTGCTTTTTCTAAAGGGGTAAAGAGGAGTAGCAACTAGGGCTTGAAGTGCCAAAGTACACCTAAAAAGTTTACACCTAAAAGTTGTTAGAATGGCTGACAATAGTAAAGAGAGTGAAATTAATGTTGATAACTTTGATTTTGCTAATGAGCAAGCTGCTAATGAGCAAGCTACTAATGATGCTCCGATGCTTGTTAACTATCTTGTTTCTAGGCTTCAACAAGCCATGGGCAATCCATCTCTCCAAAGTGAAGTGCAACGGCAGCTCCGTGCTCATGGGATTCTCCAAGCTCACTACCATGACGAGAGAACACCTAGGAAGCCTCCTTGTGAGACTTCCAAAAGAGGTCTCTCTCCGATTCGGGAAGAAGAAGAGAATCCATATGAAGGGCTCAAGAATTTACTTCTTGATGATGCATCTCCTCCTCAAAGGAGAACTCAAAAGCCTCCACCGAAGGAACGAGAAAGAAGTGAGTCTCCCGCCACCTCGGTAGAAATGGCTCCACGAAGACGGCGGGCTAAACGCTCTCCATCACCACCAAAGCAGAGAAGACCATCGCACTCTTCTCCAAACCATAATTCAAAGAGGGATGATAAAAATCAAGAGAAGAAAAAGGTGAGAAAGAGGACACCCTCTTCTCCATCTTCTTCATCCTCGTCCTCTTATGAATTTTATGGTGAAGACGATGAAGATCAAGACAAGAAAAAGGCGAGAAAGAGGTAACCCTCTTCTCCACTTTTTTCAAATTCTTCACCTTCTGAAGAAAGTGATGATGCAACCTTTGAACCATCAAAAAGAAGAGGCCATAGGAAATCCTATGCCGCATGGAAGAGGTCATCCAAGCTGAAGAAGTTCAAAGAGGGAGGGAAGAGCATCTCTTTCCTTACCTATGATGGCACCTTTGGTGCTACGGACAAAGTCTTGGCCTTTATCCAACAGTTCGATGCAGCGTTTGGAGATGAGGGCTTCATGGAGTCCTCTAAGCTATGCCATGTAGCTATGCACTTTCAAAAGTCCGCAAGGCAATAGTGGTCTAGCCTACGAGCCAACGATGAAGCTCCACGAACATGGAAAGCTTTAAGAGCTTCCATTATGAAGCAGTTTTTGGCCACCGATGCCAAAGACAAAGTACTCACCGAATGGAGAAGCTTAAAGCTCTCTCCCTATAAATCCATCCACAAATATGTAGACAAGTTTTGGGATCTACAACTCAAAGCCACTGTCTTCAAAAAGTTGGATTTTGGAGAGCAAAAGCAACAATTTTGTGCGGGCTTAACCGAAGAAATGGCGGAGTATGTCAACTCCCAAAGGCCACGTACCATATCGGCGGTAATACACCATACTATGGTGGCCTCTGGAATTAATTTCCAAACGGGGGCTAAAAGAAATAATAAGCCCACAGAAAACAAGGGTTCCAACGAGCCTAAGGGGAGGGGCAATGTCCAAAAGTCTCCTAAGGGCAACTCCAACAAAGCTAAAGAGAAGGGAGTTTACAAAGGTAAAAACAAACTCTCTCGTGAAGAGCTTGAGCGTTATCGCAAGGATAACCGGTGTTTCAAGTGCCACGAACAAGGGCATGCATACCAAGCTTGTCCCCAAAAGAACAACCGCCAAGATCCTCCTAGAGCTTCCTTGGTTGAAATCCAAGAGGAGGAGACTCACCAAACTCACCACAAAGGATCTCTCTATGCCATGCTTGGGGAAAGGTAAGAGAACATGATGCTTTTATTCTCTTTGACCCTGGCTCTACCCACAATTTTATATCTATAGAGTTGGCCACCAAGCTAGGCATACAAGCCTACGAGATGGCAAGAAGCTTCAGTCACTCCCTTAATCGGGAAATTGAGGCTTCATGTCCAAAGCTATGTGGACAAAGAGGACTTCTTTATCTCTCCTCTCAAGCATGAGGATGTAATCCTAGGGGCACCATGGTTTGACCGCTTGGCTGCCAATGTTAAATTTCCTGAAAGGAGAATCTCCTTTAAGTTCAGGAAAAATACATGTATGTAGATGCTAAGGAAATGGGTAACGCTATCCCCATTGTACATACACCAGCTTTCAACAAGTCAATAAAGAGCTCTATTTCCATGTATATGATTTTTGTTAAAGATTCTCAAAATGAACCTAATGCTTTAGCAAAAGAAAATAAAAGCAACCATAAGGAATTAGAGTTATCCAATTTTCTCAAGGGGTTTCAAGATGTTTTTATTGACGACATCCGCTACCTCCTAAACGAGGTAATGATGACCATGCAATTGAACTTCTTCCAGGAAGTTCACCGCCTAACAAACCTCCTTATAGAGTTTCTCAAGCTCAACAAGAGGAGATTATGCGGCAAGTGCATGAGTTAGTTGAGAAGGGCATGGTTAGGCCTAGCTCATATCCATTTTGCTCACCTGTGCTATTAGTGAAAAAGAAAGACGGCACATATCGTATGTGTGTCGACTATAGAGCACTAAATAGGATCACTATCAATAATAGGTTTCCCGTTCCACGGGTAGAAGACTTATTTGATAAGCTACAAGGATCGACCTACTTCAGTAGGATTGATCTAAAAAGTGGCTATCATCAAATAAGGAGAGTTGATCAAGACATTGTAAAGACCGCATTTCACACTACATTTGGTCTTTACGAATACATTGCCATACCTTTTGGCTTGACCAATGCACCAACCACATTCAACCGCTTGATGGAGAAGTTGTTTGGGCCTCATCGAACCTTCACTGGAGTGTTCTTTGATGATATTATCATCTACTCTAATTCATTAGACGAACACAAGCAACACCTCCAGGTAATATTTCAAGTTTTAAGAGAGAATAAACTTTATGTTAATCAAAAGAAAAGTGAATTTTTCTTGCAAGAGATTCAGTATTTAGGTCACATTATCTCTCAAGATGGTATCCAAATGGATCCATCAAAGTTAGAGGTAATAAAAGGATGGCCTAAACCAAGGAATCTTCATGAACTAAGAATCTTTATAGGTATATGTGCATACTATAGACGCTTCATAGAAAAGTTCTCACAAATTGCGGGACCATTGCATGACCTAACAAAGAAAAGTGTTAGGTAAACATGGTCTACTAAGGAGAACAATGCTTTCGAAAAGCTTAAAGAAAAGCTTATCTCTCAACCTGTGCTTACACTACCGGATCTCTCAAAACCATTTGAGGTCCAATGTGATGCTTGTGGTGATTGCCTTGGAGCTGTTTTGCTTCAAGAAGGGCACGCCATAGGCTATGAAAGTCATAGGCTCGACCCTGTTGAGCAAGTTCTAGGCATATATGAAAAGGAACTCCTCGCAGTTCTACATACCTTAGACTCATGGAAGCACTATTTATTGGGGACTCCTTTCATTCTGCGAATGGATCACCAAAGTCTTAAGTACTTCATGACGCAGACCAAGCTCTCCGAAAAACACATGAGGTGGGAAAATTTCCTTTCGCAATTTCATTTTCATATTGCTCACATTGCTGGCAAGCATAATCAAGTAGTTGATGCACTCTCAAGACGGCTGAGAGTGAATGCGGTTTCCATAGCAACTCACAATGATCTATCTTCAATGATAGATGAGTATGCTATTGATCCCGATTTTAGAGATGTGATTTCAGCCCTTGCATTAGGGAAGAAAGAAGAACCATTTACTTTACAAGATGGTTATCTTCTCTACGGCAATACACTATGTGTTACTAACTCACTACGTGAGAAAGTAATGTATGAATCACATGCTCCACCTTATGCGGGGCATAGAGGGATTCATTCTACCTTAAAGGGAATTGAAACATATTTCTATTGGCCTACCATGAAAGTGAACATACAATAGTATGTTTCTAAATGTGTGGTATGCCAAAAGACAAAATTTGATAGAGGGAAGCAACTTGGATTGCTTCAACCCTTGCCAATCCCTAATTCACCATGGGAGAGCATATCCATGGATTTTATCTTTGAATTGCCTAAGTCTATCCATGGGAATATGGGAATATGGACAATAGTAGACAGGCTCAGTAAACAAGCTCATTTTATACCTGTCAAAAAGAATATCAAAGCCCATCAACTGGCAACCCTCTTCATTTCACAAATTTTCAAGTACCATGGCTTGCCAATGTCCATAGTGTCGGACAGAGATCCTAGAATGACCAGTAATTTCTGGAAGGGTCTCTTTGAGAATTTAGGGACAAGGCTAAACTTCTCTTTGGCCCATCATCCACAAACGGATGGCCAAAGTGAAATAGCTAACCTAACAATTCTCGATCTACTAAAAGCCTATGTAACGGAAGTAGATCAAAGATACAATTAAAGGATAACCTAAACCTTGTCAATGCTTACAATGCTTCTCAAGAGTAAGCAAATGTACAAAATGTTAAAAATGAACAAAGTTTTTGTCTTATAAGACTCTCTTTTTTTCTTATTGTGCACAAAAATGAAGTAGTATGCATGCTTAGATCAAGTTTGCGGAGACGACGTCTCCCAAACACCAAGTAGATCTTGTCACTCTACTATGGAAGATTGATAGGACTAATGTGCAGACATGCTTGCGGCAGCCTCAGGCTCTAAAGCGCCAAATGGACTAGTCATCCATTGTGGAATGATGTCGTAGGGTAACATAGGGATCCTCTGCCCACTAAGAAAAGGACTCATGAATATGATTTATCTTCTCTATTGTACGAAACTAGGCAACTAGGCTCTCCTGGATCCTCCTCCCAACCTCCCTTTATAGGTGGGCTCCTAGCCCCTTGCCCTAGACGGATCCCCTGTCCACACTGCCTAGCCCGGGCCATAGTCCTTGCCTAGCCTAGTCCTTAGGGTACAGGACCCGTGTCCTGACATTACTTCCCCCTTAAGGAAGAGTTTTCATCCTCGAAAACACAATTAGTAACATCTTCTTAAGAATACTTGTGTTCTCTTTATTGACATCCCATAAGAGAGCCCGTTGTCTGTATGATCGATAATTGGTGCAGTGAGGAGGTTCAATGAAACAAAGAGGAATATCTTGATTTTCAACATTGTCGTCCGTTTGCAACCACTTTGGTCTAAATGGTAACTCCATATATAACTCACTTGAGTGCTGTAAAGGAGGAACCACAACTAAGAGTCACTTGGGTTTAAATGGTAACTCCATTTATAACTCACTTGAGTATTGTAAAGGAGGAACCACAACTAAGAGTTTTCCAAAGGCATAACCAGTTTTCAGATCTTTTGAAGGTACTGGAATTATGCAAGGAAACCTTGACGTAACTTTCCATGCAGTTGTGAGCCAGATTTCCTACTCGCCTGAGTATCTTGAACAGTCCGTTACATGTTCATCCCTAATGAAGGTTACTTGCCAACATGCTCTGTCAGCACACCTGGTAAGTCCTTGATGTATGAAAGTATTGACACAATCTCCAACCCCACCACAAGAGGTGTTCAAAGTCAAAAATCGTACTTAAGCAAATTCTATAATAGGGAGAAAATCATCTATTTAGAAATGTGTTGTGTTAACGTATGCTCTTAGCAAATCCTTTAGCACAAGATTACTCTTTGTAATCTTTGTAATCTGCCTATCCCCTTGGATAACTGATAGTACTGAGGTGTGTTTTCCTCACGGTTTACAGACAGTCGTCCCAGATGAGTGGTAAACGGGAAATCACAGTAGTGTGTGACATTGGTGAAGAATCAACAATGTTCGAAATAACCATTGTGGTTAACTTGAAAAAATCCACAAACGCCCAAACCGAGCCATGACCTCGATTGGTGATTTATAGACTCAAAGGTAATCTCATAGAGATAGTGCACATAAAGTGCAAAATGCTTCATAAGCAACAACTAGAGGAATATGCATGCCATTCCAAATCAGCATTGCTAAACACTAGGGCCCATAACACCTAGTGTGCATGCATTTAGCAAAAAACAGATCAGTACCTATATTTCCATGGTAATTCTTGCCAATACTTATGGCAAATGTGATGCACGGGTCTCCCCACCATGCTTGTTGTAGCCCTCTCTTGCAGAGGTGGATGTAGCCCTATGGGCAGTTTTCATTAACTAATAGAAGGATCTTTTTCTCAAAAAAAAAAAAATGTGATGCACGTAGCACACATTAACAGGAATGTAAATAGTTTTGAAAAAGAAACTAAATACTTTCATTTGCAATCTTTTGCAAGCTTTGCTTAAACGTCTGAATCATAATAGAAGGTGAAACAGTGATCACTTCTAGATACAAACAATGAAACTTTTTCATTTGCTATATGTATAAACAACCGTTTGTAATGTTGTTTAGCAATACTTGTACCTTAACAAGTCATTCTAAGTATCCGGCAATTTCTGGCCACGAAATTGCTCCTGATACGTCATGCTAAAAATGGTCTAGAAAACAGATGCGACCAGCACTTACGGACTTTTTCGTGACACAGATGTGAAATAGGGGGCGCCAGTGTGAGTCCCAGAGACTCATATTCGCCACATGTGGAATATGTCTCAACTAAGGATGTCTGAAAAAGAACATCCTACAAGTACAAGATGTACTTGTGTGTGGAGATAATTCTGAACACTCTACGACAAGAGTGAGAGGGACCCTCATTCGTTGCTCCACACTGGCTAAACCGAACTCCTTGAGTTCCTAGACCATGTTGTATCCCATGTGACAACATGTGCCAAATTGAACCCTACAAGTAGGTTCGTAACAGCGTAAGGTAGAAAGATAGATTGGATACTTGGCCAAAAAATACTTTGTGCCGACATGCCCTTGGCATGACTCTGTAACATTCAAGGGTACTTATATGTCTTGAAAAACCAAGCAAAGCATACAAAAAATGGAATAACACCAAATCAATAGATGCATACCTGGAGATTTGGACGTAATGTTCACTTACCCGTATTCAAATGGAGAGGAGCACGTCTCCTACCTGAAAAAACAAACAGCATTGTTGTGGGAACCATGGGTGTTGCCCTCGCAATCCAACATCTTTGGTTGAAATCTACATAGGCAAACCCTTTGGTAAGACCTTTTGTAGAAACTGCTCAACTAGCAGGTAATAGTAACCAACATAGTTAACCGTGTACATAATGATTGAAATCACTTGAAAAGTTGAATTTGTCCGCTACCACGTGGTAGATTGCAGAATTCTTTTCTTGAAAGTCTAACTGGGAGAGATCAAACTATGATCCTCAATGTAGATCAAATTGTGATCCTTAATGCCTATGGGGTGATGTAACAATCACCCGCTAGGTCTTACCCCAAAAAGTATATTCATAGACACACCGTAGTGCTATAGTGAGAGCAAGAAATCCACATAAGTCAGATGTCTAGCTCGTATTAACAGCCATGCTATCTGAACTGTGTGATGTCCCTAGACTCCATGATATAGATCAGCTGATGTAAGTGCAAGAGTATCAAAAACTCAACTTGAGCATCACACTAGAAACCTATAGTGCAAAAATGACACCCTAAATATCCGTAATGACAAGACTCTGGCTTGGCCATTAACGTCGATGTGTACTTCGTTGGGTATATCTTGACAACAATCACCCAAAGAATGCCAATAGTTCGGTCTTCCCCTTATCCTAACATCGGCTCTTAGCCTGTTTGGCTCATAGCCCTTATGCAAAATAGTGTTCAATCAACGAACCGATGAAGACTAGTTTGAGTAGCATCATAGCCACGTGTTAGCTAAGAGTTAGAGCACCTTGGCTCAGGCTGACTCATGAGCAAAACATGTATCAAAAACTTCTTAGAAGATTTTCATGTTTCCCTTAAAGAGAGAGAGAGAGAGAGAGAGAGAGAGAGAGAAGAAGAAGAGCATGATGGGCTGAGGAACTTGCCTTAAGTGTTAGAGTGTGCACCCAAGATGTGTGCTCTTACGCATCTTATGCCTGACTTGCAGCTTATCGTATAAGCATTCCACAAGTGTTCGGTATGACTCGCTCATTGAGAGAGGTATCACATCTTGATCTACCTTCCTCGTAGGGGTCGTGATTGTATGAAAATGACTTAGCATGGACACGTTGCCTGTGAAAGAAGTGTTGTTGTATGGTGACAACAACCCCAAAAGCAATCCAGAACGTATCTTATCCTTAACCAATTGTGAGCCTGGATAGCAAATGAAAATTATGGGAAACAATGATTAACTAATAGTGTCCTTAACAGAGTGATTTGTAAGAGAGTACTGTATACCATCTGGGTAGTATGCCTTGCAAACAAAAACGAGAGACCGTGGCTACCATAATAACCGTTGAAGTCAACATCCTAAGTGCCTTGCACCGGTTAGACTGGTAAGGATTCGATGAGATGATATCCTGAATAATGTAGGTGCCCCAAACTTGGGTCTGGTCCGACGTAAATGCAAAGGGTGATTTGTAGTACACGTGTATCATATACACCCTAATTCAGTGATCTTGCCTGCATCTCAAAATGTTTTCGGCAGATCATATAAGCCGAGATGATGTGATTGGTCGTGCCAAAAATGATTGTGGCAGAAAACAATCGGGGTTTAACAGTACCCAATTCAAAAAAAAACGTACAATACGCTGAAATTTCCATATTGAAGTATGAGAAAATGGCTACGCATGACATATTGAAAAAGCCATATAACTACTGTGCCGTGCACCAAAACTAGAGTTTATGGCAAAGCACAAACTCATGCATCTTGCTGAAGTTTGCCGACATGTGGGCACTGCTTTTTTTGATGTGTTCCTAAGCAAATAAAGCATAATTTGACTTTTTGCACGTTGAAATTCGGATGGTGATAGGCGCTTCTTGACCACGTTGGTCGTGCCCCGATGTGTTCCGACAACCGAAGTATTATGTACATGTTGGACCTCTTTGGTCATTAACTGGTAAATTGGCAACCCACTGGGTTGCTGGCAAGTGGAGATCTGATTGTGGTAGCATTTTGTAAATTAATTGTGTAAGATTTTCTACTTGTGTAACCAAGATTTGAACCCTGACAGCGAGCTTCCAAAATCGGGCATCAAAAGTTTTCCAGTCATGTCGAGTGACAAAATCCCTGGCATCTGGCAATTGACTGACATCCTCTAGAATGTCCAACACGCTCTGTGGAGGAGAGGTTGACAAACGGGGAGACAGACATGGATCACCTGGGTTTGCACCATCCATCCCTGTTGCCACGAGGGTACTCTCCGTGAGAGTTGCCGGCCCAATGACATCCACAGGTGGAGCCCATTCGATATATTCGAAGTCGAACATGTGTTGATCATCAATTTCCGCACTCATGGCGAATCTATGTTGTGCGAACAAAGAGAAAATAGTACCTGATGTCGGTAGTACTTGTAAAGTATAGCTACTTCGTGTCCTGGCAGTGAATCGTCATGCTAAATCCGCCTTGATGTCCAACCAAGAGTAGCTTGAAAATAATGAGCAAATCGACAGTCGATGATTCACTCGAAAGTACGGAGCAAATTCGAGCGGCCAATAATCTGGTTTGCGTCATATGCAATACACCAGTTAATCTTTGAAATGTGTCGACGAAAGTCGCACCCGACAAGAAGCGTGAACAGACGAATCACTGTGGAGTTGTTTCCGATGGGGCTTGCATCGTATGCAAGAAGCCAAAACGGAAAAAGTTTCGACCAATTGATGGCTTGTCAAAACGTCCAAAAGCTATGTGCAGAAAGTTCGAATTTCTGTATTGACTGTAGTTAACAGAAATTTGTTGTGATGATGCCCATCGTATCGGAGAGGGACACCGAAGAGCAAAAGAAAACAAGCTGCGCGGGCATCGGCTCCCTTATAATGTCCAATAGGGTTGTCCGAGTGGGACCGGCCAACCCTTAAGGGATTTTTTAAAAAAAAATTATGACGAAATCTGCTCTGCAGACAGCGCGGCCGCCTGCACACTCTCTGTGATGGAGTTAACTCGCGATGGTGAGCTCCTTTGAAGCCGGGCAAGAGACAGCAATTGTGGGTCTTCCCCTTGCGCTCCCACTGAGCCCGAGTTCGACGGTTTTGGAGCAGGTCGAAAGACGCTCTCTTCCCCCACTAGGGGTTGCTGCACACGCTCGGGCTTCGGCTTCTTCTTCCCTCTCCCAATTTAGATTGCATGCCCATGCAAAGCCAAAAACGGCTGGTTCTCCACGCCTGTGTCCTAAAAAAGGAGTGGCTCTGATACCAGTGTAAGAAACTAGGCAACTAGGCTCTCCAGGATCCTCCTCCCAACCTCCCTTTATAGGTGGGCTCCTAGCCCCTTGCCCTAGACGGATCCCCTTGTCCACACTGCCTAGCCCAGCCCTTGGCCGTAGTCCTTGCCTAGCCTAGTCCTTAGGGTACAGGACCCATGTCCTGACATCTACACCATAGTCGAGGACGACTATGATTTCAAGAGAGAGGTAATGTCATAATAATCAATATCTAATTCTCCTAAATGATTTTCTCATGTTAAACTGATCATTTAATATGGGGAAGTGCCAGGGGAGAAAAAGCTAGAATATTGGTTAAGCTAGCAGACTGGCCACAGTAGGGATCCAAAGGAGGGAAAATAGGGATCCAAAGGGGGGGCCATCTGCAAAAGATCCATGTGCAACAATGGGCTAAAAGACCCTAATGTTCAGCCCATTAAGACTTCAAAAATGCTAAGGTTCCAAAATTCAAAGGTTGTGTCCAAAAGTCAACCTTAAGGGAATTGGATGCTTTGTGTGTGTACAAAGAAGTCTTTGCAATCCCTACTTGGGAGGGGGAGAGCCTTGCATGTAGGGGATGAGAGAGAAATCCACACACACACACACAAGCTCCCTTTACACAAAGGGAATGAGGGACACATGTCAGCTCCCTAGGCAAGATGCCCACAAGGTGTACCCAATTCCTATTGGATGGCCTTGGAGGTGGACCAATGAGAATTAGGCTAGAGTAAATCTAGTTTAATTAATTTAAAAACACTTAATAAAAGAACCAATGAGAATTAAGTCCTCTAGAAGACTATTGGACAGTCTCCCAAGGGGTCCAATGAGCATTCAGCAGCCCAATGGCTTGCCTGATTCCTATTGGCCAGGAGGCAAAGGGGTCCAATGAGAGTTTAGTTGAATTATTAAAATACCTAAAGCTCTCACAAAAGGGGAAAGGGACACATGTCAAAAGGCTATCACTTATGCAGCTTAATAGTCATTGGCTAGCCCTGGGGAGGTCCAATGGGAGGATAGCAAGAGCAATTAGCAAGAGGGCTCGCCCAAGAGAGAGAGGGGGCTGATTTTTGCAAGGCATTATCACACACGCACACTCACACAATCTCATGTGTGAAGTAAAGAAGACTCTCTCTCCTTCTCAAGCTTTAATGGAAAGCTTACCACCTACTCCAAGCTTGTGAGAAGGGAGGCCTACACCAACAACTCTTGGCTTTGTGATGCAAATCCAACCAAGAGCCAAGCTTCAATGCATGCTCATCTCCTCTACCATGCTAATTACTAAGCTAAGCTATGCTAATATGAGTGATTATGTGAGGAGATGCACATCTTTCTCGTAAGATACTCCTTCTTCCTCTCAATCTACTCTCATACCTTGCTAGCTCTCACCATCTTTGAAGGTGTGTGAGGTCTTGGGTCTGAGACCGGGGATAATTGATGTTGTGTTTGATAAGTGTTTTGCTTAGTGCATGAAGCTTTCATCTTCATTGCACTAGCTATTCTTGAAGGAACACAAAGAATTGTATTGTACAGTGTCTCTCTTGATGGGAGAAACCATAATAAAAAGCCTTTTGGAGGGGGGACCGGCTCCATGCAAATCCGGTCCTCAACTGTTGTCAATAGCTTAATTTCTCTCTCTTTTGAAAGTATTGTTCATGCTATCTAACTAGGTGTTATGCTTTTTGTGGCTCTCTCCACCCAAGCACTCTTGTAATTCTCATTAGGAATCTATTCTAATGAAATGCCCACTATGTTCATGCTAATTTCCGCTACACACAAGTTTTACGCCATTAAATGTTACAATACCAATCACTACTAAGGGATTAACAGTGAAGGGAATCCTTGATGGTGGCACTGGGGTTGGCATTGTGACTAAAAATTGCTGGGAAACTATGGGAAGACTCACCTTCCGACCACAACCATAGTAGTGAAGATGGCAAGTGGGTCTATTGTTAAACCTATTGGGATGCTAGAAGATCTCAAGATCAAGGTCTTTGGACATAAAATAAGGATTACCTTCATTGTTATGGATTCCTCCAAACACACTATGGCATCGGAGATGATCTTAGGACATCCTTGCATGAGGGAAGCAAAAATGGTGCATGACTGGTCTAAAAACCATGTCTCCTTGCAGTTCCAAGATTCTAACATTCGAGTGGATCTTGTAATAATTGGTCGAGCATATCATCTAGGAAACCGGTTTATAATTGATCATAGATTTTGCCCCATTGCAGTATTGTTACACGTGTAAAGCGGACACAAATGTTGGGGAAGATTCTCCTTATATGGATGTACTACCTCGGATCACTGAGTCAGACAATGTGGATTGGGTCCACCTAGCAGCAACCATAGACACCTGGGGAAATAGGGGGACGACGTGGGTAACAACTGAGGGGGATGAAATGCCACCACTCGTACCCTTAAATATGCTAGAAGCAATGCATATAGCTTCCGATGACCTACAAGATGAAGGTTTGACTGGCATTGGAGCCAGTATCGTCTCACAAGACTATAGCCCACACAGATTGTGGTGAGAATCATCAATTGAAATTGACTCTGAGGATGAATAATTTGAGTTAAATCTTAGTGCAAATGTCAGGACAAACCATTCAGGGCCCAGTGGTACCCCAGATGACAATCTATCCAAGGGATCAGAAGACACAAGAAGCGATTCATCTAGTGACTCTTCACTAGAGATCGGTTGTAATCAAATATTAGACAAGAAGAGTAAGAGATATAAGAGGCGATGATATCGAGCAAATGTGTGTGCTAGAATAAATGAAAAAAAATCTACCACAGAATGGATTAATTATATAGGGGCATGTGATGCTCATCAGAAGTTGGTAGATAACTGGGGTGAATACCTTCAAAGTGTTATGTGGTGTAGTCCACAACCCATTGACATCGCACAACTAGAGGCTATAGAGAAGCCAAAGTTGATCCGTACCGTAAGGAGACGACAAAATTGAGAGTTAGCTCAACAACACAAGGAATCGGAAGTGAAATCACAGTCCACAAAATAACAGGACTCCACAGACTTACACCCTGCACCTGAACATTTCAAATCCTACACCATAGAGGAACGTAAGGTTGTGTATACAAGGGTTCAAAGAAAACCTATCAATGGAAGCAATGGAGTTATGATGGTCCAGCGATAGTTAAGGAAATAGAGTTAGTAGACCTAGGAGAAGAGTCTAAACCTGTTTTCATTGCCCAAGATCTGACAGAGACTGAGGAGTGTGTACTTAAAGAACTTCTCAAGGAATTTAGGGATATATTTTCCTGGACATATCATGATATGAAAGGTGTTCCAGATTCCGTGGTGCAACACACAATCCCCATGAATAGCATGGCTAAACCAGTTCAGCAACGACTCCACCCAATGTATCCTAAATATGCAAAAATCATTCAAGAAGAGATTGAAAAGCTTGTGAAATGCGGATTCATATACCCTATTGAGCACTCAGAATGGGTGTCTCCAATAGTGATTGTGCCAAAAAAGAATGGGAAACTCAGAGTGTGCGTGGATTTCAAGAAGGTCAATGCCGCCACTAGGAGGGACCATTACCCCTTGCCATATTCTGAACATGTGCTTGAAAGAGTTGCAGGGAAGGAAGCTTATAGCTCTTTAGATGGGTGCTCTGGCTACAATCAAACACAATTACGCTGGAGGACCAAGCTAAAACGGCCTTTATAACCAAATTTGGAGTGTTCGCATTTCGTGTTATGGCTTTTGGCTTAACCAATGCCCCTGCTACTTTTCACCGATTAATAAACACTGCTTTTAGAGAATATGTGAGGGAGTTTTGCGAAGCTTTCTTAGATGACCTTTCTGTTTATTCCTCTTGGAAAGAACATTTATCTTGCTTATGAAAAGTGTTTGAGAAGTGCAGATTGTATTGCATCTCCTTATACCCTTTTAAATGCCAATTTTGGGTTAAAAATGGAGTCATTTTAGGGCATATAGTGTCCAAAAATGGGATTCCACAGATGAGAGAAAAATTAAAGCCATTGTTGAATTGCCACCTCCTACAAACTATAAAGGAGTTCAAAGGTTCATGGGCCATGTTGGTTATTACCGACGGTTTATTTTAAACGTTTCCGAGATAGCTCGCCCTTTGTACAAACTTCTTATTGAGTTAATGGACCGCGGAGTGTGACCATGCTTATGAGTCATTGAAAAATTAAGACCTTGACTAGAGCTCCTATTCTACGAGTGCCCGATTGGAATGTGATTTTCCATGTGCATATATGCATCGAACTTTGCTATTGGGTGTGTTCTAGCTCAACCAAGAGAACATAAACTGGACTACCCCATTAGCTTTGCAAGTCGTCAATTGAATGACGCCGAGAGAAACTACACCACTACAGAGCGAGAAGGTTTAGGTATGATTTATGCAGTGAAGAAATTTCGCTACTACCTTCTAGCCAACAAGTTTGTTTTCTATGTTGATCATCAAGCCTTGTTGTATCAAGTAAATAAACCTTGTTCCGCGGGAAGAATTACATGATGTTTGTTAATTCTCCTTGAGTTCGATTTTATCGTTGTGGTGAGACCTGGTAAAAGACATGTCATGGCGGATCATTTGTCTCACATACCCAATGGTGAAGCCCCTACTGGAGTCGATGATGAGTTGCCGGATACTTCTCTATTCCTAGTCGAAACCATACCTGAATGGAGTGAGAAGATTGTGAAATTTCTAGTTAATGGTTTTCCACCCGAAGAGCTTCATAAGGACATAGCTCGAAAACTGTTAAAATAATGTGAACCTTACTCTCTCATTGCAGGAACTCTCTACAGGCTAGGGAAGGATGATATTCTTAGACGTTGTGCCCATGAGGATGAGTATTTATACATATTGCATGAAGCCCACATGGGTATAGCCGGAGGAAATTTCTCAGGGGAACTAACAGCTAGAAAGGTGCTGCAATCAGGCTATTGGTGGCCTACCTTATTCAAGGATGCATCACTTTTTGCAAAAGGATGTGATGAATGCCAACATTACAGGATCACACAACGAAAGGATAAGATGCCCTTACATCCTGTTAAAGTGACTCAACCATTTGAAAAATGGGGTTTGGACTTTGTAGGCCCAATTAGTTCGGCAGCTCATAGCACTCAATCTCGATATATTATCGTTGCCCCTGATTATGTGACAAAGTGGGCAGAAGCCAGGGTGACACGTAAGGCCGATGTGAGGTCAACTGCCAAGTTTCTCTTTGAGAACATTATTACAAGATTTGGTTGTCCCTTTGAGATTGTGAGTGACAATGGTACTCATTTTATAAATGGAGTAATAAAAGAACTCACTACAAACTTATTATAGCTCACCATAAGTCCACACCTTATTATCCACAAGCAACAAGCTGAGAGCACCAGCAAGACCTTAATCTATATCTTAACCAAAACGGTGGAATCTCATCGCACAGATTGGGATTTAAAGCTTACATTAGCTCTATGGGCTTATCGTACTACGTCCAAAGTTGCCATTAATTGCACACCATTTAAGATGGTGTATGGCCAAGAAGCGGTTATGCCATGGGAGTTTGTCGTTCCTAGTCTTCGAGTAGCTTCTCAAGAAGGTTGGGATGGTAACCCCTTAGTTGAGCAATTATATATCCTTGAAAGGCTAGATGAAGAGAGGCAATTAGCTGTGAAAAATGCACTTGTGGAGAAAGATAGGAGGAAGACATGGTTTGACCGTCATCTAAAGAACAAAGATATCAATGTTGGTGATAAAGTCATTATGTATGGAGTATGTAACAAAAAGAAAAAGTTGAAATATGCGAGAAAAGAACCATATAGAGTATGTGAGATCATCCCACAAGGAACCATTCGTGTAGAGACTCTTGATGCAGTTGAAACCATTGGATTCCTCAATGGGAGAAAATTTAAAAGATACTATGATCCTTTAAGCCAAGTGGAGCTACGTACCATCCATACAAAAAAGGCAGCCAAGGCACAAATAGAATTGAAGAAGATACAAGCTCAAGCTGAGTCTAAGGAGCAACAACAACGCATATGATGAAAACGAGAGGCTAACCTTGGATTTACACATGCATTCCACGTTGAAATCGACGAGGATTGGTTGGACTCTGACACACCTTTATGATACCCTATTGAGCTAAACAGCACCTATGGAAAAGTGATATATAATCCCTTATTGGACACGGGTGCTAAATATAATGCCTTATTGGACACGGGTGCTATATAATGCTTTATTGGACACGGGTGCTAAATATAATCTGCTATCATATGGGGTGTGGTTTCAGTTAGGAAATCCACCTCTATCTGAGAGTATTATCCAAGTCAAGGGTGTCAAGAAGAAAAAAACTACGGTTTTTGGAATCTGGCACACTTCTGTCGGTTATGACAATGGGGTTGTAGCTCAAGAATTTTTGGTCATGCCTATTGGAACTATGGAGGGTAATATAAATCTAGGACGCAGGTGGATGATAGCTGATAGCCACCAAATGCACTATTGATTGGGGGATAGGGGGTGTCACAACACAAAAACCAACTCTTAGCCCTGCCACTCAAGTCATAGTCCCTGAGATATTGCCTCTTAAGGAAATAAAACCCAAAACATTGCATGTCCAAGAGGTTGAACCATATGTCCCCATAGCCCAACTCTCTAGAGCTTCAACTGATGTAGTTGCAATAAAGCTTGAGACACACAAGACCCATCCCAGTATAACAAAGAAAACATACAAGTGGGTCCCTAAAGCTTCTTTAGCGACCATAGACAGTGCTAAAAGATAGGAGCCTGTGGTAAGAGATGTCCCATTCGCCCCAAGAAATGTAAAGAAACTTTGCGTTGGATTCCTAAAAAACTATTGGAAGCCCAAGGCTACTATAAAGGAAATGATCAAATCTGTGTGCCAAAACATAAATTGTGCTCTTACTTGTCACCGGGCCCATGTGAGCTCAATCCTGTGGCTCCAAAACAAATTGAAGATCGCGGAAAGGAAAAAATCACGGAATGCTACACACCTGCTCCAGAGCTAGTTTGGGTACCGAAGAAAGAACGATTTGTTTCACCTAGCTCAGGAACATGGAAATCAAATGAAGCTTCTTGCTCTTCGTATAGTTCCTATACGGAAATAGAAGCTTCAACACAACCTCTACCTACCATTGTACATATCCATACAAACAAGAAAGAGTTTGCACCTCCCATTGTAAGTTCACCACCTACAACAATGTTGCAAATAAAATCATGGGAGAGTACCTTACCACCCTTGCAACTAGATGAAATGCATAGGACGGTCGAAAACTATTGGTTAAAGCCTTCATCCATAACAACTTGGAATAATTGGTTTCAAAAGGTGACGACATCATTCCAAAAGGTATGATCTACCCAAGGAAGGGGGGAGTGTTTGCTGACATCCATCATTCACTTGCTTCGCTCTCAACCTTTCTCCCTGACCTCTTGATCTCCAATCTTAGCGAATGTATATATAAAGCCTTATACTAACAAAAACAAGATAAAAAAGTAAAAGAGCAAGAGCCATAACACAAAATCATAAAAGCACATTATGCACAAGAACACCACCCTTGTAGTATTTGCACTCTAACCATCATCTATTTGCATGTACAAATATGGCTAGTACGCTAGGGTCATCCACTCCTTCCTTGGGTGAGAGGTACCCTCGTTACTTTTCACAAATATTTCACATGGTCTTTCCGGTGCTTGCCTATGAAAAGGATTTGGTAGGTACGCTAGCATGTCAGAGGAATTTCGAGAAGTTAGAATGGTTGATACGTCTCTTGACCACGACTGATACATACTTAGCAGAGAGTGTATCTCCCATTGCACAAGCCTATCTTTTTTACCAAGATGACTATAGGCATCTAGTGACCTTCTTAGTAAACATTGGTGCCTCTGATGATGAAGAAGATTTACATGATTATACGGATGGAACATATGGTCTCACGGATGATGACATTGTTTTTCTCGATGGACGAGGATAGGGGTTTAGCCTTAGGGTTTCCCCCCGATCTCTATAATATCCTATTCCCTCGACTCTCTAGGGGGAGTTCAAATAAATAGGTCAGGGTTCCTTATGTTTTTTAATTGTTCAATAAGTGTTGGTACCTTTTCTCACTGATGTGCCTCCTAGAGGTATTCTTTGTGTTTCCTAGTGTGTACAGGAATGTGTTATTGTTGTTAGGATTTGGACCTTCATGGAATATTTCTCTCGTTCACACTTCAAATCAAGCACGACCATCAACACAAGCAGGTGTTTCTTGTCCATTGCATTGCCCCTTATCTTTTTGCATCCATGTTTGTCTGCTTTAATTGTGATTGGTAGCATAATATTCAACGCATTTTCTTAGTATCAAACATTAAATTCAATGTAATTTTTGTTATAATCACTTGTCTAGGTTTAAAAATCAAGCAGTCCGACTAAGCTAGTTTGATCAAGCTAGGTGTTAGAGATCTTCTCTTAATACCATGGGGAATGCCTTCCTAATAATCTATGGTTACTTAGGTTCTTAATCCAATTTAAGCAGCATTGTGTGCAATGTACTAGGGCTTTCTAGTGGGCTTTGTCCCTATTGACCTTTAGCTTAAGTATTATAAAGGGATTTTACTAGTGTGATGAGCCTGGGGAGGGTAACAATGTTATTTGACCCCCCAAAGTTACAAAATTAAAATGCTGAAAACGAACAAACAAAAAAATCAAAGTGCCACAATGTAAAATCTTAAGCTGGAAGAGAAACCTCAGCTTGATTTGGTACTCCACTCACATGTATCGCCTATGGTACTAGAGTCCTAGAGGTTCCCAGTGTGGGCGCTTTTCCTTGAAAAGTAAAAAGCCCAAGGCATACAAAATAAGCACACACATCAAAATTGAATCATTGTGAAAAGACTTTGGGGGGTCAAAGAAGAGTAAATAAGTCAGGCGATGGTTTCATGAGAATTCCTTTTATCGTAGCTTAACTACGAGGTCTTCTAGGTATAGCCTCTAGTCAATCCTCGCACATGAAATACTTGGCTCTCGCAATTAAACAACTTAATTGACCAGAGAAAATTGAGAAGTTTGCCCATGGTATTAATAATCGATCTTTAGTGCCTTTCGATTGTTAAATTATCGATCCCATACTTGTTTAATATTTTATCTTTACAAGTGTTTATACATTTGATTATATTGAAATTTAATGTTTATTGCTGACAAATGGTTTAAAATTATGTTACCAATCAAATTGTCTACCTACAACTACATATGCTTTTTAATTGTATATGAGAATGCAATTACTGTGCCAATGTTGTTTGATTTTGCAGTGACTGAAGAAGGCTAAGGACATTCATCTCAAATGCTCTTCCATCTCGACGAACGAGCTTCAACTCAATAGCTTCCAAGGACGGAATCTACATCAGGAAGGGGGGCATGTTAACCCTCACGCACATTCCTATCACCTAAGACGGGCGCCGTATTATTTATTTGGTAGAGTCAAGTATCGGGCTTGTCGGTTCAATAGGAAAAGGATAAGAGTGATCTCCGATGAGAGGCGCACTCTAACTGGAACATTCAAGGGATTAGTTGGCTAAGCATGGGCGCCCAAGTGTAAATGGGGCGAGCTCATATAAAAGTCAACTAAACCTAAAATTCACTCAATCTTTCATTTGTGCAATTGAAGAGTGCTTTTGCTCCATCTCCATCTTCTTCTTCTTCTTCATCTCCTTGTGTGTGTGTGTGTATGCATGAGAGAGAGAGAGTGTGTGTGTGTGTGATCGAGCATTGCAACGGCGACACGATGGCGGCGAGGCGGTTGAGCACGGCGTAGTGGCGTCTCCCTCTTCTTCGCGGTGAGGAATCCTCCACGACAGCAAGCGTAGAGCGGTGAGTGACACACCATCGTCATCTTTGAGCTTACTAGTTTAGGCTAGTTGCATGCTTGGAGCCATTTGTGACTTGCACACAGTGTATTGGCAAGTTCCTTGCATTGACACGTGCGACAGACACGCACAAATGGAAAGCAGCAATGGATTGCGAGTTGAGAGTTCTCCACTCAGTAAATGTAACTCAACTCACTCCCAACCAAATCAATGCTCAATGGCATCAGCAATCACTGCTCTACCCATTGATAAAGGTGGAGCTACTACAGGTTAAGGAAAGACTTTACAAGGATATGTAGGCAGAAGGCTCAGATGATATCCACCCAAAATGGAGAAGGAACTGGTTGAACAAGAACTCTAGATACCTAATTCTGTTCACAAGAGCACCTCCAGCCCTACAAAAGGACCCTACATTATGTCATGTACCAAGGGTAACGACATGGCAAGCACACGATGCACTGAAGAAGAAGAGGCCAACATGGCTAAATTACCCACGACTACAAGATCCAGACCAGGGACTAGCAATGGAAGAATACATGGTGAAAACCCTAATGGGCGCCATGACCTTCTTCAAGAGCCTCCCTGACCTCTCATGTGCAATGCTTTGTAAAATCTGCAGAATGCTGCTTACATGCATTCAAACATTTCATGAGCTTGAACAAGCGAGTGCACCATGGATGTCTTTTCTAGAAGGCAACAAAGGTCTATGCTATGATTTGAGTGGACAGCCTTCAGAAGAAGTCCTCTACGGCTTTTATGCCAGATGCATGTTTCCGCCATCTAGCAATATGTTGGCATTTGAAGAGGCATTCTATACAAGTTTCTTCACATGGTGGACAAAGATATTCGGGCCAGTAATTAGCAACCTTACATCAAGGTTTGTTGGCTATTCAACCATTGAACTTAAAAACAAAGTCACCAGGCAGTTTTTGCAAGTCCATGACAAAGAAAGACAAATCAGATATGAAAGAGCCCTACATGCGCTTAAAGACCGCCTCGCCAGCCGTCAACCTGAAGACTACTTCAGTCCATGAAGTTGTGTCAAGGGACGACACAGTCGAGGAGGGGGGAAATGTTAGCAGCAAGCTAACCCGGATAACATTGTTCGGAGTTTTTATTATAAAAACACTTATTATTTTGATAAATTGAGAATGTTGTAACTCCTACTTCTAGATAAACATTGTAATTGATGAGACATGGCTACAAGCTTTCAGATTGTATCAACCTATCTTTAATTAGAGCTCCCAAATTACTAGTTTTGACCACAAAAACCTTGGCTATGGTATAAAAGCCAATTTTTGTAAGTATTTTGTAAGTTTTTGGATAATAGAACACAGTTGTGTTGCAACCGCAGGTAAAAGCTCTACGCATTGACGTAGCATTTCATGGTAATCCGTAGCTTTTGGCATCGCCGACCTACGGCCTAATTTCATCATAAGTAGGAATTTAAGCTTAAAAATCATAAAATAAGTATAGGCGGGGTATTGGGGCATCATTGCTAAGCATTTAAATGCATTCTGGGTCGAAAACAACTAGGTCAAAAACTAACTGTTGTTAATAATCGCGATTTTTGCACATGACCTAAAGTGAGATTTGAGACCATAATCATGTGTGCTTAGGTCTTATAAACATGTCCTAAAAGTTTCGTAACGTTTGGATGTCGTTTGATGCTATAACGATTATGATTTGTTTGTCGATTAGCGACTAGCTTTTGGTGATTTCGGTCATTTGAGTGTAGCTTGAGTTAGATGCGAGTTGTCTGTTGTTTTCCAAGAGATTGACAACCTCTTGTAGCCTCTATGCACTAGTCATGTCAGCTTCGTCCCATGGATTGACAATTATATTCGTGGTTCTCATTATGTCTGCAATAAGATAGGAGTGAGGTTAGAAACCCGTCCCACACACACAGAGTGGACTCGGGAACATTACTTGATTAGCTCCAAGTCTAGGCTCTTGAGTTCTTGCATCACACATGGGAATCTGGGAGTGACAGACTTACTGCAGACACTTTGATCATTAGCCAAGTTTAATGCAATGATGCCTAATGTAGCTAGTTGTAGACACATTGCGATATACTTTTCTTTAGATACCGAGAGTGCTCCCTGCTATGTATATGTACATGAGGATTCTTGGATAAAGGATGTACATAGCCCTACAGTCTGCATGTTGTCCTTGGGAATGGGTTGAAGAGTCACTTTAGGCATGGATTTCTTGAGGTTTCTTGGATGTGAATTACTCACCGTCCAAGCTAGCATCAAGGATTGCACAATTGGTTGTTGTGGCACCAATGATTTTCTCTCATGACCCCACGAGGATTGTCTTGTGGAATGTGCAAGGCTTAGGTAGACCACTTTTTCTACAATAGAGACGTGGCTTGAGACAAGAGCTTCAGAGATGCCTTGTGGATGGCATGATAGATATTCTTATGCGTTAGGAGCACCATCTTTGTGAGAGTTATATTTGGCATTGTGGGAAGATCTTGCATGGCCACCATGAGACATTTTGGTCAAATGCTTTTGGGCCTAGTAGCATCTAGGGAGGTGTATGTATGACTTTGTGGATTCATGGAAACAAGCCATTGTGGGAAGAGGTATTTTTATACTTGGCAGGGCATAGTGGATTACCATGTAGGTTCAAGGTTGCCTCGTGGGATTCTTTAACATTTATGTACCCAACCATGCTAGTGCACGAGCTGAGTTTTGGTCACAACTCATGGAGTATTTACCTCATGCAGAGAAGTGGTGCATCAGGGGGACTCCAACATGCTAGAGGAGTGTGTGTGTGTGTGTGTGTGTGTGTGTGTGTGTGTGTGTGTGTGTGTGTGTGTGTGTGTGTGTGTGTGTGTGTGTGTGTGTGTGTGTGTGTGTGTGTGTGTGTGTGTGTGTGTGTGTGTGTGTGTGTGACTTTGATAATCTTGGATGTATGGAATTATGCAAGATTTACATGGCCCTGATATAGCCTCTCTTTCTCGCGGTGTGGACCGTAGAGTAGGGGGCATGAATCTATCTATGATAGATCCCTTTTATGCTAGGGACAACATTTGTAAAATGGGTGGCTCAATATTCATTTTGGTAAGGAATGCCTTTTTTTTATCATGCACTAGTGATTCTTATTGTATCAAATAGACAAAGGAGTGTTAGTGTCATGTTGCACATCCTAGAGAGGATTTTGATGGATTTAAAGCTTAGATAGTAGGTTGTGATGATTTGGACCGTAATGGAAATGGAAAATTATTTATTTATTATAGCTGATAGGTGGCAAAAGCATAAGCGATCAATGGAAATGCAAAAGGATAGCATGCTTATATTGTATTACTAAGAGATCTTTATGAGATATGATCACTTTATGTTCGGGTAGACAGTTTGTAGTCATTTTGAGCATTCAAGAAATCTATAAGTAGATACATGCAAGAGGAAAATTCTCTCTTGCACAGGGGGAGATTGCACCCAGTGCCTATGTTCTTATTCTCTTCTCTCACCTCTCTTCTCTACATGCATGTGTACCACTTTGCTCTAGGAGGTTCACTTGCATGTCTCTCATGCTTTGTCTCACTGTCTATCTCTCTTAGATCATGTGTCCTTCTCCATTTTGTGTATATGAGTGATGTGCCAGGTATGAAAATCTATTGATTTATGGCCTACAGCATGTTGCTTTACTTATTTTGCAGGCATACCAAAATACAAAGAGCAACAAAAGAGCGACTATAGGAGCCTAACTGGTTAGGCACGTATCACACAAGGGTGGTCTGATTTTTATCCTAGAGAGACCAATAGAGAATAAATATATATTTCTAAACCATTTCTCAAGGAATTGTTTGACCTTTTGGATGGAATCAGATACCCGCTACTCTAGATGTATGGGTGAATGAGGTAACCGTGACAAACTTTTGTGATGTAGAGGGCTATGACGTAGTACCCTTCCAAATGGTGAGTGTTATCTTGGAATCAATGTCAGAGACTAAGGACTATTACCACTGCTACAAACGGATTTGTGGCTGCCCTGCAAAATATCCGAAACAACATATTGCTAAGCATAAATGAACGAGTCTACATACATGATGCCTCGCATAGCACATAATCAACGATGTACGCGAATAGAGAGAGATAGCGAGCGAGAGAGAGGAAGAGAACATGCATCGATGCACCTCCTAGAGCGGAGTACTACACCGGCACAACAAGAGAGAAGAGAAGAGAAGAGAGAAGAATACATAGACACTGGGTACAATCTCCCCCCGTGCAAGAGTGACCGTTTCCCTCTTGCACGTATTTCATTTATAGATTTCTTGAATGGTCAAATTGAGTACGAACTGGCCGGCCGGTCATAAATGGCCAAAGCTCATAAAAGAGCACTTGAATAAAATGTACATAAAATATAATATCCTTTTGCAATAGCCTAGCTTGGTCAAGCCTTTTGCACTTGTCAGCTGCAATAAATAGTAAATATCAATTCCATAACATGGAAAGAGTTTGAGAATGTCCAAAAGCATTTTCTTACAAACTTTCTCCAAGTTAAGACACAAACACCATATATGCTCCTACTTCTTGAGTCGGGATCTCTTCCAGTTGAGGTTCTGGGCATGGAAAGGGTTGTGGAGTACATGATAAAGATACGTCAAAATCCCTCACATAGAATTTCTACAATTGCATGGGAAGCAAGCAAAAAAGTTCAAAAAGGCGCATTAAAGCAAGATCTTGAGCAGGGATGGATGCAAGACATAAAGAAGTGGTTTGGGAGATGGGATGCATTACACTTGCTACATAATGCTTCATTGACTCCCAAGTGAATAAAGATTTTCTACAACGCCAATGTATTACGGCTTGGGAGAAATCCGGTGGGTCACGCTTCATACATTACACCACCGTACTTACACTTACATGCTTGATCATATCCCCTTGTCAGTGATACGCACTATCGCAGCCATTCGGCTTAGCTCCCACTCCCTTCACAATGAAGAAGAGTCAAATCAATTTCTTGTAGGACAGTCTACTTATTAGTTTACTGTCTCCAACCATGTCTATGCCATGCTACATAGCCCATGTTGGCGATAACCCTAGTGGTAAATCATCGGGAAATACATATTTATATTCCATCAATAATTCTTTTAACTTATTAGCAACATTTGCTTGTTCAGAGAAGAGAGTAGTAGCCATAGATGGAATAGAAGAGAGATAAGCATGCAACCTTGAGGAATTCTCATGTAAAACATTATCAACATTTGAAAGAAAATGACACATGGAGTAACAAAAAAAAAATTCTTCTATTTCATCCTAGTGAGCTTCATAAGTTCTGCTATATATATGAGGGTGAGGAAGACACATCCTTCTCTCCCAATAGTAGCACGTGCACGCCATTGGATTCTAACATCAAACTATTGTGCTCATAGCTACGTTTAAGTGATGATCTTAGACTATGTAGCCACTCCCGACCCAGTACCACATCCGCCCGCTCCATATTCATAACTTGGAAATTCAAGGACATGTGATACCCTTCAACTTCTAGTGGTACATCTCTCACTTGAGTGTCCCAAACCTTGACATCATGATGTTCATCATTGCTACCTTATAATGGTGGGAAATCAAAGTCTGGGGAACCTGAGCCGTTTCACTAACTTATGGTTAATAAAATTGTGCGAAGCACCATTGTCCACCATAATTTGCACCATGTGCCCTTGGATAGACCCATGCATATGCACTAGCTCATGTGGACTGTATGTCGGTTGCCACATATAGGCCATTATATAGCATTCGTGCACCACCTCGGTGTGTGTGTGTTACTTCCACTTTGGAGAAATGAGAGGAGGATTCAAGAGGCAACAGTTGTACCATGTGCACTGCTCTCTGTTTTCCTTGGTTTTCAGATGTCTCCTTGGGACAATCCTTTTTGTTGTGCCCACTCCCTAAACATGTGAAACATAATTTCTCTTTTTTAGCCTTCTGAAACTCTTCACTGGATAGAGGGCCCTAGACCCCTTGAGTTTCTTAGACGCCTTCGATGCAACTACTATAAAAAAAAATTTACTATGCCCATGATGTGTGTGTATTTGCATGTGTAATGGTAGGCACGCTAGTATTATGTCGTGTTTTCTCCTTGGGATCATTGTGTATATGCACTTGCACTGTAGCCTCCTCAAGCATCTTGGGATCTTGAGTCTTGACATGCTTCTTAAGCTCTAGTGTCATCCCATGGAAAAACCCATGCACTTGCTGCAAGGCATCTAACCCCTCTGACTTGACAATGACATCACGATAGTGCGAGATATACTCTAACAATGTTTATGATGACGGATAGAACACTTATCCCAAGCATACCAATTTATGTCCTCTTAATTTGTGGGCAAAAATTCTTTTCTAAACATAGCCTCAAAGGCTACCCAAAACTATGGTACGATGCCCTTCTCGTGGATAGACATCCACCATTTTAGGCCTTGCCTTCTAGCATCATACTTGTTTGCAGTGCCTTGACCGCATATGTAATATGTTTAAGATTGTGAATCCCATCGCATTTGTTGATGAATGTATTCACTATATCTTTGTTGCATTCTCTCTCCTCTCCCCTAACAATTGGTGGTTTTGTATTTTTCAACAAATCATCCACCTCTTTTTGGGGGAGAGAGTGCATAGAATCTGGTTTGGGACCTTGCCCCAGATTGGAGCCTTGCTCCTACATATGCATGCCATTAGAGACCTTGGTTTACTGTAGCATATATTGCACTACTAAATGTAATATTTTAGTGACATTTTTATTTAAGTGTGCAAAACTATTCTCTAACACAGTCATGTGTGTTTGCAGTGCACGAAACTCTTGCATGTGAAGCAACTCATAGCTATCATACGGTCTTGGTGCGCACGAGTACCCTCCATAAGAGTATCCGACTGTGAGGAAGCTACAAGTGGGATTGGTACAAGATTTTCAAAATCAAAGGTATGGCGCATATCAATGTCCGAATCCATGGCGGTATGTGATGTGCTATCAAGAGAAAAGGTAGTACCTTATCTCAAGAATCGATGGATGAAAGTAGAAGAACAATCGCTACCAGTAGGTTGCTTGGTCACACCAATCTTGAAACTGCCCAAAGATGATGTTGATACCGAAGGCAAAGTCGTAGCCTTCAAAAATGTCACTTTGATACTATACTGCCAAAAGATGATGTTGATACCAAAGACAAAGCTGTAGCCTTCAGAAGAATCACTTTGATACTATACTGACTTGCTTTGAAAACTAGTAAGCTTTGTTTGGTTGTTGAATTGGCGACGTCAAAAAACCACTTGTCAACAAGCCTTGTGAATAAATATGGTAAAGTCGATAACAAGTTCAAAAAACTCTGAAATCAAGCAATCTTTGCAGAATTTCAACCATGCAAAATTTTAGTTGTGCTGAAAAATCTGTAGCCTCCATTATTGTTGCCTACCTCGTACAACTTTGGAAGGTTGATGGCCTCGGATTGTCTTGGCTAGGCAAAGCCTTGAGGGGTTCGTGCCCTTTCGCCGAAACGCACAACACTCTTTGGTCTAGAGCGATTGTTCTATTTCAAACACACTACACAAAGCCTTGAGGGGTGCGTGCCCGGGGTGGACATGCACCCTTAAGAATTTTCTAAGAAGCCTAAGGGTATTGACCTTGGGCAGCCAACGTGTGAAAACCAAGCCAAAGGTTGGCTATGGTTGGCTGGCTGCAGTAGCGGCACCCAAGGGAAAATGATAGAGAGAGATAGATCGCTTTGTTGAGAACCATCCTACCCCGCGACCCCAACAATCCAAGTTGTGAAGTTTTGTTGCGGTCAAAGTTCGCCCTCCTCTCGACACTAAAAAAGCTCTTTGAATGTCTCATTATTTTTGAAGTTGATTGATGGTAGTAACATAATTTTACACTTATAAAAAACATATTTTTTTTCTTTTAAGTCTTTTGAAAAGTTTATTTTGTCCGTATAAAATGGTTTTTGTAAGAGCTATATAGTCAATTAGTTGGTGGAATCTTTATTTATATATATTATCTTGTTCAACTTTGTAGAGAGGTGGTGTTTGAACCTCAAATCTTATCACTTGGTCACGCAAGGCACGCTAGATTGTGTATTGCCTCATGCACAACTAGACAAGAAATTGCCAAAAAGCATGTTCAACATCCTTTATAGAAAATCAAAAATCTCTTACAAATGAGGGTATCTAATGAGCCATTAGAAGGTCATATAATAGCTTTTAATATTCTTATAGATTGTCTCTTTTTTCAAGAGGGTGAAAAGGAGCATGTTAATGTAGATACCTTTGACAAGCTCATCTAGCATGGAGTCCTCACCCGTCATTTGATTTAGAATAGGCAGCTTGGCTACATTCTCTGGACTAATAGAAGTAGGAGTGACATTGTTTATCACAATTTTATCCCATCTACATTGCCTTTTTGCAAGAAGTGAACGTCCTAAACATCCTTCCATTCTATCTTAATGCTGTATTCAATATTCTCTTCTTCCAAAATTTTATCCACTATTAGTGTAGTGCTTCTCGCATCTTTTGTAGTTCTACCTTCTTCTGCTTGAGTTGGGTGTGTGTAAGGTCCTCTGCAAACCAAATTTTAGTGTCTTTGAGAAGCTTCAATTGCTCAAGAAGTTTGACTCGATCCACCTTGGTCTTGAAAGTAAGGATTGCATGGTTAGTGCGATGCTCATGTGTAAGGGAGGTGATTGTTGTTGGATCCCAATGTATCATGTGTGTGGTTGTTTGGATGTGAGAAAGGGACAAAGGAAACTTGAGATCCCCTTCCCCTTTCCAGTCTCTTGGAAGCCCGCCAATGCGAACATTGAGGGTGATATCCTCTTGTCGTTGTTGTTCGCGTAGTGTGGATACCACACAGTCTTCAACCTTGTGGAGGATGACCTCTTGCACTTGATTCTTGACCGCCTTGGTGAGGGTGGCCTCTACTTCCACCTTTATTTTGTTGAACTTGATGTCCATTTGTTCCATCTCTTCCATCTTGCCGTTCTCCACTGTGATGAGCCGAGCCTCGATGGCAGTGAGTCTCCGTTTCAGCTCATCATTCTCCTTGTGGAGCCTTTCAACTTCATTTTGAAGGCGAACGGTGTTGTCCAGCTTTGGGGGTGTTGCCACGACCCCGACAAAGGTGAGCTTGCCTCGGGATGAGGCTCAAGTGGCCATGGTTGCTCAAAATATGCTCGGAAAAACCCACCTCTTGTGCTAGAAAGAATTAGTTGACTTTTCTTGTTTCTGTTTCTCTCAAACCTTGCACGTGACAGTGGCAGGCAGAGGTCTGTAGTGGCGAGCTGTGGAGTCGAAGTCGAGTTGCGAGCGACAGTCATGCTAGGGTCGCATGGAAATTGTGCAGTCGTGAGCTGTGGCGCTGCTTGTCAAGTCGAAGGCAGAGAGTCTAGTGGCGATGAGCTGAGCTAGACTGGGCAGGGCCATGTTGACGCTGGATGGGGGGAAAGGGAAACACACCTGGAACCCAAACAGTCTGCCTCTCTATAGCCCAGGATAATCAGTGCACCCCAATCCACTAGAGTTCACCTTCAAAACTTGCACAACTAACAACATACCACACTAGATTTTTCTCGTTTACGACCACGCTATTGCACACACCGCTCTCTCTTTCTCTCTCACACACATAGAGGCTCGGGGAGGCATACACATCTCAAACACTGACACCGGCGTGTTGGAACAAAGCAAAGAGAAGAAGGGGGAAAGGGGAAGAAATGGCACCAAAAATCGATATGATTCGCTTCAATTATGGCAAAGAAACTCCATCTACAACGTCATGTAAACCTGCTACAACCGGCTCGGCATGGAGGCCTCGAGCAACCAAGAAACAAATTGCAACTTTGGCTTCACCACTCGTACAACTCTCCTCGTTGAGAGCTCGGCAAAAAAAACCTTTGAGATCACCTCCGTTGGCTCCAAACCATTCCTCCACAGCTCTCTTCAAGCTTCACCTTCTCCGGCTCCAAAGAAATCTTGCCCTCTTCCTACCTTGAGAAAAAAGAATGGGCCTCCTTCTCCTTCTCGGCTCTCCAAGAGCTCTCCCAAAAAAAGAACCCCTCCAACTGTCAAAAACTGCCCCTTTAGGGTGCGTGCATGGACTCCTATTTTGGGCCGAGCCTCCTCTTTTAACTTTGTATGACGTGTGACAAGCCGCCCCCTTGCTATTTTTGGCACGCCTTCCTTGATCCCCAAGCTACCGCATGAACCCACACTCACAAGCGGGGCACCGACGGCGCCGTCGGTGCTCCCAATCCTTGCCCTCAAAAATCTTTGCCCTTAGGGACGCGGGAATCACCCCCCGGTGAAACTGCCATGTCATCACCCGCTACGTGATTCCTGGTTAGAGGAGTAACCCTAGCCTTCAAAATTTCTATAAAAGGAGGGTGTAGCTAGCACAAAAGGGGGAGCCATAAGCAAGAGCACTATGCTATAGCTTGAGAAGCCAAGCTCAACCTCTCTAGAAGGAGCTCTTGAGTGGAAGCTCATTGTCTTATGCATGTGTATGTGTTGTAATAGGGGATTAGCAAGGGAACTCTATGCCATTGTAAGAGAGAGAGTGATCATTCAATTGAGAGTAGGAAATCTATCATTTCTCCTACTAGTGTAAGCCCAACATTTGCTGAATCAAGGAGGGTGGATTTGGACTAAGCTTGGATACTTTGTCTCCTTTTCAACGTGAAGTAATGGACAACAATGATGCGTAAGTGTCTTGGTGTTTTTTGTTAAGTTCTTGATAGCTTGTCTCTTGTGTTGTCATCAATCTAGCCATAAATCCCACATACTGTAAGAAGGTGACAGGGTGGAGAGGACTCCCCTGGCCTTAAGACAGTGATTGGGGTGGCTTTTCTTGTGATGTGTTGTGGTGAAATTTATGCAAGCTATGTTGAACAAATACTAATCTCACTTTGATTTGTCATGACAGATTTGTAAGAAGGTATTAATGCAACAAGCACCCCCCTCCCCCTTTCTCTCTCTTTCTTAAATATATAGTTGTGTTTGCTTGATCATTGCCGATACGTTTCAAAGCAGCCCGAGCACTATCTCTCTCTCTCTCTCTCTCTCTCTCTCTCTCTCTCTCTCTCTCTCTCTCTCTCTCTCTCTCTCTCTCTCTCTCTCTCTATGCGTCCTCGTTTGCATCCAAAACTAGGTGGTGCCCCTTGTGTAGTTGGGATTTGGCTGGGGGTTTGTTGTTTTGGTTTGTGTTGTGTTGTGCCCCAGCCCCATTGAGCAGCACGGGAGCCTTGAAGGGTGTCTAGAGGTTGCTCTTCTTGTTGCCCGCCCCGGACCGCCTCAAATTGGTGCCCCCACAGAGGAAGGCTTGTGTATTTTTGTGTAGAATCAACCTTTAGCATAGTCAAGTAGTTTGCATGAATCACGAAAATTTGTATGATCCCTTCATTCCCATTGCAAGGCAAAAGGTACACATAATTGTTAGTACTAAGTTGCAATTTCAACGTGTCATTCGTAGAATTTTAGGTCCTCTTAGGTTGGCCGAGATAAACGCTTCAGTAAATCCTTTTATTTTGCCTCTCATTAGGTACGACCTTAGTTTGGACGTCTATATTTTTGTTTTGTTTTAAGCATTAGGTCATGCATAGACCATGGATAATGGCCCAGGAATAGAGGTTTTCCCCTTCCATTTCACTCCACACATTAGAATAAACATTCCAATTAGTAGGAAAATCCATTTTCAACAACGTATGGTGTTCATGTTTGGTGCCCAAAGAGTAGGAGAAATTCTCGCATCACCAAACCCTGTCATCCTACCTCTTATTGATTATCATAGGTCGTTTGATGTGAATATCTTTATTTTGTTGTAGAATAGATTGCAAGCTAGAAAACATTATTGTGTAAATCTTTTTAAGAAAAAAAAAACAAAAACGGGTGTCACTTTGAAATCAATTCAATGGAAAGCCAACGCCAAATGTCTGGGTATCCCCTTTTCTTTGGAGAGCCTGGAGAGGATGCAGAATTATTTTTAGCGAATTTCAAGATGTCTTGCCGTATCAAGAGGATAATAATTGATCAAGAACGTGTAGAAATGTTTGAGGTGGTCCTTAGGAAAGATGCTAGCACTTGGTTTGACTCTTTGCCTGAGGAAGTTAAGGGGAATTACACAGAAGTTTTGAATCGTTTCAAGAAATACTTCTTTGATCCCCAAAACACTCAAAAATTATGGCAAGACATTGTTTCTCATAAGCAAAAAGACTTAGATGACTACTACTTGTACAAGAAAGAGTTTCTACGTCTTTGGGCTCTATGGATACGAAATGTTGCTAACCCTGGTGATGGTGCAAAATTTCTAAAGAAGGAGAGGTTCATAGCCGGACTCTTTCCTGACCTTAAGGTAAAAGTTGAGGCGGGTGCACCTGCTACCTTTGATGCAGCTGAAACTAGGGCTGCTGAGAAATATAGGAAACTCAAGTGCTTAAGAGGAGAGGTTCCAATAGAAGGTCTTAGACCCAAAGGTAAGTCACAAGCATCAACATCAAGGGAGCTTCCTGAGGTAACGACGAAAGTAATTGAGAAGTTAAACGAATCTTTAAGCAGCCTGTCAATTCACCTTGCACAAGCTGTAGGTCCAAAGGGACAAGCAAAGAAGTCTGAAGAGCGAGATCCACGACCTAGGAGAGTCTTGCAATGTTGGAATTGCGGAGAGTCTGGACATGGGATGTATAATTGTCCTTGGCCCCGTGGGGAGCCAGGGAGACCTAACTTGAATTACCCAGTGATGAATGCAGGTGAAGGAACTGGTCAACAACCAAGGCTTCTACAAAGACCAAATGGACCAAGACCACCTCCACAAGGGGTAGAAGGAGTTCCACCTTTGCCATATCCAAATGTTCATGTGGTAGAGGTGACAAACTCAAATGAGGTTGACATGGAAGCAAATGGCATTAAGCGTGGTCGAGGAAAAGGTAAAGAGAAAGAGGGTGTCCCATCACAGAGTGACCATGGACAAGGCAAGAAGGCAAAGGAGACCAAGGAAGCTAAGAGGACTCGACGTCGTATCAATCTCCAAGACTTCCCTCTTGGACATGGTATGGCTCCATACAACCTGTTGGAAGACATGCGAGGTAAGGGTCCTGATATCTCATGGCCTCAGTTTCTTGCATTATGCCCACAAGTTAGGAGGGATTTAACAAAGGCAGTTAGCACTAGGAGAAAGGTAAAAGAGAGTTTTCCTGTTGTAAAAATTGCACATGCTGAAATGAACGAGGATATTACACCTGTGCTAGATTGTTACATAAAAGGAAGATTGGTTAGGAAAGGTCTAGTGGATGGGGGTGCACAAATTTGCATCATGACAGAAGGGCTCATGCAAAGACTAGGAATGCACATCCATGAGACACCTGAAATCAAAGTGAAAATGGCAAACAATAGCAAGGCTAGGTGCGTAGGCATTTGTAAAAATGTTTTTGTGGAGGCCTTTGGCATTAAGAAGGCAGTGGATTTCTATGTCATGTCTACCAAGGGAAATGGTTACCCATTTATCCTAGGAAGACCATGGCTAATGAAAATGCGAGCTTTGCAGGATTGGGAGAGTGGAAAGCTAATTTGCAGGAATGACAATCACAAGAAGGTTGTCTTTGACATGAAGGAGCAACGCCAAGAGGAGCTCCATGAAGAATCATCTCAAAGTGAGACGGAAGAAGATTGGACTGAAAACACTTCAGAAGAAGAAAGTGGCAGCAGCATTACTGAAGAGGAGTCCTCCATTGAAGTCATGGGGGTAAGGTTTAAGCCAAACAACCAGGAGACCTCTTCTCGAGGTTTGGAAGAGGTAGGTTCCCAAGAGAACAAAAAGGTGGAAGATGAAGGAATGTTAGAAGGTATGTTGTCTACAACACTTACAAAGGATGAAAGAGAGGAGTTCAAATGTGTGCTAAGGAAATTTCCGAGGCTTCTTGCTAAAGACTACACCGATGTGCGTGGAGTAGATGTTGTTCAACACAAGATTGAGTTGAAGCCAGAGGCCACACCTAAGGCTCAAAAGCTACGAAGGCTAGGAGTCATTAAGGAGCAGGATCTACTCAAGGAGGTAAGAAAGCTTCTAGCAGCAGGTTTCATTTATCCAGTGGAGAATTCAGAGTGGGTCTCTCCCGTTGTTGTCACTCCTAAGAAAAACGGCAAGTGGAGGGTGTGTGTGGATTATCGTCCACTTAATGAGGCAACAAAAAGAGATCACTTTCCCCTCCCATTTCAGGATGAGATACTAAATGAAGTAGCTGGTCATGAGAAGTACACTGTGTGTGATGGCTACTCGGGTTACTTTCAAATAGGTATCGCATTGGAGGATCAATTGAAAACAACCTTTATCACTCCTTGGGGTTGTTATGCTTTTAGAGTCATGCCATTTGGCCTGACAAATGCTCCTGCAACTTTCCAACACTTCATGAACATGGTGTTTCAAGCATTCTTTGGAAAGTCCATTAGGGTTTTTATTGATGATTTTTGCATTTATAGCTCAAAATCATCGCATCTACAAAGGGTAGAAGAAGGTTTAAAGAAGCTCTATGACATGGGAGGTCAACTCAACCCTGACAAGTGTCACATAGCTGAGGATGAAGTGATCTTGCTTGGTCACAAGGTTTCCTATAAAGGCATTGAGGTGGATCCTTCAAAGGCAAAGGCTCTTATTGAGCTCCCCTCACCCAAGAATCTCAAAGAGGTCATATCATTCATTCAAAAAGTGAAGTATATGTCACGCTTTATTCACTTAGCTTCGGAGTTGCTTCATCCTTTGCAAAAGTTGACACAACAAGTAGAATTTGCATGGTCTGATGAGCTTGAAGAGTATTTTTGTAACATTAAAGTCATTTTGTCAGAGCTACCAACACTCATGCCTCCTTGTTGGGAGTACACATTCTTTGTTAGCTCTAGTGTTGGAAGGGAAACAATTGGTGCTGTGTTGCTACAACAAGATCCCCACAGTACAAGGATGCGACCCATCTACTTTTCTAGTAGGGTCATGAATTCTTTGGAGAGAGACTACACAGAAGCAGAACTCATGATGCTTTCTCTCATGTTTGCGGTGAGAAAGTTTAGATCCTACCTGCTACCAAAACCTTTTGTAATTCTCACTGCAGAGAATTTGTTCCCTTGGGTGTCATCTCAAATGAATCTTAGTACTAGGATCTCAAAGTGGATTATGGAGTTGCAAGAGTTTCAATACTCTTTCAAGGTAGAAGATAGTGTGCGTGCACAATTGGCAGGGATTCTCACTTATAGGGTGCATGAAAAGGAGATTAAGGTGCCTGAAGTAGAGACCCTACCATTACCACCACCAAAAAGTATTCCTAATGCTTTTACCTTGTTCTTTGATGGAGCTTTTCGTCGAGCCACAGGAAAAGTAGGGGGAGGGCTAGTGTTGCTCAACCCAAGTGGAGAGGTGGTCATGAAAGAGAAGTTCAATCTACCAAGTTCAGCTAGCAACAATGAAGCAGAATACGACACACTAATTCATGGTTTGAAGATGTGCATTGGCCAAGGGATACAACGCCTCATGGTAAAGGGAGATGCACTTCTCATTGTTAAACAGATTTTAGGCATTTGGGCATGCAAGACTGAAAGCTTACGGACAAAAGTTCATGCCATTCGTAGATTGTTTAATCAATTTGAAGAAGTGCAACTATATCATATTCCTAGGAAACAGAATGAAGATGCCGATTTACTTGCACAGCAAGTAGTTACATGTGTTGAGAAAGAAGTGCAGGTCATCATGGTGGCAGCAACTGTCAAGCAACCGAGATACCAGGGATTGGAGTCATTGACTCCCATTATTAGCTACATTTTGGAGGGCGAGTTTCCACAAGACTTCACAAAGGCTCAGAAGAGGAGACTCATGAAGAAGGCAAGCGCATATCTCTTCCTAGAAGGCTCCCTCTATCAAAGAGGGAGGGATCAAGTATGCAGAAGAGTACCAACTATTGAGGAAATTCCAGCCATTCTAAAAGGTTTGCATGAAGAAGCATGTGGTGGTCATTTTGCCCAAGAATTAACTGTGAAGAAGATTTTGCTTGCGGGGTATGTTTGGCCAAGTCTGCATGTGGATGTCCAACATTGGTGTAAAAGTTGTCACAATTGTTAGGTAAATGGGAATAGAAGATTGGTTTATGGTCCAAGGCAAATCGTGCTTGCAAATGGACCCTTTGAAAAGTGGGGCATTGATGCTATGGGTCCTCTGCCTAGGACAAAAAATGGTAAACTCTACATTCTAGTGGCTGTAGACTATATGACTAGGTGGGTGGAAGCACAAAGTGTGGCAAAGGTAAATGAGAAGACAGTGAGCAAATTCGTCTACACTCACATTTGTTGTAGATTTGGCACACCTTTGGAGATTGTTTCTGATAATGGTTCAGGGTTTAGAAAGGGATTGCTCACAGAAGTCTATGAAGAACTTCACATTCTACATCGTCACAGTACACCCTACTATCCCCAATCAAATGGTTTGGTAGAAAAAGCTAATGGTGTCATTGCAGGCATCATTAGAAAGATGGTGAAAAACAAGACAAAGTTGTGGGATGACTTCTTGGATGGTGCCTTGTGGGCGTTTCGAACCACATATAGGGAAGCCACGGAGTTCACACCATTTCACTTGGTCTATGGTCAAGAGGCTTTGCAGCCTATCGAGCGACATATAGGGAAGCCACGGAGTTCACACCATTTCACTTAGTCTATGGTCAAGAGGCTTTACATTCCAACAATGCGACTTCATGGCAAAGGAGCACAAGATGATCAAGAGGTATGGATGGATCGACTTCTTACGTTAGTGGAGCTTGAGTGGAAAAGAGAAGCAGCATATGAGTGCTACAAGAGGAAAGCCACACAAGCGAAAGAAACGCACGACAAGAAACTGAAGGACAAAGGCATCAAGGAAGGAGAGCTTGTGCTAAGGTATGACAATCGACTTGACAATCGTTTTGATGCCAAGTTTGAAACTAGATGGCAAGGGCCATACATAGTCAAGAAGGCTTTCAATTCTAGTTACTATCAGCTTATGGACTTGAATGGTAAAGAGCACTCCAGGAAGGTAAACGGGTATCGCTTGAAGCCCTATTTGAGTCGCCTTCTACCAAAGATCTGTCCAAAGGCCGTTGTCTCATGTAAGTATTGTTACATGAAGCATGAGTGTAACTCCAGCCAAAATTCTGAGGGGCCAAACAATGAAAATCTCGTCAAGGACTCTGAAGCACTCTCTTTGGAAAAGATGCTCTATGATGGTACATGAATATACCATCATCCTGGGGGAGGGCTAATGATAGCCGTTTTTTGGCTTTCCATAGTGGCCATAGTAAGCTACCTCACCCTATCAAATCACTCAAACACTATGGCTATCCCTACCATTTCACTATATATAGGAGTGTGTGAGTTAGGGAACTTTCCCCATATTTTCTTTAAAACCCTCAGGTAGCTAGTCACTGGGCTAGTTGAGCCAAAAATAATAAAAATAATAAAAATTATAAGTATATTATGGCCCATTTGTGTGTAAATATTTCATTGTATATAGGGCCTAAATAAAAGGATTTTTCATAATTATTGTGGTATTTATTTAAATATTTCTACCTATGGTGTGTTATTTATGCTATGTACATTGACTCACCATTACCATATTTTTTCTTATCATTTTTCATACTCTTTATTCCATATAAAAAGAATTTCATGCAAGCTTCTTTTATTTTTGGTGTAACTCCATCCCAACAAAAATCCAAAAAAACTAGTTCTATTTATGTGTATATTTTTTTCACTATTGTGATTTTTTCCTTCCTACATATATTCTCTATTACTCTCATAAATTAGACCACCAAAAATATTCATCTTTTTATGGTAGACTTATAATGAGAGAGATTTATTTTGACCCCTTTATATTTTTCCACCTATATTATTTATATTTGACATGTACATATTTTTTAGACCCCTCAATATTTGATTTTCTTAGTTGTACTATTCACTTATATCATGATCTCAACAATATCTTCAATTATAGACCTACCAAATAAGGTAAAGGGTAGGTGGCATGCATACATGCACTATGGAGGGCTCACTCTTGGAGGTATTCAAAAGAATCATCCAAAGAAGGACCCCACAAGGACCTTGTGCAGTGGAAAAAAACGATCGGTTTTGCTGAATTTTTAAAGTTCACTTGCTCTCCGAATTTGAAAATGTAATACAAACAAAAGTTGTAGCTCGTGGGCTGAACTTTTGCCTCAAATTTTTTCATATTTTTTTGAGCTATGAGCTGTGAGCTATGATTTTATTAGTGGACCCCAATTTTCCCATGTTATGCAGCCACACTCTCTCTTCCACTTTATCATTTTCCTCTTTCACACACACTTCTCCACTCATCATCCCCACCTCTCTCACCCCTCCTCTCTGCACCCTACTCACCTTCTCCTCAACCTTGAAGAATAAGAGAAACCATGGTGAACTCATACCTCCCACACACAATTCCATTCCAAAATTGACCACCTAGTCTCATTTTTCCTCCTCCAATTTACCCATATCTATCAAAAAAACCACAAAATTCAGCCTCTTCTCTTAAAAGACAGCATCATGGTGGTTGATTACTCAGCTTCAATTACCTTGTCTCTCAAGGAAGGTCAAGAGTGGAGAAAAAATGTACCGTCAAAGCTAGTGGACCGTCAACAAGCGTCAAAATTGGCCCTACTCAAGACACTTGGAGCATCAACCTTGTAAGAAATCCACCTTTTCTTACCTCTTAAGAGTTTTTCTTCCTTATTTGTATCCTACATGGATACTCCCATTGTAAATATCCAATTCCATTTGTAAATTAATACTAACTCTACTAACACTAACCCACTATGAAAAGTCCTATCACCTCCATTTCTCTCCTCTCTCTTTCCCCACCAACTTCTTGATAATTCCAAGCAAAAGAAATTAGATAAATTGCTGAAAATCTAACCCAACCATGGTTAGAGGAGTAACCCTAGCCTTCAAAATTGCTATAAAAGGAGGGTGTAGCTAGCACAAAAGGGGGAGCCATAAGCAAGAGCACTATGCTATAGCTTGAGAAGCCAAGCTCAACCTCTCTAGAAGGAGCTCTTGAGTGGAAGCTCATTGTCTTATGCATGTGTATGTGTTGTAATAGGGGATTAGCAAGGGAACTCTATGCCATTGTAAGAGAGAGAGTGATCATTCAATTGAGAGTAGGAAATCTATCATTTCTCCTACTAGTGTAAGAGCAACATTTGCTGAATCAAGGAGGGTGGATTTGGACTAAGCTTGGATACTTTGTCTCCTTTCCAACGTGAAGTAATGGACAACAATGATGCGTAAGTGTCTTGGTGTTTTTTGTTAAGTTCTTGATAGCTTGTCTCTGGTGTTGTCATCAATCTAGCCATAAATCCCACATACTGTAAGAAGGCGACAAGGTGGAGAGGACTCCCCTGGCCTTAAGACAGTGATTGGGGTGGATTTTCTTGTGATGTGTTGTGGTGAAATTTACGCAAGCTATGTTGAACAAATACTAATCTCACTTTGATTTGTCATGACAGATTTGTAAGAAGGTATTAATGCAACAAGCACCCCCCTCCCCCTTTCTCTCTCTTTCTTAAATATATAGTTGTGTTTGCTTGATCATTGCCGATACGTTTCAAAGCAGCCCGAGCACTATCTCTCTCTCTCTCTCTCTCTCTCTCTCTCTCTCTCTCTCTCTCTCTCTCTCTCTCTCTCTCTCTCTCTCTCTCTCTCTCTCTCTCTCTCTCTCTCTCTCTCTACGCGTCCTAGTTCTCATCCAAAACTAGGTGGTGCCCCTTGTGTAGTTGGGATTTGGCTGGGGGTTTGTTGTTTTGGTTTGTGTTGTGTTGTGCTCCAGCCCCATTGAGCAGCACGGGAGCCTTGAAGGGTGTCTAGAGGTTGCTCTTCTTGTTGCCCGCCCCGGACCGCCTCAGTAGTAATGTTAGTTCTCACTTGAACGAGTTCAACAATGTGTTTTCACAGCTTACTTCAAAGGTCTCAATTTTGATGATGAAATGAAGGCCATTTTCCTGCTATGTTAGCTACCATCATCATGGGATACCTTCAACACAACCATAAGCAATTATGCACCCAATGGTAAGCTAGATTTTAGAGGTGTTTCCGGTGCATTGCCCATTGAGAAGATTCAATGTCCATCTCTTGATGCGAGTGGACATGGTGATGCATATGTGGCTAGTGGAAATCATGACAAGCAAAGGAATCTTGGTCGTAGCCGCGATCGTTCACAGGATCGCAGGCAAGGTCATAACAAGAGTCGCGGCAAAGACATGCAAAATGTAGAGTGTTACTACTTCCATAAGAAAGGACACTTGAAGAAATATTTCCACACAATGCAGCGTGATAAGGGAAAAGAGAAAGCAAAGTCTGACAAACCTAAAAGCAACGTGAAGATTGAAGAAATTTATGTGGTTGAGTCTCCAGCCATTGAAAAATCTTTTGAAGTGTCAAATAATTGAATTTGATTAGTGCTATGATTAGTGCTATGCGTAGAGCTGGATTGTGGACTCAGGTGCTAGCTTTCACGTGACTCCTCACAAGGAGTGGTTTTATACATACACTGCCACGCATCACACAGTGAAGCTAGGCAATTCTTACAAGCTTGAAATATGTGGTGTGGACAACATCAAGTTTTATATGCGTAATGGCACTAAGTTTATGCCGCAAAATGTCATACATGTACCCAAATTGACAAAGAGTTTGATGTCAGTTGGATATCTGGATGATTTGGGTTGCACTTCCATATTTGCTCATGGTTCTTGGTTTATCAAGAAGGGAAATTTGGTCATGCTTAAAGGCCAAAAATCTGGCTCATTGTACTCACTTTATGTCTCTTCAGTGAAGGAGAGTTCTATTTGTGTAGCCAAGCTTCCGTCTACAGAGTTGTGGCATAGCCGGCTAGGACATATAAGTCAAAATGGAATGAAAGTCTTGTAGTGTTCTGGTTATATCCCTCTGTTAGATAACTTGTCTTTATGTGAGCATGTATCTATAGAAAACAGACTAGGTTGACATCAGCACCTTTGGAAAAGGAGTAAGGGAGTCCTCTATATCTTGTTCATAGCGACTTGTGCAGACCTATGCCAATCAAGTCTCTAGGGGAAGCATTATACTTCCTAGAATTCATAGACGACTCTACTAGAAAGGTGTGGGTTTATCTCTTGAATTAGAAGAGCGACGTCTTTAGTGTCTTTCAAAAGTTCTTATCATTGGTAGAGAACCAATCGGGAAAAAAACTTAAAGCTTTGCACAATGACAATGGAGGTGAGTACATCTCCTCCAATTTCAAGGACGTTTGCAGTAGAAGAGGCATTAGAAGATAGTTTACCATGCCTTACACATCCGCCCAAAACAGTGTGACTAAGAGAATGAATAGAAACATTCAGGATTGGGTCACTTCTATGTTGTCTACGGCCAACTTACCTCAAGAATTTTGGGGAGAAGCTATCACGAAGGCTGCTTACTTGATCAATTGGTCACCTAGTACACCTCTAAAATACAAGGTTCTGTAGGAGATGTGGACGGGCAAAGAGCCCAATTATGACAGGTTACGTGTATTTGGGTGTTAGGCATTCTCACATGTGCCAAAAGCTCTTAGACAAAAGCTTGACCCCAAATCACACAAGTTCAACTTCATTGGATATGGTGTAGACGGAGAGATGGGATATTGTCTCTAGCACTCGGAATCTAAGAAGGTCATACGCAGCTCGCAAATGATTCTCAATGAGTCTAAGATGCATAAAAAGCCAGCGAAAGACGTTGAGTACCATAGAGTACGGTTTGATGATGTTTCCTCACCACCAGTTACAGAGAATGTTGGCTATGCTAGTGATGCACCTTCCACTAGTACACACACACATGTTTCTCTAGAGAGAGTGGTATCCACCAGCAATTAGGCACTTTGGAGATCTACTTGTACATTTTGTGCACCTAAGCGTTTTGATCCAGGATTAGACTACGTGCTAGTCGCTGATTGTGGTGAACCCACTTTCTACAAAGAGGTCATTCAAATGGACAATAGTGTGAAGTGGGAAGAGGCTATGCAAACTGAGTATAACTTGATTTTAGCAAATGAAACTTGGGAATTAACAGAGTTACCTACAAGTAAACAGGAATTGCCATGCAAATGGGTGTACAAGAAGAAGTATATCACAGATGATCCCAAGCCTAAGTACAAGGCAATATTGGTTGCAAAAGGATTCAAGCAAACGAAAGGAATGGATTTTGATGAAATCTTTTCTCCAGTGGTGAAGATGACTACATTGCATCTTGTGCTTGGTCTAGTAGCCATCAAGGACTTGGAATTGGTCCAAATGGATATGAAGACAATGGTTCTTCATGGGTATCTTGAAGAGGATGTTTACATGAAGCAACCATAAGGTTTTGCGATAAAGCCTAAGAAGACAACACGGGCAAAACTGGTGTGTAGACTCAAGAAATCTTTGTATGGATTAAATCAAGGCTCAAGGCAATGGTACATCAATTTTGATAAGTACATTCAGTCCCAGGGTTACATATGGAGCCAAGAGGATCATTGCTTGTATACAAAGAGGTTGAACGATGGTTCCCTCATCATTATGATTTTGTATGTAGATGATATGCTCATAGCCAGGAAGTCAAAAGATGAGATTGCACTTCTCAAGGGTGCCTTAATCAAGTAGTTTTCTATGAAATACTTGGGTGATGCACATTATTTTCCTGGTATGTGTATCAAGAGAGATCGCAAACATGGTATAGTTGAACTTTCACTAGAAGAGTATATTCACAAGGTCTTGCAACATTTTAATATGAAAGAGAGGAAAGCATTGAGTACCCCTATGGCTACATACAAAAACTTAGCAAACATGATTGTCCCAAATCAGATGTTGAAAAGGCAGAGATGGCAAAGGTGTCGTATTATTCGGTAATTGGCAGTCTTATGTTCGCCATGGCTAGAACAAGGCTAGACATTGCATATGCAGTAGGACTGGTCAACAGGTTTATGGAAAATCCTGGCAAAAAGCATTAGGAAGCAGCAAAGTACATCTTGAGATGTATCAAGGCAAGTGCTTACCCTTTGGCAACAATGATGCATCCATAGTTGGATACACTCACGGGGATTCACTAGTAGTAATAGGGGGACGCCACCTGCGTGCAACAAAATTGTCTTTTTAACCCCTATATACGCGACCGTCCTATGTAAAATCTATCCATTTGGCCTCATAAAACCCCCCTATTGTACACTCACGTGATACCATACGGTAACCTTTAGTGAATACCCTGTGGATACACTGATTTGGATTATGTGGGTTGTGTGGATACTAGGCAATCCACATCTAGATACGGACGGACTGAAGCAATAGTTTCTTAAAGATCATGTATCTAAAATTTCAATTCGCCTTCCGCCACTTAGGTAGAGTATGTTGCAATTTTCAATTCCACTAAGGAAGCTATGTGGTTATCTCGCTACATTGTGACAACTAGAGTGCGATTGCGTACACTGTGACAATTAGAGTGCAACCACGTTAGCAAAGAACCCCGTGTTTCACTCGAAGTCAAAACACATAGAGGTCGGGGTTCATGTAGTACGGGGATATTTTGGCTAGAAAATGCATTGAATTAGTCAAATTGCACATGGATCAAAACCCAGCGGATGCTCTAACCAAGAGCTTAGCCTCAAAGCGGTTTGCACATTGCTTTGAGATGATGGGCATAGGGTGAAGCTAGGGTCATGCTTCATGTATTGTACATTTGTACATAGTAGCCCCTAGATTCTTTAGCCACTTCGGCCACGTTGGCCTTCAAGTGGGATATTGTTGGGTTTCAGGACCCGTGGCACTGGTCGGGTGCCCCCGCCCACTTACTTCATTATTTGGTTATAATGTTAATAAGGAGATAGAGAGTTTGCACTCTCTAGAGCTCCATCCACAAGTTGTTTACTATCTATCCCCTTCCCCCTTCTCTCCTTCCCTTGCACTCTCCACATCACAGGATCTACAGCCAACGCATGGGAGTGTGTATTGATATACACACACATACACAATCAAGTTCAAATTGGTAGCTCAACCAAGAATCAAACTTGCAAGAAGGGGAAACTTGAAAGTCATATGGCAAGGAATTGAGTGCAGATATCCGAAGGTCTCAACATCTTGAGCAAAGGCTTAAGGAATTGAGCAGGTTCTACAAAATTAACGGGTTGCAATCAAGCAAAATCAAGCAAATGGAGCAAAGGGGGGAATTTTGCATGAAAAATCAAGTGCAAATAAATAGCACTGGTAGAAAATGGGGCTGTCGACAGTGAGCTTGGAGCTTAGAATGGGAGATTATGTGTGATCCCCCCCCCCCCCCCCCCCCCCCACACACACACACACACAATTGCAAAGAGACAGTGTTGTGGGGAATTTCTGAAAGCAGAGAGCATTGTGAAGTGTTTTTGGCAAAAACAAGAAGCTTGTGTGGGTGATCCACACACACACACAACATAGTCAACAGAGAACAGAAAACAAGAAAATCATTATTTTTTTCCTCCTCTGTGTGTAAGGACACATTCACATACTCGTTCCTTGGATCAGCACGCAAGTTGAGAGAGAGAGAGAGAGAGAGAGAGAGAGAGAGAGAGCACTCTTGGCATGCACACATATGTGTGTGCAAGACGAATGAGTAAGACAAGTTCACCTGACATCAGACTGTCCACAACTTTCCAACCTTGGCGTTTTTCCTCGTCAACCGCAACTCAGCATTGGGGGCTATGATTTTGGTGATGAGCAATTTGGCTCCGGTCTGACATAGCTTTGCTAGTGACTTTCCTCCCACGCCCCATCTGGAGCGGATTTGCTCCGATAGACATCCTCGGCATCTCGACTTCAACACCCCCAATTTCCAGCTTTGGCAACACACAGCGGCGCATTTCAATTTTGACAAATCATTGTTTCCCCATGAGCGTGGCTCTTGGATGGCGTTTACGACCATTGGTTGTGCTTTGTGCTTGGTTTTCGATCAACGTACTTACGTGTGCCTGTTTCTCAACGTTTTGCTCGTAGTTTGCACTTGCTTGTAGTGCAAATTATGTATGATTGTGTGGGGCATTCCAGAGAGAAATTGTTTTCACAGTTTGTGCAGTTTCATGCCATATATGCATTATGCGGATACAAGCTGAGCTAGCTATAGCTCCTAGGTAGCAGGTTCATAGGTTTATAGATTTTTTGGATAGGTACAGGTCCATAGAGCCACTTGTTCATGAGTAAGCCAGTTTACTAAGGTTTTGGCATTGCATGTATGCCATTTGTGGATCTGTTTTACTGAGACACTAAGTGTCTATTTTGGTGTAGTTTTTTGGTGAGATTTTTTGATATTTTGCTCAAAATACAAGGGAAACTATGTTTGTTTGTCCCCAGTTTCTTGCCATGTTTTGCACATATTTGGAGCCTACTTTCTAATGGTTTAATGGTCGAGCTTGACTTCCACTTTGCCACTGATCGAGTGTTTACTCTCACTTTGATAGGTTGTCAGTTTGGACACATAGTGTTCTTGTACCCACTCTCGTAGGAGTGAAAATTGCATATGCTTGTGTGGCTATAGACAGATAGTCATAGGTTTCACAGGTTTTTTTGCACATTTTTTAGGCAGTTTCTCTTGTGCAATGCGTTTTGAGCTAGTTTGCTCTCTACTTGCGTAAATGGTTATGTGCTTTATGCTCAGTTGAGCTGTTAGTCTCATATTGTGTGCTTGCAAATATAGCACATTGTGGAGCTAGTTTTATTCATATGTGGGCATCAATTTTGATGCATTTGATCATGTTTTCCATGATTGTGTATTGGTTGAGTTACCTCCCACTTTGATGCCAGTTTAGCATGGTTTATGGTAGAGACTGTACTTGAGGTTTTACTCAGTTTATAGGGGAGACTCTGCCAGATTTCTCCCAAGTTTTTCTTGCCATTCACTTACAATTTTTAGATATATGTGATAGTTTAGAGTCTACAATGATGACTCATGAGGGACGGCAATCTTGTAGTTGCCGATACTTTCATTGTTGGCATTGTGGTCACACAAGGTACATTCGGCACCATTGTTTCATGCATATGAGATAGCTATGGAGATCTATGTGTGGTGCAGATGAGGTTTTGACACATACTAGAGCAGTGGCTTCCTATGCCAGTGAAATTTGCTTCATCTTTTTCTCCTGATGTTCTTATGTATGTGGATTGTGCACTTCCTCTGTAGTAGTGCTAGATGTGGATGCTACATTTTATGTCACTCCACATTGTGACTCATTTTGTATCTATTTTGGTGGGATGTTTGGCAGTCACATGCTTGATTGATAATTCAGTGAATGACATAGTTGGTGCAGGAGAGGTGAGATTGTCATTACCAAATGGTCCATCATATTTGCTTAGACATGTGTGTCATGTGCCAAACATGACAGTGAGTTTGATCTCAATTGGTGAGCGCAAAGATTTTGGATGCCATACTTCACTTCGAGAGTTATTTTTTACAGTGCATTTGGGTTCATTGGTCCTTGCAAGAGGTTCCAAGGATGGAATGGTCTACCCTATGCACGTGGATCACATTCAAGACAGCATAGTCTCGGTTTTACTGTTGGCATTCTTTGAGCGAGAGACGAGATGCGTCTCCTTCTTGAGTGATCTTGACCATGCTCACAAGACAGAGCATTTAGTTGTGCAAGACGTGCCAATAGACTCTATAGAGACCAAGGTAGAGTGGCAGTGCTAGACACATCAGGTGTTGTTAGAGGTTGTGCACGCAGAGGTAGAGCAGTTCTATTCCCTAGAGACATAGGCAGCGATGACAAAAATTGAGTTCTTTGATATGCTCATGCTAGAGGCTGATGAGTTGCTACCACGATGCACATTTCCGCCTATGGGTGAGAGGGATGTATTCATCCTTGTGTCGGTATTCATCCTAGTGTCGGCATTGACACATCCATACACAATGGATAGTCATGATGATGTAGTGATTGCAGATAATGCAGGGGAGGCAAGCTTGCAGTAGGGATTGTCAGTCTTACGGTGATTGACACTAGCATGATGCATAGGGGATTTTTGAAGAATGTAGAATTGCAGGTCCAGAATTTGATTTTTGATCAAAGATTCCAATCTTTGCTGGATATGGAGAAATAGGTGTTGACTCAAGAGGAGTTGGATGTGACTGGGGTTTTAATGTCAGAATGGGATGTGCAAGTCCTTAGGTAGCATCTCAAGAATACAATGGAAGAGGTATGGCAATCCATGAGAGCTAGATTGACTACTGTGTTGAAGCACCCATATGAAATAGTGAAAACTGGCTTTGTGAGTGCACATGAAGCTGATTTGTTGGTAGAGGTAGCTCAACTTAAGAAGGAAAGAGAGTTTTGGATTAATCAGGTACATGAACTTAAAGAAAAGCACAAGGAGAAGCCGGTGATTGAAGAGCATGCACAATGTGTAGAATAGGTTGAGTGAGAGATAAAAACCATTGCATGACATGGAAAATTCGAAATTGGAAAAGAAGCAAAGTGCTGAGCCAGAATTGGAGATTGATGAAGATGTTCTAGTAGGTTTTGCAGTACCAACTGTGGAAACTTTTGACCTAGTAGAAGTTTCTATTTTTGAAGATGAGGCTGGTGCTGTTTCTGAGGCTATGGAGAAATGATGTAGTATTTAGCATTTTCAGATTGAGCAGCATATGTAGTTTTTTTTGGAACTTGTTTTGTGGTCATGTTCTTTTTTATCAAGGGATATGTAAGTCCAAGTCGGATTTCTACAAAATCCACCACCAGGACGTGCCATGTGTTGAAAGAATAATTACTTAGCTAAATTGATGCTCAGACGGATTTATGCTGAATCGGATTTGAATTGGCTAATGCTCAGTCGGACTTCTGTTTGGTCAAATACTGTAAGTCGGATTTTGGAAAGTTGGATTTTCATGTCAAGAAGGTTTCAGTTAGAGCAGTTATAACTTGCTAGAGATAAAAGTCATCATATGTACGAGAGAAGGGAGATGTACAAGCTTTCAACAATGAAGTTTTCTGATGTCTGAACTCGCTTTGGTTCAGTTTTTACTTAGTCTGAAGTTTCCTATTCTATCTTATGCAGTATTCTGATTATGAATTGAGTGTTTATTTCTTTGTGTGAAATTATGTGTGTGAGTAGGATTCTTCTGTTGATGAACCCCAACACAGAGTAGTCTGCAAAATTTACATGCATGTTCTAGCAAGGGTATGCACGCTCGCCTACCACTAGAGCCAATACGACTGCATGTAGATCGACTGAGCGAGCCAGTGGGCATAGGTTGAGAGTTTCTCTCACGTGTTTAGCTAGTAGGACCCACTTATTGGCACATTCACCTTTAAGTGGGATATTGTTGGGGTAAAGGTGTTGAGCCTTGCAGGACTACCCAGGTTATGGTGGGCACCCGCCCACTGACACCACCTTATTGTTGCACATATACCAAGAATTAGGAATAGCTCACTTGAGTCATACTCCATCCACACAGCATCTCCCTCTCCCTCTCCCTTATGGCATGCACACACTACAACGCATCCATACCATACATGCACGCATCCATGCACATGCCCTCTTCAACATACAATATGAATCATACACACTCATAAATCACAATAGTTAAATATCTAAATAGTAAGCGTTACACTATGCATGCATAGTGTAGATGCTCCTCTCCATTGTGTGTGGCATATATGGTTGACTTTCACTACACAAATACTTTACCAAAGAGATTTTCTTGGAAAGCTTGCAATGGCTCTTCGAGAGATAGGCCATAATCTCATGCAACACATACATGGAGCTTCTTTATCATTGAATTCTTAGCCTCCACCTTCTCCACCAAGCTCAATACACCCTTGCACAAGAAGAATTAGCAACATTGCACTCATATACATGACTCTATTATCTAATATTATTATACTCACCTTTTTCCAATTGCCATCAGTAGATATGCATTCTCATTCACTATGAGAATGGCTTCTCCTATGTTGGAATAGATACCTCGACCATGGAAAGCTTGCCCTTGGCCAGTATGTCCACCAAACAATATATTCTACAGCGGTTTATTGAATACAACATCAAATTAATTAAAATAAACCAATACACTCAAAAACATAGAATACTCACCCCGCATGCTGATGCGTGCATATGCAGCTTTAGATACTCTGAAGGAGGTGGTCATTTTGTACCCCTTCTCTCCTTAACCCATGAATGGAATGGACTTTCAAAATAAGTATACTCATTCTCTAAATTAGCAATGACGATAATTTCCAACCCCTTACAAACGAAGAAGTCTCCATAGCACTTAAAGCCGTGATGTAGCTTGCTTTGTATTTTGCTTCTCTTACCTCTTTTGTGAGCAAGTTTTATGTTTTATGGTGATACATTGCATCAAACTCCTTCTACAATATGCAACATAACTATGGATTTAAATTTGAACACAATATAGTCAAGTCACCCAATGGATGTATACCTTCCACAATAACTAAACTATCACAAACATCAGAAATCTAACCCACGTTGATTGATTTATGGTAGTGCCACAAAGTGCCCTTTTAGATTTTTCCATGTCCTCCTTGTTGAGCTTGTCCAACAAGGATTGTGGGTCCATAATTGCCAACTTTTTCATCATAAAAATATTGTGTGTAACTGTGTGAGGCATGTGAACTTGATTATCTTAGTAATAGTTTAGAGACCATTTAAAATTCAAGGATAGTGCAATAAATCTAAAGAACCTTACTTGTTGATCATACCAGGAACTAAGAGAAACTATGTCATCTCCCAAGGATTGAACTTTCACGAGCATGCACTCAACCTTTTGGGTTGAGAATTTATCTAGTCACTCATGCAATGCCCAATCTTTCCATGCATAAAGCTGATGGTTCCCATCCCACACCACAAACATTTTCTCCTCCATCTAGTTGAGCTATGGAATGGGTCTAATTTGATTGTAGGTTGATAGCCTCTTTCAGCTCCTATAGAAGCTGTGAGCTCTGCAATACAGTCATTGTTTGTTCTAATGGTCGGATTGTGGGCCAAAAGATGACCAACAAAAATTATTGGCAAGAGATGATTGTATGCACAATGTGCACCTAAATCCACCCCATTGAAGTGAGACTATCAACAATAGAACCATAGGTCACTCAATAATTCATTACCAAAATGAGCATGCAAGAGAGAGAGGTAGAGAAAAGGCTATCAAGAGAGAGGGGAGAGAGAGCATGAGAGAGAGAGAGAGAGATTGATTGAATTATCATCCGATGGAGGTCAAATATGACCTATGGGACCGAAACACAAAAATAGTACCTTGTCAAGATACATCTCAGTTATGGACTGAGGGTCTGGCGAGGGGCGAAAAAAAAGAGAAGGTAAAATGAACAAAGCCTATGGAGGGGTAGATAGGGAGGGAGCTGGTTTGGGAGTTTGAAACTACTAGATAATGGCTTTGCCTCCGTGGTAAACTGCCCATTTTCTTGCAGTCCGCGCCTCTCACATCTTTTGTAGTTCTACCTTCTCTGCTTGAGTTGGGTGGGAGTGAGGTCTTCTGCAAACCAGATTTTGGGGTCTTTAAGAAGCCTCGATTTCTCGAGGAGTTTGATTCGGTCCGCCTTGGACTTGAAAGTGATGATTGCATCGTTAGTGCGATGTTCGTGTGCAATAAAGTTGATTGTGGCTGGATCCCACTGTATCATGTGGGTTGTTGATTGGATACGGGCAAAGGACTCGTGATTGAGATACCCCTCACCTTGCCAGTTTCTTGGGAGCCCTCCAATGTGAACATTGAGAGCTATATCATCTTGTCATTGTGTTCAAGTAGCATGGATTGTACACGGCCTTTGACCTTGTGGAGGATGACCTCTTGCACTTGATTCTTGACTATCTTGGTGAGAGAGGTCTCCACCTCTGCTTTTGTGTTGTTGATATTGACTTCCATCTATTCCCTCTCTTCCGTCTTGCAGTTCTCCACTGCGGTGAGCCGAGCCTCGATGACCACCAATCTTTGTTTCAGCTCATCGTTCTCCTTGCGGAGTCTTTCGGTTTCATTTTGAAGGCGGGTGGTGTTGTTGTCCATCTTCGGGGGTGTTTCCACAACCCCGGCAAAATTTAGCTCCCCTCGGGACGAGGCCCGAGTGGCCATGATTTTTGCGTGAAGGATGCACCCAAGAGAGGTTTCCAAGGTGTTGTTGTAGCCCTTGTGCTCGAGAGATGCCCCTATTTTTATTTGCTGCTTGTTTCAGTAAATGACTTCTATTTCTTTTCTTCTATTGCCAAAAGGCCACACTGGACGGGTAGGGTTGTTGACACGTCCCATTAGTGTGACAGGGTGCGTGGTCGAGCACGGCAGCAAAGCCCGCAACTGTCAGTTAGCAAAACACATTCGAGCTTGTTAGTGAGCGGGCAGCAGATCTTGGCTGGGGTTGTTAACCAGATCTCACTGGCAGGGCAAAGGTACGTGGGCAAGCACAATAGAGCATGAAAGCGGGGTAGCAGGGCGAGAGAGAGAGAGAGAGAGAGAGAGAGAGAGAGAGAGAGAGAGAGAGAGAGAGAGAGAGAGAGGTGGCTGAGAAAGAGAGATAGGGGGGGAGGGAGAGCGCGTGGGAGAGTGAGAGAGTTCAAGTGAGAAGAGGAGAGCATGCAAAAAGTGGGAGAAGGGAGATTTTTCCCCCTTTTATAGGGGGTATCCCTCACAATGGTCCCATTGGACCGCTTGACCCCTCAAGGGCAGTCCATGCTACCCTTGTGGACTCCAGGTCACCCATAGTCCACGAAACAATCCACTTGGACTGCCTCCATGGACCTCTATCCATGGGGACAATTGACGTGGACTACTATGTGGGCGGGTAGTGCCCCTATGGCACACCATGGTGGTGGCTTTTTCCACATGGCATGACATGTGGGCATGTGGGTGTGCGCTTGTCATGCCACATGGGATTTTGCCCTTTTGGCATTCCACAATTGTGGTAGCCGCCCACACGACAGTCCATGTTGACAACACAGCCCACATTCCACGTGGACTACCCCTCGTTACCCATCTCAAATGGGCGCCTTGGAGGGGGGGGGAGGGGGGTTAGAGAGAGTGGCCTAGAGAGATAGATAGATAGATAGATAGATAGTTCTATTATCGTCCTGGGAGGTCAAATATGACCTATGGGACCAAATGAACATGTCACGTGGTGTGAGTGGAGTTCATAAGTGACTCTCGATGCTCAAAAATGGCTGAAATGAGCGTCGCAATAGAGAGTCCACATCGTGGTTGGGAGAGAAAGGTATGTAGGGAGAGATCATGGCTGAATATATGGGGAAAAGAGGACCTAATGTGGTCAAAAGCTGAGCACTCAAGTAGTGTGTGGTACTCACTCTCTCGCACTTGACGAGGGCATAAGGTGCAAAGTCGATGACACTCCTCACCAGTGCCCCAACGTCCTGTCTCGCAGCGTAGAGAATGGGAGCTAAGACGAATGGAGGCAATGGTGCAGATCGCACTCAACGGGATGGGCTCAAGGATGTAGGAATGGGTAAGGTTACCTCGTTCCGAGAAGAAGAGAGATTTGTAGTTTGGGGCAACGTATGTGGTGTAATGGTTGAATCGAGAACCTCCGGATTTCTCCCAAGCCGTGATACATTGGCGTTGTAAGAAGGCCTCATTAACTTGGGAGTCGATCGACGCATCCTTGACCAAGTGACATGCATCCCATCTTCCAAACCATTTCTTGATATCAAGCATCCACCCCGAACTTAGTATTTTGCTCTTGCATGTCTTTTGAACCATTTGACTTGCTTCATATGCGATTCTAGGAAGTCGATGCAAAGGGCTACATTGAGTCTTACGCATGTACTCCACAACCCTTTGCATGCCCAAGACCTCAATGGGAAGCAATCCGGACTCAAGAAGTAAGAGCATGTAGGGTGTTTGTGTCTTGACTTGGAGAAAGTTGGTGAGAAAACGCTTTTGGATATTCTCAAACTCTTTCCAAGTAGACTTCCCGATGCTTCCACCCCACACCTCCACTCCATAAAGAAGCACTGGTGTCACCAATGTGTCAAAGAGGTACTTTTTGAGAGCCCAACACTTGATCTCTCCTGCATTGCACATGTTCTCAAATGCATAATAGGCCCTCTTTTCGGCTTCCAAGCGACGCATTGCACAATCCTTCCATTTATGATTGGATGGAACCTCAAGGCCAAGGTACTTGAAGTGATCTACCACTTCAAGTTTCTCATTGTTATATACAATGCATGGATTTTCATCATTGAGGGTCTTTACAAGCATAACCTTGGTTTTGGATCCATTCACGATCAGCCCGCTATGTACGCAAAAGCGTTCCAAGACACTCATAAGCTTTTGTGCATCTTCTAAGGTATGTGCCAAGAGCACTACATCATTGGCATAAAGCAAAAGCATGATCACCGCATTTCCAATCTTAACCTCTTCTATGCCTTCTCGCTGCATAAAGTCAAGAACCATGCATTCCAATTAATCAATGAGTAGCCCAAAGAGGGTTGGGGAAAGTGGGCATCCTTGTTTAACACCAATAGTGCTTGCAAAAAATTCTGAAATTCCATCTCCCATACGTAATCGACATATCACTTTTTGGTAGATGCGAAAGACTGCATGCATAAATTCTCTCGGCACTTGAAGGCTTTGCATACGTCTCCAAATATTTCCTCGCGGTACCATGTCAAAAGCTTTCTTGAAATCCACAAAGCAACAATACAACTTTTTTCCTTTCAATCGAGACGCTTCCATAAGAACTCGAAGAGTGACAAGGTGATCGATAGTGCTATGATGCTTTCGAAAACCTGCTTGGCCAAGTGCACGTTTGCCATTCTTTTTAGCCCATTCACTTATCTTCATCTCCATGATACATCCAAATAACTTTGCCATTAAAGAACCAACCATTATAGTGCGATAGTTGTTCACATTGTTTACATCTCCTCCTTTGTGCAAAGGTTTGATCCAATTTGCACTCCAATCATGAGGCATGCCATACTGAAGTGCAAGGTTAAACATATCGCATATCCAATATCGTGTTTTCTTGCTTGTCCATTTAATCATTTCAGCCTTGGCACCTTGAAGGTCACATACCTTACGAGTAGCAAGTTTCTCAAGCGCGCGGCATACATCTTCAATGGTAAAGAAGGGAGACATAAACAGAAGGGAGCTACAACACTCCATCTTATCAACATTTGGTTGCTCATAGAGATTCTTACAATGCATATACATATCCTCAAGAGTCAAGTCACCAAAGCTCTCAACGCGCTTGTCTTTTAGATTTTGCCAAAACTTGCCACATGCATGTGCTTTCTCTTGTGCTAAAAGAAGTTGTTTTTCGACTTCCCACCTTCTCCTCTTCTTTTGAACAAGTGCTTTGTATGTGTGTCAACATTCCAAGTAAACTTCCTTGGCTTTGATTGCATCCAATCTTAGCAAGTGTTTTCGGACTTGACTACATTCCATGTCAAACCATTTCTTCTTGGTGCTACCCTTCTTAGACCTTTTGCAAGACATGTGTTTCACCGAAAAGCATTCCTTCGCACAAGAGAAAATTACTTCTTTGAAAACTTTCCACTTGCATTCTAATGTTGGGCTCTCTTGATGCTCTATCATGCTTAACATTTGGTCCACCATATCAGCATATATAAGTGCTCGTTTGAAGTCTAGACGTAGGTACAAATGATTCACGTCATGATTGGAGGCTACATGCTCGGGCCGTTTACCACACTTGAGGTCAATACATAACATCCTATGATCCGATTCCGGATTCCATTCACCAAGTGTAAAGCTTTGTATGCATTCTAGAGTGGCTTCCAAGAACAAAATATAGTCAATCACGCTAGCACCGTTGTGCTTTCTACATGTAAAGTCATTGGTGCCTTGCCATAGAGATACACCATTTGCAATGAGCATTCCGGTACTATTGCACATATGTAGAAGTGACTTTCCATAGTGATCCACTTCTTTTGCATCATTAGAACTTTGATTATACATGTATGAGTCATCCATTCTTCTTGAGACATGCGGCATGTCTACTTGTTGTGTGTCGTGTTGTAGCATATTTGTGCGAGCATTCATGTCTCCAAAAACAATGACTTCACCTTGATCCTTGTAATGAGCAATGTCTTCCTCTAGTTCAACAAAGGGCTGATCTCTATCCATATTCAAGCAAGCATAAAAGTTGGAGTCATAGTGAGGAATGTAGCAACCGGCCACAAACATGACTTGACCATTTGGTGGGCTGATTTTCAGCCATAAGTAGCGTTTATACTTATCTTCTTTGACAATGGAAACATCTTTCAAACCCTTTTTGGTCATACATGCTACGCCTCCTTGGCCTCTTCGTTGCTTTGCATTTTTGGCCCACATCAAAGAATGCACATCGTATTTGTCAAATCCAAGAATTCGTTGCGCATCATGCTCCCATGTTTCGACAAGAAGTATCACATCGGAGTCATTGGTAAGCTCATCAATGCCAATTTCCGCATTCCATGGATACCCGTTACAATTCCAAAAGCTTATTCGCAAGCGTGAGTTGGTCTCATAGATCATGTGTCCCTATTTGTTGGGTGGACTTGCATCCTCCTTAATTGGCTTTTCTTCTTGAGGTGATACCTTAACCTTCTTGCTTCTTTCCTCATATGCTTTGCGACGTACATTTTGTTGCATAATAGTGCGATCCTCATATACATTACAACCTATTCCTTTGAGGTAGATCCAACCATTGTCAAGGATGATCTTTCTCTTTACCTCATCAGCCATGGTACATACAATAGGTCCTTCTCCCGAGCGAGGGACTCCTTGTTTTCCAACTCGATGTGCACCATAAGCCATGATTCCTGACATGCCAAAGTGTGTAGCAAAAAACTCTTCAATAGCAACTGCAAGAGATTGGGGTGTTTCCATGCTTTCCTCCTTGATTCCACGAATGACGATGTTCTTTGAGCGTTGTTGTCGTTCTTGCAATTCTTGAGTGTCCACATTCTCTACATTCTTTGCTTGGACAACGGCTTGCGTGATAGGAGATGTAGAAACCACATTATCCTTACATATATCAGCCCATGATTTGGATGCATTTCTCATCTCACATACATCATGTCGTATTGTATCTATTGTTTCCTCTTTCAATACATGATCACTCTCAACTTTGCTCAAGCGCTCTTTCAATACATTCATGTCAACAAGAGAGCGTTTACATTCTTGAACTTCATTCTCAAGATGCATCAAGCGTGTTGTTTGCATTTCAAGAACCTTCTTGAGGTGCTCATTCTCCACAATGAGAACTCTTAAAGTACCATTCTCCATTGCAAGTGCGTGCAACTCTTCACCTTGTTTGTTGACGGTTTCTTGTAACGAGATCAAGTAAGCCATGATCATTGCTTCCGTTGTTGTAGATGATGTGGTTGGATTAGCATCCAAATTCCTTGGAAATTTTGCATCATTCTCCATGGCGAGTGTGGCTTTTCCACCCTTGCAAGTTTTGTCTGACATTGCCTTCAAGTCGGCAACAAAAACGCAAAGTTTTGACAGTTTTTTCAGTTCTGAGATGCTGTTACAGCAAAGCCTTCCATTACACAGAAAAATTCTATCTTTACATCAATGCATAGAGGGCTTCGTGCTCTTCGATTGAGGCTATAGATCACCTAAATCGGAGTTCGGATGAGCAAGTTATGGTCAAAAGAGTGAACTGCTGTCTACTAGGTCAAAAAACGGCTGGATGAAAGGGAGGATGAAAGGGAGGGAGAGAGAAAGAGAGAGTGGGTAGAGGGGAAGAGAGAGTATATTAGAGAGGGAGGGGGGGGGGGGGGGAGGGGGGGGGGGGGGGGGGGGGGGGGGGGGGGGGTTAGGAGTAGAGAGTGGATTAGAGAGGAGGTTGGAGGGATGTGAAGAGAGAGAGAGAGAGAGAGAGAGAGAGAGAGAGAGAGAGAGAGAGAGAGAGAGAGATGTGTTAGGGGAGAGAGAGAGAGGAGAGATGCAGTGAGAGGGAGGGGGAGTTAGATAGAGTGAGAGGAGAAAGATAAAAAGAGAAAGAGAAAGGACGGGAGTGGTGTGTCATGGGCGGTGCTACCCATGCATGTGAGAAGAAGAATGATAAGGTGTAGAGAGAGAAACATGTGGATTAAAGAGAGAGTGAGAGAGTAGGTGTTTAAAAATTAAAAAAATTAAAAAAATAATGTTTATTTAAAAAATTACTATTTAATTAATCATAACAGCTACTTACTTTTCCTTGATATATAAGTTGAATCTCTATTAATTTTAAGAGAAAGTCATTAATTTTAAGAGAATGTCTTGCTTTCAAACAATCTTTTTCTTTACTAATGGAAAGGTTATTATACTTGAAATTTTCTTGTTTGATAAAGTTGCTCATTCAAGATTTATTATTCTAGATTCTATTAATGATATTGTTACTACATAGCAAATATATGCACCTCTCGAACATACAATCAATCATCTTGGAGAACATGGATACGGTTTGGAGGAGTGTTTGACAAGTGTTTACAAGGTTAGCATCACAAAGCCATCATCTCCTCAGTGCTTTATTGGTAGCACCCCATTTCCAATTTGTGACCCATCTAGTGTGATCAAATTAGATCCAAACGTAGCATAGATCTCTTGTTCCATTTTGTCTCACGTAGTTCACTAGTTGATGATGGACCCATTGTGGACATTTTGAAAACAAAGCACTTCTCCCCTTTCTTACCTTGCCCAAAAAATTGACTACCTTGAAAGAAGTTATAGTATAATCTTGTTTCAAATTGATAAGTGCGTTGATACCTTCTTCGGCTGTTACACATCGACAAAACACATAGTCAAAACCTAATGGATAAATTTTATAAATTAAGGATTACAAACATACTACTTCTACATATCATAAATTAAATAAATGCTATAGTAAATGAAATGGATCGGCTACCAATTTTCTTGCACCAAGGGACCCATTTCCTTTTCCACAGCATATAGTTACTACTCACTAATTTTTTGGCATGTACCATTGGATCAAATATTAAACCTGACACTATCTCTTTTTCTACACACATTTGGAGTTTCTTATCTTGCTTGATGGTCAACAACAAGGACCTTTTTCACCATTTCTTTGGTTTTTTTATATGTCATCACAAATGTTGTGAGAGTGCGTACCTCAATAAATTAACAACCTACTGCATGTCTCATCTCATGGCATCACATAATACACAAAACATTCACAAGTTTCAATACATAGTGTGGAACAAAAGTGATAGACTACTTTGCCTGATGTTGTGTTGCATACCTCACCGGGTGTTGGATACCACAAAAGTGCAAACAATTAGAATATCCATAGTTCCAAAGTTTACAACAGACCTCATTCACGCATTTCAAAGGACCAATGCATTGGCTTTGTCATGCAACCCCAAAGAAGGCTATATTTGAGTTTTGTGGCTCAGAGAGGAGGGCCGTATCGATGTTCCAATGAATCCATCGTGTGCACTTTTTTCTTAGTCAGATGAAACTCAAAAATGCCATCGCTATTGTAAATTTTGGGAATCTTTGTCACCTTCATAATGAAATCAATGTCAAATATGATCTTTGTTAAGGTGTTCTTCCTTGACAAAGATCTCAAAATATCCACAAGGTTGTTTCCATCTGTTGCAAATGGTGATGCATACAAATAATACTATGTGTTATAAAGGACATTATTTTGCAAGAAACTGATTTTCATTCCTTGGTGGAATAGCATGCAACACCTGCTCACTATAGTTATATGTGAAATGAAGGAAGAGGACATGGACTCACAATGCTGCTTTTGTGAATGCCTCAATGACACGTTGGTCAAGCATGGGTGGGAACCAAAAAATTTCCTTAGATTCATGGGAGATGAACTGCAGGAAAATTCAAATGCAGTATGCCATGTTTTCAATGGAGGTAAGGCAATGTGATGGAGGTACAAAAGCATTCCTACCTTTTTCATTGGAAGGAAAGCATGAATCAACACACGATCAAGTATATAGTCACACCCTCACATACAACACATAAAGAAATGTGTGAGAATTGGAGACAAGCATGATCTAAGGAGGCATCTACTGCTACGAAATCCCTATTGATACAACAATGGTTGTGACTAGGAAATCACATGGACAAAAATCTTGCATACATGGATTCATGGCTAAGCTAGTGGAAGGTCTACACATCATGACCTCTATTGAAAACAACACAACCCTGCACAAAATCCTTGTTGAAAGCAAACATGGGAGTTGGTTTGCAAGAGAGAGATTCAAGAGGCAAATATCTCTTTATGATGCATGTACAATTGACTTAGCAAATGCATTTTTGTAGAGCATGAAGGCTATTTCATACTTGAAAACATTCAGGAAAGGGTTCGTCCTTACAAAGGTTTGTCAAGTGGCTAAGTAATCGACCATCTCATTTCACACACCTTGCGAATGAGTCTATTGAGGGAATGTCATGCTCTTGGGTCGTCCACTAGGAAATATGTAAGATAGCACGTGCGAACAAACTAAGGGATTTATAATTAAGTACATTTACAAAAAAACGTACTTACATGAAGGGTTTTTGAATTGAGAAAAAGAAAATTTTCATACATAAGGGTTAGCTTTTTTTACAAAAATGCATACATAAGGGGAACATATAATACTTGAAAATACATAGGTAAGAGATTAATTAAATACCTCTTGTTCACACTTGTTATATGCAATGTTTACATAGTAGACTCCTTGGGGCATGCTACAAGGTGTCCTCGACTATAAGAAGAAACAAGGAGACTTCTCAAAAGAAGAGGTTGCCAACATAGGTGATTAATATTGAGGATGAGTCAACTCATCAATCGGAGTACAATTCAATCACAAACAATCATTGATCAAGAGGACGGCCAAGGAAAGAAATTTTATACACGCATGTTAAGAGAAATGAAGGGGGGCGGGGGGGGGGGGGGGGGGGGGGGGGGGGGGGGGGTGGTATATGGTAAAGGAGAGCAAGATCAACAAGGCAATGTGGGCTATTTTGCGCACCCGCACAAGCAACCAAGTGACATATAATGGAACGCCTAACGACAAGAGAAGGTGTGATAGGTTTGCAAGCTCCTATGTGGAAGTTTTGACTCCCTCTTTCAAAAGATATCACAAAAATTGGCGGGTAATGGTCCGCTAATGGTTTTGGTTCTATCTCAAGCACGTTTTCCCTAGTCATATTTTGAATAGTAATATTGACACACAATCTGGGATAGTACCAACCATTTGGCCAATGCAAATTGGCACAAACCTTTCTCTAGAGGAAGTACAAAAATTCTATGAAGGTGGGTATTGATTGGAACAAGTTGTAGTGGAGTGTGCTCCATATATTTTGGGGGGTCCATTTTCCAATGAGAATGTGACAGGGTCATCACATAGTTCCAACACTAGAGATGGGGTACAAACTCAAGATTTTTTTAGGAACTCCATCTGCCTTAAGGCCACCCATCAAGGCAAAGCAACATATGAAAAACAATGGTTCAAGTAGGCTGTCAATACAATCATAGATTCTAGAAATGTATGGACTTTATTGAATGCACATGGAGCTCAAGATGCACTCACTGCAAATCTTGAGCAAAAAGAGTAAATTCTCCATCACTTGTTGGAAGAAAATTGGGATCGTCACACATTGGAAGAAGAGAAATTGAAGAACCAGCTAGAGAGTGCGGCAAATAATCTCACCAAACACATTCGAATTTTGATGTCATAAGTAAAGAAGCCAGTGTAGAAGGCTTCCTCAAAAGCTTGCATGTGGTAGCTTGGTAAGCACATTATCCATTGATATAATAGATCTAACACCTCCGAGGATGGCTGCTTTGACAAATCAAATGTCATTGTGGTGACAGTGTTGCCCATTGTTGACAGGAGGGTTGAGTTCGTAGCTTTGGATGGTGTGAATACTTCAATGTAAGCTAGGAGGTTTTTGCATATTTTTCTGATCGTCACGCACATCAAGTCAAGGGAGCCAGTGAAAATCTTAATGGTGCCCTTTAGGGTTTTCACCATATAAGATACACTTATTCTCTCTCCTTCCTTGGGCAGTGGCATAGATAGGTAACTGAGCCAAGTGGGATGTTTCTTCAAGATTTTGATGTGGTTTGCCCATGTGCGTACTCGAGGGACTGGGAAAAATAGAGTGTCATCCCTGATAATTTTGGGGGCTTCCACCAAGTACTTTAGAAATCCGGGGTACTGGAGGAGCCACTCTTTTCTCCACTTTTGGTTGGGAGTCCACTATCTTCTTTGTGGTATCTACATCTTTGATGTCTCCCTCATACACTGGCTTTGTTGCTTCCGCTTTGACTCTTTTCTTGATCACCAGCACTTCATACTTTAGAAGAGGCTCTAAATTTTGTTGTTCAATCACCTTTTTTGTTTCTTCATATGCTTGGATGTAGTGATCGAATTGATCCTCTAGAGGTCTTGAGGTCTTGAGTAGCTTTCTCTGATTTTTGATGGGTCTGGTACCCAATACTCTTGAAAGTCTCCTTTGAGTGCCCGTTCTACCTTGAACTACTCAATCAACCTCTCGATCCAAGCGGCTTTTTGGATGTATGTCTCTTTGGCCCTAGATTCTTTTGTCATTTCCATCTTACCCTTCTTCTTTGGGGGCTCCTCAGGCTCTTCCTTTGGTTTTGTCTCTAGCCTTCTCCGAAGTCGTGTGGTGACTGGTGGGGCTAGTGCAATTACTGGTTCATATTATGTATCTTGCTTTAAGTTGAACCATTCATTCTGTGTTGGTGGATTTGGCCATTGTCCTTTTGTGTCGATAGCTTCATATGCAATATTCGTCAATGTTTCTCCACCTCCAATGTACTTGGGCTTTTCTATACCCATGCTGACCACTTGCTCATGCAGATATTGGGCGTAATTCACTTCTTTGGGCACATTGCTTTTGAATGCCCAACTTATGGTAGTAGCCACTCCATGGGGAGGTGTTGTGTACTTTTGGGGCCGCTTGCTACACACATGGATGTATTGGTTGTAGAGATTGCAGCTCTCAGGTCTACCAAGTCTTTGAACATCTAATTGGGCTTCTTTTGAGAGTAGATTTTTAATGCATCTCTTCTTTCTCTAACGGAGCTACCCTTATTGTGGAGCCCCAGTGCATCTTCTATGGTTTGAGGTGTAATCAAAGTATCTGTCTTCTTTTCGTACAAATCACTAATCACTGCCTTGTTGTCTTTCTAGATTGAGCTAACTAGCTCATAGACTCTCTGCATATCCACACCCATTGGTGGTGTTGTGAAGAAGATGTATAAATCTACTCTTTCTAGCTGGGTGAGTCTTTCTTCTTGGTTTGCATATTCCAACATTTCTCGTGGATTCATTGGGATATCCATTGTGTTTCCTTGTGGGTCTCTGAATGTACCTTGGTACACTACCAATCCTTCCCTTTCTAATGTGGCCTCATCTACCCAAGACTTGGCTCGCTTCAATGTCTCCTCTGGTAGTGTGTAAGGCTCACTGGCTGCAATAATGTCCTTCAAGGACATCCTCTTCTTCTTGGCTGGTGATTTGCTGGCTTCCATTGATCCTGCGAGCACTCCAAGTGCAAAAGTTATCTTTTTTTTTACAAAATCTTGCATTTTATCAGTTTCTAGCTATCCAAATGACTTGAAATTTTAAACACAAGCTAATTAGGGCCTAAGGGTGCAATGCATGTGGTCACAATTGCATTTTGGGTGCAGATTTATGTTGTGAGACATCAAACTCGTATAATGTCTAGGTGCTCAAAACTGAGTGATGTGTCATATGTGCATAGCTTATATCATGTACATCATGGGTATATGACTGAATTCAATTTGGATGTCATTTGAACAAGCTATGACCATTAGAACTCCTTTCCGGCACTGAAGCTAGATTATGACTTAGTTTTGAGCAAGTGAGGTTCAATGGGGTGAAACTTGGTAGGTGTTCTCATAATCATGTGATAAAGGCTTAGAATGGGTCAATTTAGCCTCCAGGTATGTTTAGGCTAGTGAGACATCATACGGGTATGATGTCTACTTTGTTCAAAATGGCTCAAACTTGTAGTGTAGCTGGGCCTTACCATGGTATAGACTCCTATGATGTTAGAATTTGATTTGGGTTTCTCCTCATGTGATTGGAACCAATAATCAAGTATAAATCTTGGGATTCCAAAACCTGGGTTGAGATGGATATACATAATTAAAACTTGATGAGACTTGGGCTTTGGGATAAGATTAATGGGATAAAGGCATTGGAAGTGAGAAATCCCCCCCAGAATTGTCATTTGGCCCTCTAGAGACATTATATGTGTATGATGTCTCTGTGGACAATTTTGGCCCTGACTTCATCTGTAGCATCCTAAGGTTATTGGAAATCCTTTGATCATCTCAGATTTTGATTTGGAAATGAGTCATGTATTTGGGGATCATAGAATGTGTCTTTTGCCTGGATTTTCTGATTTTATGCTCCAAGTGGTCACAACCTTGTCCAAACTTGTCCAAATTGAAGGTATGGCTTTATATTATGTGGTGAACATGCTTCTCATGAAAGCTTTGGAGTTTGGCTTCTGTATAGCAAAAGAGACATTATAGGCGTATAATGTCTACTGATGCAAAACAACTTGAAACTCCTAGGGTAAGTTGTGTATAGCTTGTGCATGATGTCCATGGTCTCAAATTTGAATTTGAGCTTGTGAATGGGTGTCAAAGAGCTTGAAGAGGTTTTTGCTTCCAGAATTCCTCTTTTTTGGGTGATTGAAGGTCAAAAGATATCCAAGTAATGAAAATGTGTCAGGGAGCTCATAATGATGTGTATAAAGTGTTAGAGTTTCCAAAATCACAACAGCATGTCAATTCAAGGCTTTTAGACATTATACGTGTATAATGTCTACTTTAGCATTTTTGGCTCAAACTTGAAGTAGAGCTAGCTCATGATGTGTGTATGACTCTGATGTGTGCAAATATGAATTTGGACTAGTGCTTCTGAGCTCAAGGAGATAGAAGTAGTTTATGACACTTTGATTTGGAAATTGATGTGGGTGGTGATTAAAACATGCCCAAAGGTGCCCAAACTTGGTGTAGAGGCTATATGTGATATGCTTTACAATTCTAGATATTTAGAGTGTTGACAAAACTCCTCTGCGATAGGGCTAGACATCATATGCGTATGATGTCTACTTTTGCAAAATGGATATCTCGGGGGGTTCACCATTCAGTACCCCCTATATAACGTGCATTCGTGGGGTATTAGAAAACCCCATTTTTAACATTTCTAAATGAATAAAATGACCCATTATTTTAGGGATTTTTTTTTCAAATTTGAATATAAAAGCCCCTTATTTTAATGTATCTCTTTTAAATTGCCTAAATTTTTTGCATTTTAAAACCCCTCCTTTCAAACTCACCTTATACATTAACATGATTACATAGTTCTCCCCTCCCCCCCCCCCCCCCCCGCCCGAGATTGATATTTGAGCATAGGCACATGATGTATAGGCTATGTGCTTGCTTTGTGTAAAATTTGACTTGATTTAAAGAATTTTTGTTATGTCCAAAGCCAATTTATCGGATTAGACAAAGACTTTACGTATTTTGGCTCTTGAGTATCCCAATTGCCTCCAAATCTGATGAAATTTCAGGTGCTTCATGTTTAGGGTATGCACAATGTGTTTGTGAAGTCAAGTGAGTGATTTTTGTGTAAAATTTGACTGTGAGACATCATACGTGTATGATGTCTCTCTTGATAAAAAGTGAGTTTGATGCCTTGGGGTGTTTTGTGCTTGTGTCCTAGGTCCTACTAGCTAGTTTTCAACTTAAAAAGTCAGATGTTTAGCTTGCAAATTCCCTGTTTGGAATTTCAATCTCTAAAAGGATTCCTTCATTTGATGACGACTTCCCGCAAAGATTCTTCTTGAGCTCCATCTCTCAAGCTTGTGGATGCAGAAGGGCACCTTTCCATGGATTTGATGTATCATTTGTACTCATGGATACCCTTTTTGGCAATTTACTGGTCAAATAGCATCTTTTTATGAGATGATGTTTGGAAACAGTTTCTCTTGATGTTTGACCTTACATGTTGGTTGTCGATGATATGTCGATGATGACTATGAAGTTTGTGGAAAACGGACGCCTCGCTTGGCCATGAGGACCAAATGACGCTTTACGTGTGCGTCCGAAGCCTAACTCGATGTTTTGGTCCACTTTTTGATGATAGATCCAGGAGAAGGTTACCTGGGCTTGTAGCCATACTTGAGACATAACTTCTCATGAAGTTTTGTGTCGTTTCAGCGATCCCTTCTCAATCAGCTTTTGTAGTTTCCAAAGAGCTTAGGGTTTTTTTGGTTGAACTAAACCCACATTGGAGGTCATAGAGGTGCTCTCCTAGGTTAGGGTTAACCCTTTGTCAAGTCTTGTAGCTATCGGGCCAGTGGTTGAAGCGTTACGACCCTGTTTTGGTCTCTTTCTCACGATGACACATTGCCATTTTTTATAGTTTTTTGTGACAAAGAGAGTATAGAACAAGAGGACTACATGGTAACGAGTCTAAATCTCATGTGTGCATCGTACAAAGTCGTAGAAGGTCCACAATGTCGAGAAGTTTGCAGTCATGCAAGGGAAGCATCGGGCTTTTGGCTGTGAGAGTTTGTGAGAGAACTCCAAAGACTATACGAAGGAGTTATACCATAGATGCCATGAAATCTAGGGTTTGCAAGGAACTGCAATCAAAGAAGCCCCACTCTTTCTCTCTTGCACTCACACACTTAAACAAGGAACACAAAAGCGAATATCAAAACAACACAAAGATGAAAACATCAAGGCTATGTTTGTATCGTATCATGGGTAATATGAAAGGGTTAACAGATGAGTTAGTGGCATTCAATCTTTGCCGACCAAATAGGCTACAAATTATTCTTCGGAATTGTAATTTTGTGCTTACCATAATATAATGTTTTGTTTAGTGATCGGGATTAATTGTGTGTACAAATCCTCTTGGTTCATAACAAGATAACTACACTTACGTCAAAAGAAAAGTTATAGTCTATAAGGGGTAGTATAATGGGGATCCGGTGAAAGAAGTATTTCATTGAGCCTTTCTAGGCCAAAGAGAAACACTATACGTTGTTGAAAGTGTATTCTATGGCTAGTCCATACGTTAATTGTAATAGATCACATAGAGTGGAAGCGACAGAAATTCATGTCATGTGGATTATTCATCTAGGATAGCTTTAGTATGTAGATATGAGAGGAGTGAAGGAAAGAGAATTTCCCTCCCAAGCCCTATTCTTGTATGTAGGCAATAAGGGTACTACGGGAGGGAGGATGTACATGTAGCAAGGAGAACCTAGAATTTGTAGAGAAAATGAATTTCTAAGACTGAGAGAAATAGATATGGGTAGGGAGATGAAATTAGATATATATGTTGATTAGAGATGAAAAAGAAAACCACAAGAACCAACAAAATATCAAAGCAAAACACATCTTACTTGACAAACTCTTTGGGAGTTATTCGTCATTTTGAATGGAGAGAGAAGACTTCAAGCCTTGATTGATGCACCAAGTTCAAGACCTTCTTTGATTAGAGTTGATCTTTCAAGGATGGCTTACAAGATTGGCTAGTCTTCCTCTAGGAAAACAAGTGTAGGCTTAGGCTTATGTTTATAGCTAAGTATAATTAGGCATCAATCCTCTCACTCCTCATGAATGGCTTGAATTGTTTTCAAGGAAGAAGAGGTCCCCTTTTATAGGTGAAGGGAACCCCCAAGGTTTACACAAGAAAGAGAAGAGCCAGTGTGAATAGGAATTGGCAAAGTTTGAAATGAGTTGTCTTTGCATAATGTGGACAGACTAGAGTCCACCATTTTGATCATATCTCCTCAACCGTGGCTCCAAATAAAGAAATAAAAATAGGAGCAAAAAAATAAGCTCATTAGCTACGAGTCCGTTTTTATATACTTTGTGAATTCAGATTAGAACCTTGTGTTAAAAAATCACCAAAATAGGGGACATTTTTGGCAACAAAAGTCTTCTTGTGGTCCCCTTAGCCTAGACTTTTATTTGATTCCAATGGACACCTCAGGAAATATGAAAGCATGACATTGCTCTTTGACAAATTTTTGTACTCATCCTTGCAATAATGCATTAAAATTGGTGTATCTTTGAAAATCATGCAAGCTAGTGTCCCACTAGGATTTGATTCCTTCCTAGTAACTATTAAAAAGAAATATATAAAAAATACATAGAATATATATATATATATATATATATATATATATATATATATAAGAAGCTACCCTAGATATAAGATCTAGCTACGGTGTGAGATGATAATGAGATAGTAGAAATAAAGAACCAATGCTTTTTGCCCCAAGCTGAAGAGGCGTAGCTATTGATGCTTTTTCCATAGTACTTTTTGACAGTAAAGTAAGAATATGTTACCTTTGAGATAAATAATAGGATGAGATAGAAAGATTATTATTATACTTGGGTATACATATGTACATCATAGGAAATATTCTTATGTATATAAAAAGTTGTAAGATAGATCTTGTAGCATCCGTTACCACTATGTACGTGTCACAACACAACATCCACCCCCTCTAAACCTGCACATCCTCTAGTATGTGCCACATTTGATCTTTGCAAGATCAATCCTCTTGTAGATATTCCATCATTTCATCTTCATTGATAGTTCCAACGCTTCATCTTCATTGATAGGTTCCAACGCTTCATCTTCACTTTGATCTTCACCTGTGTTTTGCTCTTCCTCCTCCTCAATATCTTTTGGATCACTGTCTCCTCTTCTCTTAAACACTTTGATCCTTTTTTATGCAATGGGAATCTTTACTTCTATACCATCTAGTTCAGACAACATTTTCATGCACATGCTTTACAACATACGATCCAAAGCATCGTTTTGAGAACTTACGCATGACCTTGTGCTGGTTATCAAGGCTACTATCGTACACCAAAACCCAGTCACCTTTGTTAATTGCTTTGCTCATGAGCCAATGTCGCTTATCAAAGTAGTCTTTGTTTTTCAACCTTACATTTTTTAGTCGTTCTTTTGCAGACTCAATGTCTCTAGGTCTTCTCTCTAGTTGCCTTATGCGCAATGCAAGGAGACCTTCCTTGCTTAGCCCCTCTTGCCAAGGTAGTACTTTCCATGTGGGAATTGTATCTTCAATTGACATCACTGGCTTTTGACCATACATCAGCTCCGCAGGCATAAAGCCAATTATTGAGCTATGTGTTGTACGATCAGCCCATAAATCATATGGCAACAATTTTGGCCACTCACCAACTCTTCCTTCGCAAGCCTTGGCCAAAGCTTTGATGATAGGAGGATGCCCTCTTTCACTCTTTCCATTGCCTTCAGGGTTGTAAGCTGTAGTAAGACAAATCTTGATTCCTAATTTGGAAAAGAATTCCCTTGCTTCCTCAACATCCAATTCACCTCTGTCTGCAGTGATCTTTCCCTCACAACCATAACGGCAAATCACCTCATCAAGAAGGAACTTGCATACAACTTCTGTGGTTTTTTCTCTTAATGCTCGCCCTTCAACTTGGTTAGTTAGGTCCTCTCGGACAAGAACTAAGTATCTCATCTGCCAGAGTTCTAAAGGCATTATGACTAGATCAACAACCCATTTATAGTGCATGGCTAATCCATCACGATGTTGAACATTTGAATACATTTGACAAGTTACTCACGACTCTACAAATTGAGATACATCTTCATACATACCCTTCCACCAGTATTTTTCTTTCAACTTGGAAAGGGTTGCCCACACACCCCTGTGTCCAGCCCATAGACTCTCATAAAACTCTTGCATGAGATTTACTTGAGTCTCTTTTTTACATATAACCCTTTGTGGTGTAACACCCTTTTGTTTATGATGCTTCCACAAGTAACCATCCCTCAAAAAGTACATGTATGCTTTCCTATGTTTTCGAGGGATATGTGTTCAAAACGTGAGCCCGGTAGGCGCCGAGCCTCTGGCTGTGAGAGGTGTGAAAGAGAAAGAATAGCAAACACTGAAATCTCAGGCAATCACCGTAATCTTCAATTAATTGAATAATGCTTTGAGTACAACTTAATCCTTAGCCAAGGTGGGCTATTAACAACACCGTCACTTGGATCATCTGCCAACTAGGAGTTTAAGATCCTTTTTTATAGGATTAATCGGGCCATTAACGACACCGGGCTTAACATGATGATTAATCAATCTCTACCTAATGACGGTAATGGAAATTCTCTTTTGCCACTTTAACTGTTTCAAGTGCCCTCCAAATTTTCTCTTTCTATGTAGATCTTTTCCTCCTTTGATAGCACTCAAGAGCTTTCTCTGTCCTACTGCCTCAATTACCAGCAATAAGCTGTAAATTTTTGCTTTAACTATCTTTCGGCTCTGTGTGCCCTTGATGAATTCTCTTACCGAGCTTGATAGATTCGGCTTACTTGCTCGTTATGGGATGAGAGGGAGTCAGATTCTTCCTTAAGATTTGAGAGAGAGATACCACCTCTTAGCTTCCTCTCCGACTCCTTGATTCCTTCTTCCGATCCTGCTACTTGCCTTCTGCTTCCTTGCTTTTCTCCTTCTCCGCCTTCCTCGCTTCACCAAGGTTGAAAGAGAGAGACAAAGACCTTTGTCTTGAGTACCTTCTTCTTACCCTTTTTTGCATCAAGGAAGGGGGAGAGCGAGAGAGAGAGAGAGAGAGAGAGAGAGAGAGAGAGAGAGAGAGAGAGAGAGAGAGAATCTCCGTGCTTGCTTACCGAGCTCCTCGTTGCTTACTCAAGAGTGAGGTCGAAAGGTTTCTCAAGGTCCAAGAGAGAGAGAGAACGACTTCTTTCCCCTTTGTGAAGAGCTTCCTTGCTTCAACTCATCGATGCTTGTTGCCCTCCATCTCCTCTCAACACTCGTTACACCACTTGAGTCCTCCTCTCTTGCTTATGTAACCCTCCTTTTTCCTCGTCAACATGAGAGCGAGAGAGAGTCCTTTTCTTTGCCTCCCCTTCCCGAGAGAGAGAGAGAGAGAGAGAGAGAGACTCCACCCTCCCTTCTTGCTTTGCTAAGCCTTTCTTTCTTCTTCCCTCGTTGATGCCTCCCCAATTAGCCTCCCACCACACTCAAATCCCTTTAAAAAAAATTCCCCACCACGTAGTCACGACGTCGTGACTGACGTGGCGTGGGAGTGGGGTCCATGATGTGGCTGTCGACGGGGTCGACCTTCACCGAATCCGACGCGACTGGCATCGAAATGGTTTGCCATGGGGGAGGAGAGGTTTTCATTTCTTTTGCGCGCTCGTCCGAGCTCTGTTTCAGCTGGCACGAGCCGTTTTCTCCCTGCTTGTGCTTGTTTTCCCTGCATGATCGATGCCATCCCTCCTTACCCTTTGCTTACACACTAAAGCCCCTTTAATTACCAAGTGGATGGTCCTTCTTTCCTTAACAAGTGGACGGCCATTCTTTCCTTAACAAGTCGGCGGTCATTCTTTCCTTAAGAAGTGGGCCCCTCAAGGACACCCCATTTGGCATACATAAAGGCACCATATTTGCAATGCACATCGGCCAATCAATACACTCCATGAGACGTCATTTTGAACAATGAGATCATCAAGAGATTTTTGTGCTTTTGTAATGGCACCACATTAGGCATACACGGATCGATTGGGCGGCCAAAATCAATTGGCTTAACTAGGTGACCTAGCTACTTTGTAAGGGCACCACATTTTGTACATATATCAGGCAAAGCATTGCTAAGTACAACATCTTTGACCAGCAGCCCCTATCAAGCAATCTCAGCATGAGTCTCGTTGCTCGTATCAAGATCTTGAACGGCAAGAGACGACCTTTAAAAAGATCCACTCAAGCACTTATTGTGCTCTCTAAAGTGCATCACATTTGGAATACACCTCTACCAAAGCACTGCTAAAGCATTGTATTAGGCATACTTATTGGCCAAATGATCATCCAAGTACCACATTTGGCCCGGATACCCAGTGCCAAGCCATCCATAGCTTTCTCGTCATTTCCCTATTTGATATTTCCCATCATCAATGTACTGCAAGAGATTGCATACCGGACATGATACTCCTCGAGCACTTACTCTACTGCATTCGAAACCCTGGCTGCAGCTCAAAACTCCTAGATGGAACAACGATGAGCGGACCAGACTGGTTTGGAACTGGTCCCCAGTGAATCTTTAACGGCCAATATCTTGGTAACCGTAACTCCGATCACTTATCTGAAAATATTGATGTGCTCCACAAAGTGATCCAAGCCAATGAATTCATCTTTGTCTCGTCATCTGCAGTTGCCCAATCTAGTACAGGTCTGTATCAACTTAAACTTCAACCTGCTATAACTTCCTCACCGTAGCTCCAATCGACGAGCCGTAAAGACAGGCTGGTAGAGCACTTCAAGCACTGCAGTTCTAGATCATACTCCCATCTGTACTCACTTCAATCATACTCCTTTTTAGCATCATTAAGGCATATTTTGACCCTTTAAAGCTACATCTAGCATTCATTAATCGTAAAAATCACTTGTTATCAAGCCCTGAACATTGATCATTAATCAAGTAAGCTTCAAATAAGCTCGACGTGCATTTTTCTGATAATTTTCCCATCATAAAATCGGAGCTGCACGACAGCGTATCCTCCTGAATTCTTGTTCAGACCAGTCAGCTTGTTTTGTTAGAGTACTCAAGTAGCTTCCAATAAGAAGCCAATCATCTTCATAAAGCTCTTTCAAGAACAATTCAAGTGGATTAGTCATGCAGGCATTGTTACCTTTGACATGAGAGATAGAATAGATCTTTGTGCCCACATCATGTCCCTCGTCAATCATTTGTGACTCATCTTCATACCTTGCCCTTGATAGCATATCTGCCATTGTATTGTCTTTACTTGCAATGTGCTTAAACTTGAGATTTAAGGACTTAATGTAGGCAATCCACCGCAACATAGCAATGTCTGGCATTGATCAGCTTGTAATCATCCCAAGAAGTGGTAGACAATCTATTTCTACAAACACACATGCACCAATTAGGTACTCTTTCCCATTTTTCAAGGCTGTAACCATACCCCATAACTCTCTCTTTATCTGTGGATAGTTTCTTTGGTGAGCACTTAGTACCTTTGCACCACATACCTGTGTCCTTCTCCTCATCTTGCCCTATTGCCCATCAAATTCCTATAGAACTAGTGTCTACTTTCACAATTACTGGCCTTTGACACTCATAGTCTGCCTTTCTCAAAGTTGGTGCTGATTGGAGAAACTCCTTTAGCTTTTTCATGGCTTTTTACATGTGCTTCTATCCATTTAAACTTTTGATTCTTTCTAAGAAATTGATAAAGAGGATCAGCTACATGTGCATAATGTGGAATCCAAATAACATAAAAGACACATGCTCCCAAAAACCTTCTAGCCTCAGTGATGCTAGTGCATGTTTCTTTCATTCTTTGGATGGCATCTACCTTTAATGGATAAGGTTTCCTACCATATGGCCCGTACATGTGCCCCACAATGAGCACTTCATTGACACCAAACATAGACTTTTCCCCTAACAAAGTAAGATTCACTTCTTCCAACCTAGACAGAATTTTATCACAATCATTTATGTGATTTGTTACAAACCTAAGACATTCCCTGAGATCCATCTTCATCTTTTCCACTTTCTTCACATCCTTTGAGAGGCAAATCGTCAATGAAAGGCATTGTGATTTGAGGAATAAAGTCATGTAAGACCTTATTCATCATATGTGCAACCAAATTGGTCGCTCCCTGAGGCAAGGTACACATCCTTATTAAACCCAAAGGTGTCCTCATGGTTGTCAAGTCTCTGCTTTCAATCGCAAGCTGAAATTGATCATACCCCTGAGTAGAAATCCCCCATCGAGTAGATTTCCCTCCCTGCAAACACCTCTGCAAACTCATCCACAATTGGACCTGTACCTACATTTCTAATTGTCACCTTGTTCACTGGTTGTATATCTTGAATGAAGCATAGAGCACCATTCTTCTTTGGAACTATGAACCACCTATTTGAATATGGAGCACAAGAAGGCTCCAAAATCCCCATTTTGATCTTTTTATTCAATAGCTCTATTAACTTAGGCAAATGAGCCTTTGGAACCAAAATAGGCTGCAGATTCCAAGGCACATGAGGTATTATAAAATTTACCATAGGAGATACAATAGAAGGATCAACTCATCCTATCTCATGTGGCTCAAATGCAAAAGCCTTACCATGCTTTGAAAGCATTTCTTTAAAGCACTTTGTCTCTTCCTGTGTTAGAAACTCCACACAACCAATTTGCAACTCTTCAAAAGACTTCTTTGTGAAGGTGTATCCAATATTTTTAGGATTCCTCAAACTTGGTTGCAAAGAAGCATGCTCAATTTTTTCCTTGTTGTTGGGTGGTAAGGGTGAAGCTATTGATTTCACCTTCTTCGCTACACTCTTGTATTTCGTTTCAACATGGACTTCTGGGCCAACTGTTTGCTTAAAACATTGGTTTTCTTTAAAGGCTTCTATGACTTGATACATTTCCATAGAGCATACTTCCACAACTTCATTTTCAAAATGAAAACTAGACAGCAACTTCAACTTCATTCCAGTCGGTCTTTAGTCCTTGCTTAGCATCTTTATCTTCAAGAAGAAGCTCCAAATTTTCTTGAAACTCTTTACATGCAGCTTGTAAGAAAAGATATGTATTCTCTACATCTAGTGTGGCCCTTTCTGTCCTAGTGAGTTGTGCATAGTGCCACTCAAATTCCCTAAGTAGCTCTATTATTGATAGTCCTTGCTTTGGCTTGACTACCCATTCTAAGAATGTCCTTTTGGTTGGTCTCTCAGAGTCCTCCATGAAATATTCCTCCTTTAAAGCTACTTTCAGTTCTTCCTAGTTTCTCCCATGCCCATCTTTAATTCCCCTAACATGTTTCCTAATTTTTGGAGCAACAATTAGCTCAAAGCTTTGAATCATCTCACCTTCTGACACGCAATGCAGCTCCATCTCCTTCACATACTCGCGTAAGTACTTGGTTACATCCTTGCCATTGAACTCATCTATTCTATTGATGACCACTTGTATGGATTTGGTTGTTGAAATCTCCCTTCTTTCAGGGGCATGTTCTTGCATGAACATTGCAAATGCTTCAAACATTTGGATTGTTGCTGGGTCAAAATGCATACCCTGTGTCATGGATGTTTGAGAGTCAGTCGTTGCCTACATCATCGCCTATGTCATCGCCTACATCATTGCTAGAAGGCTCTAGAAGGATCTAGAAGATTCTAAAAGTTCCAAGGAGATTCTAGAAGTTTTTAGAAGCATGGAGAAGATTCTAGAAGAATCTAGAAGTTTTTGGAAAGCTCTAGAAAGTTGAAGAAGGATCTAGAAGGTTCTATAAGAACTACAAGGATCGAGAAGTTTCTAGAAGCTTGGAGAAGATTCCGAAAGAATCTAGAAGTTTTTGGAAAGTTCTAGAAAGTTGAAGAAGGATCCAGAAGGTTCTAGAAGAACTAGAAGGATCAAGAAGGTTCTAGAAGATTCTAACCTCCTCAAGAAGAACCTAGACAGTCCTAACCTCCTCCAGTAACCTCCTCAAGCACTAGTATAAATAGGGGTCTTGGGCCACAAGCCCCTCAGTCTTGCCAACACCAGTTGTGAGGCTCCTATGAGGAAATCCCTCTTCTAGTTCTTATGTTCAAGTCTTGTCCTTGCAATCAAGCTTTGTCTTGTACTCAAGTCATGTAATCCAAGTCTTGTATCTAGCTCTCTTAATAAAGTATTAAGTCTTATAATCAATATTAAGCTTATCATCAAGTCCAAGTTCTTGTACATTGTGAGCGCCTCCTCTTGCTCTCTTCTAGCTCTATACGAACTCATAACAGTTTGGCAAGACTACCATCTCTTAATCTTCTCAAGCCATCATGGAGCCGACGATGGAAGGTGCCATCAACCCATTGCAAAGCATCCAAGCTCAGTTACAAGAACTTCGCGAGAGTAATGCTCAACTTCAAGCAGAGCAACCCCTAATCTTGGGACCGGTGTTGCAAAATCTTCAACATCAAATTCAAGAGCTTCAAGAGACAAGCACACATCAAGCACAAGCTACAAGATCTAGCTATTCTCAACAACATAAGAAGGAGCCGAAGGTCAGCATGCCTGAAAAAATTGATGGAACTAGATCAAAGTTTAGAGGTTTTCTCCAACAAGTGCGTCTCTTCATTCGAATGCAACGAGAGCGTTATCAAGATGATGCCTCTCAAGTAGGCCTTATTGGGACCCTCCTCTCAAGTACGGCTCTCTCTTGGTTTTCTCCCTTACTTGAAAAAGAATCTCCTCTTCTTCATGACTTTGAAGCTTTTGTGCGGGAGTTCTCTACAACCTTTGGGGATACTGATAGAGCAAGGGTTGCTGAAACCAAACTTAGAAATCTCCGCCAAGGATCAAGACCTACATCCGTCTATGCATCCGAATCTCAACAGCTCACTTGTGATCTGACTTGGCATGAGGAATATTTCATAAGACAATTTTGGTGGGGATTAAAAGATGATGTAAAAGATCTTTTATTGACTATGCCAAAGGTTCACACACTAAGCAAGTTCATCTCTCAAGCAATAGAATGTGATAATCGACTATTTGAGAGGAGACAAGAGAGGCATCTTGGGGCACCATTGCGACCCCAAACAGAAGTGACACATAATGGCTACACACCTCAACAAGGCCATGAATCAAGCATTGAGCCCATGCAAATTGATTCAGCACGGTTTCAACCTCTCTCAGCCCAAGAGAAGCAAAGGCGACGCATTAATGGCTTATGTATGTATTGTGGAGAGCAGGGGCACATAGTTCAATAGTGTCCAAGGAAGAGAAGGATGAAGGTTCATGGTGCAATGGCCTCAACATGTTCAAAAAACATGGACGTTGGAAAGGGGGAAGTCAGAGAACCACCAGCACACTCATTGAATGCCTCTCTATAACTCAGTGACTCCACAGCACCCCTATCCCCTAGCAAACACACATCTAGACTCCCGATCTGCAAACAATCAATGTCTGAGCCCAAACCCAACCAACCCTAAACTTCATACATTTAGTCGCAAAGCCTACCATAATGTCTTTTGTCTATGACCCTTTAGAGAACCTTCACCCACAAATATGTACACAATCAATATCCAACAACACACATCACCTTGCACAACCTCTGGCATGCATACACTCTACTACTAATCCGGCATCTATTTTGCACACACTATACCCAATGCACCGTAAAACACAAGAGAGAGAGGGGAAATAGACATGGATTTAGAGAAAAGGTGGCATAGCCTATATCATGGCAGAACCCTTTAAACACAGATGCACAATAGTGAAATTTGATTAGAAAACTTCGTTTGCTTCATTCTCGATCCAAATTATGTCCTCTTTGGAGGTCCAACTTGCAATCAGACTGCTTTCCTAAAAGATCACCTTGATCTGCTTTCGGCCATTTGCTGCTCTCGCACTTCTTTTAAGTACAATTCTTGGCTCTCCACAGTAGGACCCCAACGGCCTTGTATTTAAATCCCTTTTCTCTGGCGTGCTGCCTCTTTGTGCTCCAAAGAACCATGGCAGCCTTCGCACAACACAAGGATCTCCTCCTCTATTGAGGAATCTCCTCCTGCAACGATCCAACCACAACTGTAAAAGTAACTTATGATTTTAATAAGTGTGGACTTCTTTTCCACCTACCTCTTTTCCCATAGTCCTTACACCTAATTCCCACATGGACCCCTTTTACCTATGCAAGTCTCAACATGTGTCTATTCTCACCTACCTATAACTCACATGTGATGGATAATCTCACTCCCTCAACTTGTATATAAATCCCATTAGCTTCCCTCATTTGTAACAAAGTCTTCACTCTCCATTCAAGTGCAATCTATTGTCATTGCTCTATTTCTATCTTGCACCCTCTTATGTCTTGACATTAGTATATTAATTAATAGTGATATTAATCACATTTAAGTTAATCTCTAAGTTCTCACATGGTATCAGAGCGATAGAGCTTAAAATTAATTTTTCTAATTAGCGCTAAGAGTCTTCCATCTCTCTAGCCCACACTCGAAGCCTCACTCTCCATTCTTTTCAAGGAATCCGGAACCTCAAAATATGGCCAAGTTAGCTTCTTCATCTTCCGCATCCACCTACAAGCCCCGCTACATTATCGACAAGCTTAATGGCACTAACTACCAAGTGTGGAAGATTCGGATGGAACTCTACCTCACGCAGCTGCAACTTTGGGACGTCACGTTAGGAGTCGAAGAGCAACCTGACCACCCCGAAGACAAAGATTCAACATACTTCATCGACACCTATAATACTTGGCATAGTAGAAACAATAGTGCCAAGATGGAGCTCATTCTCCATTGCCAAGATCGGCAAGTCCAAATGGTGAAAAAGCTAACTACTGCTAGCGCCATTTGGAAGTTCTTCAAGAAGAACTACGAGCACACTGACCTTGTCTACCAAGTTTCCCTGATCAAGAAATTGGTAAACACTACCATGCAAGAGGGTCAGTCATCCTCCAAGTTTTTGGAGACGTGGAAAATACTTCTAGATGAAGTACTTATCTCAGGGCTTGCCATCCCTGATGAGCTTCAAAGTATGCTCTTATTGGCTTCTCTACCTGCATCATGGAGAGCCTTTATCACTACACAAGCCACCATGGCTAACTTACAGCTACAAAATCTTGTAGCCAAGATCCATCAGGAGGAAACGCTTCGCGACCAAACTAGCAGCTCGCAGAAGTCCACAGCACTTGTCACTATGACAAGAAACTCACGCCCTTACAATGGCAAGAAGCCTCAACATTCGGGCCCTCCTCGACAACACAATAGTTCTGGAAGAAAGTCGCAATTTCAAAGCCACCACAATCACCAAAATTCAAAGCAATGCGCCAACTATCATCGCTTTGGACACCTCACAAAGGACTGTCAGCAACCACGCAATCAAGGTAATCATCCTATCTTTCACCCTAATATATATCCTTCTTACCCTCAAGGGGGGACACGCCATGGCCATCCATCTCCTTTTATTTATGGTCAAGCTCATTATGCTGACATATCTACTTATGATAACCCATCTTATCCTTTGCAACTATATGCCACCACTATAGCTACTTCATATCCCAATATCTGGCTACTTGATACGGGCGCCACCCACCATATGACATATCACCTCCACTGGCTATCCAACATCACTTATCTAGAACACCCTCTAGAAGTATGCCTCAGTGATAACAGCATCCAGCTCGCCAAAGCCTATGGAGATGCTGTCATTAACCTACCTAATGGAATACACACCACTATTTCTCACGTATATTATGTCCCTGGTCTCAAGAAAAATCTCATCTCTGTCAGCGAGCTAACCGACAACGGTATCATCATCAAATTCATGCGAGAAGGCTGCCACATTTCGGCACTAAACAAAGATGGTCAGTATGTCACACTTTTGGTCCCCAAAACTGGGCGTCTTTATCCATTGGGTGACTCATCGCCTTCACATGCATCTGCATCATCCATAAAAACAAAAAAAAACACACTCAAATGGCATTATAGACTAGGACATATTTCTCAACATGTTTTGCACCAACTCACTCATCGCCAACTTGCACTAGGTCTTCCCAAGCACGTCACTCACATCACACTTTGTGAGGGATGCATTCTTGCTAAAGCACATCATGTCCCATTCCCCACTTCATCATCACGAGCCACTGCACCTCTCGACCTCATCCAGGCTCAGATGTTTGTGGCCCATTGCCCGTCAACTCCCTCACTGGCAATAAGTATATGCTTACTTTTATAGATGATTTCTCAAAATACACAACTACTTACTACATGGCCAAGAAATCCTCAACCTTCTCTCATTTTTGCACATTCAAGGCATTAGTTGAAACTAAACATGGCTGCCACATTAAAACTCTTCGCACAGATCATGGTGGGGAATACAATTCTCATGCATTCAAAGATCTATGTCTTTCTACTGGTATTCGACATGAATTCTCCATCAACGACCACCCACAACAAAACAGTCGTGCCGAGCGCAAGAATCGCACCCTATTTGAAGCTGCTCATGCCATGCTTCTCTAAGCTAGCCTCCCAGACGCCTATTGGGAAGAAGCTACCGCCACTGCATGCTACATTCAAAACCACATTCCATCCACCCGCAATCCTACTACTACACCCTACACCCTCTGGCACGGTCACCCACCTCATCTTGGCCACCTTCGCATCTTTGGAAGCATTGCATACCCACTTGTGACGCAACCTTTATCAAAACTATCACCACGTGCTCAGCGCACAACTTTTGTCGGCTATGGTGATCGCTTTGGCATCAAGGCATACTGCCTCTATATCCCAGACCATCACAAGTTTATCTTTGCCCGCACCGTCGTCTTTGATGAAGAATTCATCATCTCAGGCAAATCTTCTCATCAATCTTTGTTGACGGCCTCACCCACACACACACCCATGCAAATTTCCCACCCTTCACCATCCAAAGGCCTTTCCTCATCGCCCATCCACCTCCTCGTGTCTTGCATTCTCATGCATAGCCAATCGGCAACACTCCTGCACCACCTCTTGCACCCATCTCCTCACAGTTGACACCATCACCAACACCGTCCATCCCGACTGTTGACCGCCAGAAACAGTATGCTGATCAAAAACGGTCTGATCAGGTTTTCAAACAAGGAGATAAATTATTCCTAAGGGTTCGGCCAAAAAGAAGCACTCTATCCTTGGGAAAATACAAAAAACAAAGCCCCGGATATTGTGGACCGTATGAAGTGATTAAGGTAATCAGTGATCAAGCTTATAAACTAAAATTGCATGAGCACCTCAAGGTCCATAATGTATTCCATATCAGTCTTCTAAAACCTTACATCCCAAATCCAAATCATATTCTAGATGACGAACAAATTGTGATGCAAAAGCAAGGAATTCTTGAACTCCAACTAGATTGTATTCTTGACACTAGGGAAAGCAGTCTGAGAAACAGGGTTATCAGAGAATATTTGGTCAAATGGAAGGACTACCCCATCGAGGACGCCACCTGGGAGGATGAAGTATCACTTCGCAAAGATTTTCCCAATTTCGGTTGAGATGAGGACATCTCAATTCCTTTAGTTGAGGTGATTGTAAGATTTCCAGTTTCCGAAACCTTAAAGATTGTACAAAGCTTGCAGAATTTAATGGAAAACCACTATTGAAGGATTCAAACACTACTAATTTTGGTATTTTTGGAATCATAAGCAGAGCTTTACTATGTTTAGTAATTTTCAGAATCCGAATCCGATAAAAACTGGAAAAGTTACAGACCTTGGAAGATTACAGTAGGAATTCAACTAGTAATAAGAATTGGATGGTTTCAGTATTAATCATTAACAAAGACTTTTTACACTAAGGTTCTAGAATTAGCTAGAAATTCCAATTTTCATCATTAGGATCTGCAAAAAAACAACCAAGTAAATTCTGGAACGTATGGGGGGAGTGTGGAAGCTGGGGGAACCTGCCAAGGACAGTGATAGCAGCAAATGGTGCAAAATGCAAGCTGGGGGGCTGCTTGGAGTGTGGGAAACTTGCCAAAAACTGCCCGGTGCCCAGAAAAAGCTATAAAAGGACCCCTTTTCTTCATAATTTCTCAGACTCGGAGCCTTGATACTCTCTCTCTCATCTGGAGAGAACACTTCGCAGAAATCATTAGAGATTAATCTCTAATTGATTAACCTAAATGGTAATTAGCCTAATCCTTCTTAATTAGCAAGGTTAGATTAAGCTATTTTGTTAATAAATCAAAGATTAGGCCTATGTATACTCATAAACCCTCTCTTAATTAATTAATTTCTGACGATTATTGTAATTAAGCTTAGTAATGTTAAGTTAATTAATTATCCTATCATATTAGGACTGAAATTAGCCAACTTAACCATGAATTAATGGTAAATACATTAATTAAGCTTAGATTAAGTTAAGGTCATTATCAAAGCTGCATTAAACATTCATTAAGCTAGGAAAAGTATCCTATAATTTTTTGAGTAATTTTCGTAATTAATTAGGCAGAATGACACTGTTTTTTGAGCAAATTAAATAGGGGAAATTCGTAAATTGATTTAAAATGTTGTGGTATATTTATCAATAGTTAACTAGGTGTTGAGGAACCCATGATAATTAGGAGAAGCTTAGATAATTAATCTAGCTAATTACTTTAGATTAAATACTCTATTTTCTGAGAAAATTAAATAAGGAAAATTAGTAAATTGATTTCAAATGATGTGATATATTTATCAGTGGTTTATTAGATGGTATGAAACTCGTGATAATTAGGAGAAGCTTTGATAATTAATCTAGCTAATTACTTTAGCGGAAATACTCTATTTTTTGAGCAAATTAAATAGTGGGAATTAGTAAATTGATCTTAAATGATGTGATATATTTAACTGTTGTTAATAATGTATTGAGGAACCTATGATAATTAGGAGAAGCTCAGATAATTAATCTAGCTAATTATTTAAGAAAAATACTCTATTTTTTGAGAAAGTTAAATAGGGAAAATTAGTAAATTGATTTCAAATATTGTGATATATTTATAAGTGGTTAATCAAATATTAAGGAATCTGTGATAATTAGGAGAAGCTCGGATAATTAATCTAGCTAATTACTTCAGTAGAAATACTCTGTTTTTTTAGCAAATTAAATAGGGGAAATTAGTAAATTGATTTAAAATGCTGTGATATATTTATCAGTGGTTAATTGGGTGTTAAGAAACTCGTGATAATTAGAATAATTTCAGATAATTAATCTAGATAATTACTTTAGGAGAAATACTCTATTTTTTTAGCAAATTAAATAGGAGAAATTAGTAAATTTATTTCAAATGCTAGGATATATTTATCAATGGTTTATTAGGTGTTAAGGAACCCGTGATAATTAGGAGAAGCTCAGATAATTAGTCTAGTTAAATACTTTAGCAGAAAAACTCTGTTTTTTAGACAATTTAAATAGGGGAAATTATCAAGTAGATTTAAATTGAATTGAGCTATTTATCAAAGGTTTATTAGACCTTAGGAAACCCGTGATAATTATACTACAATTAGAAAATTAGTTTAACTATATATCCCAATAAAATTACATTAATTTTAGGGAAAATTAGTAAATTAAACCGGAAACCTTTGATATCAATATCAGAGAAGGAATACACCTTGAGGAATCTATGATAAATATACCAACCTTAGATAAATGGTTTAGATATGTATCTTAAATAAAAGTAACCGATCTTTGTATAAAATGGACAAGAAAATTTAGAAAATGAATTTATCTAATTGCAAAATAAATAACCGAGGTCCAAAATCCTTATTGAAGAGTGGGAAAAAAATTACTTATAGCATAATTAAGTTATAGAAGGAATAACTTATCCAATCGACTATTAACACTAGAATGGTAACCTAACAGGACATAAAAGTGTCCTTTCAGGGTTTTGGGGAAAATTTCCAAAACCATAGTAGATCCACTCATTTTGAAAAATCCTTTCATGAGCTTATAGTTCAATAACTACTACATATGGAAAAAATGAGAAACTTGTAATTTTTCTCATCCCTTGGTCACTACAAGCCTCCAAAGTTGATGGACAAGTGCATTTTGTCCAAAACAACAATTTCTTACGGTTAATTGCATATAAATAAGAGTGGGGATTTTTGTAGGACATGAGATAAAATGCCCCGTTAACTTCAATGGGTTGGTGACCAAAAAATATGATTGCTTTTACCTCACTAATTTGTTTTTGGGCAAAAAAATAGGTATAAAAAAGTTGCATTTTTGCCATTCTGCGGACCTATCATCAAAGTTTCTATAGTCACGCTCAATACAGATACTATATACATGTTTTCTTAGTTCCCTTTGGGCCTTTGGATTCAAAAGGAGCCATGGAGCATGTCAAAAGGATAATGGATCTCTTACAATTGGAACCTTGGGGGCAATGATAAAGTGCTAAATACAGCAAACATGAAAAAATTGGGTTTAGCATTATGACCTCTAGAAACCCATAGAAACTACTCAATATCTAGCCAAGTTTGTAGTCTATGATTAGATATGGTTACTACCTACAAAATACACACAATTGGCCTAAGAAACTAGCAATATTGAGAAAGTTATACTTGCTACTCTAAAATGTATCGTATTCTTCAGCAATCAAAAAACTCAACCATCATCATATACTATGCTATATAGCATATTAGGTCCCCCAAAACTCAAGAAAGATTAGCTTTATGTTTTACATTACACTTACACAATCAAATTTGAATTTGGATATCAAGAAAGCCACCAAAAAAATAATAAAAGTGCTAATTTTGGCCAAAAAAAGGATTATGCAATTCTTGTAAATTGGTCATAACTTTCAATTTTAACACTTAGCTCTCCCTACAAGCATCAAAACATGTTGAGAACTATGAAGGCCTAACCTCTAGCCATCTAAACCTCACAAGCATGAAGTTTAGAGTGGTATAGTTGCCAAAAATTGAAAAAAAGCCAAAAACAGGACCCGTTTTTTCACACAGTTTAGGTTCAAAAATGTTGTGCAAGAGTAAGGTTAATGGTGAGATCGATATTCCAAAAAAAATGTTAAGTTCTTTTCAGCTCATAAGGCAACTTTGTGGATATATAGCACCTAGAAATTCATTTTCATACTCTTCAAATAATTCAAGCAAAATGGTCACTTAATAGGACACAAAAGTGTCCAAGGACATAACAGGACAAAAGTGTCCTGTTACCATTCTAGTGTTAAAGATCCCTATTTATTCCAAAAATCCTTATTTTTGGGTAAACAAGGAAAATGAAGGTTATTCAATTAAGCTTCTAATGGATTAAGTCTTTTTATAAGGCTGCCGAAATGGCTCCCAAGAGAACCAGGGGAAATCCTCTGACTAAAGAAGAGGATGTTAGTAACAAGCGCAACAAAGCAACTAATGACCATGAAGCAGGGCCTAGCCATAGGCCAAGAGAGGAGAGTCTACGGGCACCTACCCCACAGCACATGGACGAGCAGTCCCAGGTGGATTTCTATTATGTTCACTAATAGCTTTTAAAGTTCATTTTAAGTTAAGCATTGCATACGTAAGGTTAAGAAGGATAAAACTGGCTGTAAATGGAAGGTAACTTCCATGAAACCCACCAGCAATGATTGTAACTAGGAAAGAAATGATTGGGTTATGACTGATTGACCTAGGAAAGAAATGTTTGACCATCCTTAAGACAGCTTGTCTCAAGACACCTCTGATTCCTTGGAAATATTTTACCCCAGGTAATGAGTAATGATGGAGATACCATCATGAAAGATTCGGTTACCTCGACACGTGCGGAGTCTTTACCCCGTGCTTGTTTATGTTTATGGATAGTACTTTCAAGTTTATCCTAGAGGAACCGCCTGGTTGTATGGGCAACTGGTTTTGGCGTATGGGCGCCCGGACTTTGGGTGAAGACTTTTTCCACCCCGGTTTTATAAATAAGGAATGGGTGCCATTTTTCACCCCTGTATAGGTGGTCTTGAGACAAGTTAGTACTCGTCAGTGATACTTTAGAATGACAGTACCTTGTCTTAAGTCTAAAGATGTTTGTTTTCTGAAATAATGTGTTCAATACTGTTTTCAAAGGTTGTCTTAAGGAAATGCAGTTTTGAAAGTTAAAAGGAATCATTGTTTTAATTGTGAAAAGAATGTGGTAGTAACTAAACAACACAGAATCATGTGTGAGTGCGGGGTGGTAAGTGGGGATTGACTAAGGTTGTCAATCATGGACGGGTGGACTTGATTAGTCAAGTTATCCATTCCCGCGCACTAAAACGTTTAGAAACTTCTTCCCTTGGACGAGGAATCCACCAACGGCTGTGCCCTCACATATGCTAGGGGGAAAAAAGCGTTGGCTAAGGAAACCTTAATCTAAAGGATGAAGATATAGGGCCGGAATTATTTTTTTTTATAGGGTCCCGTTTCCACTGCGAGACAAGACTAGGTCTCTTCTAGGGCATAAACCTAAACCATTCCCAATGGTAAGGGTGAATTCCCTGAAATTTTTATTGTTTAAGGACTCTGACTTTAGTAGGCCTAGAGATCTGTCAATGGTACCATCCCGTTTTTGGTGTCGGCGGGATTGGGGACCTTACACTCGGATTGTTGATTCCATGCAAGGTTGGAAACCAGCATGCTGCGAATTGAGAAAAAACTAATTGATGAGGATCTCCAACAAGCCAAAATCAAATAAATACCTCTATAAAAATAATATAATATAACAGAGATCAAAATTTATAATTTGGTTTGTAAGCTCCCTCTCACTATTTCAACAAACAGCTATCTCGTGCGGGCCAAAACTAAAATACAAATTTTGGTCCGATACCAAAAGTGCTACGTCAAAAGTTGGGTCGAGAAAACCTAGGGTCTCAGTGTTAGCTTGGTCAATTGCTGCTAACATCTCCCATTCATTTGACTCGGTTGAAGGCTCTTCCACAAGTAGCTCTTGGGTCCGCTCCACATTCAAACATTTGGCATACGTGTGCTGTGTGGTGCTCACATCATACATCTTCACTTTGGTGACTGGAGGGATTGTGAAAATGTTGTCCATTCTCTAATCAGATAGATGGACTGGTGCAAGTGTCTTGTTGTACCTGAAGCGTAACAGCCTAAGAGAATTGATATCCCGGGGCATCACTGTCACTCTATGAGCATGAGCTATGAGGACGTAGCTGTCTTGGAACAGCTCAATCAGAAAGTCCTTGACTGCCTCATGGAAGCAACCCATCGCGCTTTTGGCCCACCAAAAATCCAAATTTGCACCCTCACAAATTTGGCAAACTACTCTTTGGAAGGGTAACTTAGGAATAGCCAAAGAGATATGCCTCTGGAGTTTATGTAGCTCAAGCAAAATGCTTCGGTTCTACTCGTACCTTTGACTACACAATGTTGCCCAAAGATTAGGTAGGGTTTTGCCTGCAACTCTTGAGGATGAAGGTTGGTTGTCTTGCGGTTAAACCTTCCTTGCGGTCTACTTCGTGCGAGCCATGGAAACAAGTGTTTGCCCTGGAAAGCATTGTGGGGAAGAATAAGAAGAAGATTGAGCAATGAGAAGGTTAGTTCGCAAAAGCTAACTCTAAGAGGTGAGGATAGAGAGTCAAATAGCAGTGGGGTATACAAAAATAGAAACGTTATGTAAGCGCCAAGGACATCATCATAATTATTAAACGTGGGATATGCATGTGTAACATTTAATGGCCTAGTAACTTCTGTGTAGCGGAAAATAGCATAAACATAGTGAGCATTTCATTAGAATAGATTCTGAATGAGCATAGCAAGAGTGCTTGCATGGAGAGAGCAACAAAAAGTGTAACACCTAGTTAGATAGGCATGAACAATACTTCAAAAGAGAGAGAAATTAATCTATAGACAACAGTTGAGAACCGGATTTACGTGGAGCCGATCCCCCCTCCAAAAGGCTTTGTATTATAGGTTCCCCCATCATGGGAGACATTTTACAATACAATACTTTGTGTTCCTTCAATAACTTGTTGATGCAATGAAGATGGAAGCTTCAAGCACCATTCACACATTTATAAAACACAACATCAATTCCCTCATGGTCTCAGACCCAAGACCTCACACACCTTCGAAGATGGTGATAGCTAGCGGGGTATGAGAGTAGATTGAGAGGAAGAAGGAGTATTTTTACGAGAAAGAAGTATATCTCCTCACATTATCACTCATAAAAGCTTAGTGTAGCTTAGTAATTAGCATGGTAGAGGAGATGAGCATGCATTGGAGCTTGGCTCTTGGTTGGATTTTCATCACAAAGCCAAGAGTTGTTGGTGTAGGCCTCCCTTCTCACAAGCTTGGAGTAGATGATGAGCTTTCCATTAAAGCTTGAGAAGGAGATAGACTTTATTGACTTCACACATGAGCTAGTGTGAGTGTGTGTGGAATAATGCCTTCACAAATCAGCACCCTCTCTCATCTTGGTCAACCCCTCTTGCTAATTTCTCTTGATGGCTTCCCATTGGACCTTTCCAAGCTTAGCCATAAGTACTCAAATGAAGAGCCCTCTGACAAGTGTCCCTCTTTCCCCATTAGAGAGAGCTTAGGTAAATAACTAAATTCATTTAAAGCCCCATTGGACCTTTTCCCCTTCTGGCCAAAAGGAATTAAGCAAGCCATTCAGCTGCTTAATTCCTATTGGACCCCTTGGCAGGTTGTCCAATAATCATCCACAAGACTTAATTTCCATTGGTTCTTTTTATAAAGTGTTTTTAAATGAGTTAAACTAAAGGTACTCTAGCCTAATTCTCATTGTTCCACCTCTATGGCCATCCAATAGGATTTGAATACACTTTGGGGGCAACTGAGCTAGGAACCTGACATGTGTCCACTATGCCCTTTGTGTAAAGGGGAGCCTTTGAGTGTGCATGTGTGTTATCTCACCTCTTTCTCTCTCTTCCCCTACCTTTAGGGCTCGCCCCCTCCCATGTAGGGATCTAGGAAGACTTTTGTACAATTACAAAGCATCCAATTTCGTTAAGCTTGACCATTTGGACTTACCCTTTGAAATTTGGAACCTTAGCATTTTGGAAGTGTTAATGGGCTGAACCTTAGGTCTTTGAATCCCATTACTTGCACATTGCTCTTTTGCAGATGGTCCCCCTTTGGATTCCTATTTTCCCTCCTTTGGATCTCTACTGTGACCAATCGGCTAGCCTTACCAATAATCTAGCTTTTTCTCCCTTGGTACTTCCCTATATTAAATGATCAGTTTAACATGACAAAATCATTTAGGAGAATTAGATATTAGTTATTATGACACATGTGGCGGCGGCCACAATTAATTGAGTCACTCATCATCACTGGGAAGAGTACATCACCGCACGAAGGACATGTGGCATACTGCATGTTGACTATGTGGTTGTCGCACAACACGATATGGGATAGGCCTTGATCAACCAGACCCCCTCCTTGCATTGTGTTGCGACAAGGAAAAATGTCGCGGCACAGCGTGAGAAGGGGGAGTGTACTACAACCAAACCTCCTTATCGCGTTGTGGTGCAACACTCTTGATGGCACACCACAACGCGATAAAGAGTGTCGCGCCACAATGCAATAGGGACCAACCATGTTGTGGTGCTGCCTTCCTATCGCGTTGTGGCGCGACATTTGGATGTCGCGTAACAACACGATAGGGACCACCCATATCGTGGAGATACTCCCTATCATGTTGTGGCATGATTTTTGGATGTCGATCCACAACGCAATAGGGACCACCCATATTGTGGACGTGTGCCTCCCAAATGTCGCGCCACAACGCGATAGGGACCACCCACCCAGGGAGGTCTTTTAATAAAAATGTAACCTATCACGTGAGTTCAACAGAAGGGTATTTAAAGTTCTTGAAACTTACAGAAATATATATACAAAAGGGTATTATTTTTTCAAATTTGAAACAAATTTACAGATTTCAAAAGAAAAGGGTACATTATATTCCTAACAAAATTCACAAATAAGGGGTTTTACAGACATTCTTAAACGCACGTGATATGGTAGTTTTACACATAGTGAACCCCCTGAGACCACCCATATCGTGGATGCACCTCCCTATCGCATTGTGGCACGACATTTGGATGCCGCATTACAACGCGATAGGGACCACCCATATCGTGGATGCGTCTCGCTATCACATTCTGGAGCCACATTTGGATGTCGTGTCACAACGCGATAGGGACATGTTAACCCTCACGGCACACGGACACCCTATGATCTATAAACGTTGTATTGTTTAGAGTCAGGTACCGGGCTTGTCGGACCAATAGGAACAGGGTAAGGGTGATCGCCGATGACAGGCGCACTCTAACTGGAATATTCAAGGAGTTAGTTGGCTAAGTATGGGCGCCCAAGTGTGAATGGGGTGAGCTCATATAAAAGCCACTAAACCTAATTTTTACTCATTCTCTCATTGTGCAATAGAAGCCGCTCTTGCTCCATCTCCACCTTCTCCTTCACCATCTCCTTGTGTGTGTGTGTGCACGTGTGAGAGAGAGTGTGAGTGTGTGTGTGATCGAGCATTGCGGCGGCACGACGGCGGCGAGGCGGTTGAGCACGGCGTAGCGACGTCTCCCTCTTCTTCGCGGCACGGGAATCCTTCATTCGCAACTACGCAAGAAGGTGAGTGACACACCATTCTTCCTTGTGAGCTTGTCTGTTGTATGACTGTGTGCTAGGAGCCTTTGTGGCTCGCACACGGCGCATAGCAAGTCCCTAGCCGTGACATTTTTGGCGCCGCTGTCGGGGAGCTGCTGCGCGTGAAGCTCCAATGGCGACATGTAAATTGTATTGAAGCTATTTTTTATGTAGGAAAGGCGCGGCTTAAGTTTGATTATTGTTGTTATGCAAAAACAGTAGAGAAAGACACAATGTTGTTGACTGCATTCAAGTTTTCTGTGTTCTGTTAAGCTCTGTTTTGCTAGTTCTATTAAGCTCAGATTTCAGCTTACACAGTTAGCATTTCTTGCGTTTCTGCATTTTCTGGTTTGCACTGCACAGTTCTGTCAAGTTTCAATTTTTTGCATTTTTTGTGTTTTCTGGTTTGTGCACAGTTAGGCGCACAGTTAGTTAATTAAGTAGGTTAGTAATTAGGTGAACCACTGATTAGCAGGTCAGTAGGTAGGTGAGACAGTAAATAGTTAGGTGAGGTCAACGTGCACCAAATCCGCGCGCAGTCGTCGCCCATAAATTTTATTAAAAAAACCGAAAATATTTAAGCGTGAGTGACTGGGCGGATCACTAAAATTTTGATCAGGATCGGTTCCCCAAGCCCAAGCCCAAGCCCAAGCTTCAATCCTCAGTCTTATGATATATACTAGACTCACTCTTATATATATACCCTACCCCCTCAAGAGGGAATGAGAGCATGTGGGGCAAGTCCTCCACTCTCCTCCCTTCTCTTCCCACTTGCACTCTTAGACTTGCTATTTGGAGCCTAGTTCCCCAGCTAGGAAAAGACTGTTTCGGGCTTTCCTGGAGCAAAATAGAACCAAACGGTGGGTTGTAAAGCACAGCGCGTCCCTCCTAGAGATACGCTTGTTTCAAGCTATCACACGGCCCATTCCACGACACGCTCTAAAAAATCTAGCAAAAAAACAAACAAAAAACATGCAAAAAACTAGTCACAAGGCCTCCTAGAGCAGCTTTTTGACACCTTAGGGTATCAAAAGCACATGCACTTACGCTCTGGGCGGGTGCTAGAACACGAGCATATTGAGGGTGCCTCTGTTCATACGGACACCCATTACCCATCCACGATAGGCTCTAGACCCTCAGCGGGGACACAAGGTAGCACCACCCAAGACCCTAAAATAGCCGCTAGTGATTCCTCCTCCGACTCAGAAATCATGGAAGCATACCCTACCCAAAACACTGAGAGAGAAGGCCATGCACCTCCCGAAGCTCCACAGCCTAGTACTAGTATGTTTAGCTGTTTCATGGAAACATTAGGTAGAGCTACTCGCTCGGAACCTGATGCAAATGAAGCACACGAAGGGGGTGGGGAAGTGGACTCTCCTTTCACATCGCACGTGGACCCCACACCCCCAAAGAGTGTCCATGTGGATATCCTGCCAACTTCTTACCAAGAAGGCCCTGTTGAGCTGCCTCCTTTAGAAATTCCCTCTAGAGTATCGTTGGTGACAAGTAAAACCACGGGGAGCAACATTGCTTCTACCTCACAAGAAACCGTTAACACGTCGACTCTAGAAGGATTGTTCATTAATGATCATTGGACATACGACCTCCACACTAAGGTGTTGACGGATCTACACTCTGGCCACGCCTACCATGTAGGATGGATAGAGATTGTACAATCCACCTCTAGTGCCACGAGCATCGAAGATCAACAGAAAATGATCTGTAATGTTATCCATGGCATTATTCAATCAGAAAGGAAAAACCGAGGGGTAAATATACTCTCAACTGGCCCCATGAGATTTCTGGATACGAGCAAGGCTCAACAGCCTACTCTGTCACAAATGGAGACTCCTCTAATGAGTCCCATGGACCCATCTTACGTCATTTCACCTAGGGTCTCTATGCAATCTGAGCCTCCGAGCGACAACTTTAGCTTCCCTAACTTGGCTCAACCCTCTATTAAGGAAAACACAGTGCTCACTCCAAGGATCGGCCTGACAGAGAATGTACCGATGACATCTACGGTTAGCGCAGTGCCACTACCTAGTGTCGTAGTACCTAATATGGGGCATCGACCGTATGTGCCTCTAGCCCCTTATGCACACATGGCCCCCACACCTCCAATTGTACCACTTGTTTATGCTCCTCGAGTGCCGCTCCCTAGCCCTTATCCGAGTGGACCTATGCCCGGTTATGTTCCATATCCTGCATCATCCACACATATGCCAAGACTGGTACCCGTCCCTCTCCCACATATGATTCCAAGAGTACCTCCACCGGCCCTACCTCCTCACATAGGTGACTTGGCAGCGTTTGCTCAAACCATAGGTCGATCTATCGTGAAAAATATGCGTCATGCATCTCATAGAGAGCCTAGAAGTAAGGCAGTACAAATTGCCAAACTCACGCAAAAATTCAATGGGGACGAAGATGCTAGAAAACACATTGAAGTGTTTGAACAAGTATGTGATTCCTTAGGGGAACGCAATGAACTACATAAGTGCAATGCCTTAAGCTTGACATTAAGCGGGAAGGCTGGAGATTGGTATAGAACCCTAAGGGTGGACGAGAAAACAATCTACCCTACCCTTCGAAGGTTGTTTCTAAAGGAGTACATACGAGAAGGTGTGCTTTGGGGTGTAGCATCTCAGCTACAGAAGGCCGAACGTAAGGAAGGAGAGTCAGTAAGGGACTTCATTAGTCGTCTAAAGCACTTAAACTCTCGCTGCCCTGTAAATGAGCGCTTCAACAATAACCAACTGCTTGAACGATTCATTCGAGGGTTGAGGAATGAAGGAATCTATAATGGACTAGTGATTAGAGGTATCACAACCTGGGAAGATGTCACTGCCAATGCAATCCAACTAGAGGACAACTTGATGATAGCAGGCATGAGGGTGTCTACTGACACGAGATCCACTAGCTCACAAGCCATTGAGTATGAACCCATGACTGCAAAGCCCATTGCCAATGAGCCAAAGGTATTTGAGACATTCTTGACAGACCTCACCAAGGCAATCCAAGAGTCTCTTAAGGATAATCGACCCCCTCAAAATAGTCACATGTATCCAAGAAGGGAGCAACAATGGTGTTCCATTTGCTTAGGTCCACATAGCACTAGTGAGTGCCCTACGTTTAGAGTAAAATTTAATGGAACTTGCAACGCATGTGGTAGGTATGGTCACCAAGCTAAGGATTGTTTAATGATCAAACGTATGATGGCAAATAGACCACCTGTAGCCTGGACGGATGCACCTCGAGCTCCTGTATTGATGCCTGCTCCACCTGTTGAGCAACTACCGCAACACATGGTCCCTAGATCTCAAAATGTTGTACAAGCTACACCGCTACCACCTCCTATGCTAGGACCGCAGCCCCCGCATCCAAGAGTCGCCCCTATGAGCCAAGTGGGTTGCGAGCCATCTAATGCTTATGCAGATGGCTGTGAGGAGGAAATAGACACTAGTATTGCCTACGGACTTGATACATTGGAAGAGTGTCCTATATACTACATGGAAGATTGTTGGGGGCAATTCAAGCCGGTTTATCAAGCTGCTGCTCTCGCATCCAGAGGTCAAAATATCAACACCCAGGCTAGGCGGTCACCTCTTCAATGCTACGAGTGTGGTGGACCACATCGAGCAGCGGAGTGCCCTATTAGGCTGCAAAAGAATGCTGCACAGATGCAAATGAATCAAGGGAGCACGTCTGCAATGCCAATACTCACATGTAATCGTTGTGGCATAGATCACTTGATTGCCCAATGCCCCTACAACCCAAATGCGCCTAAAATCACACCCCTAAATTTGGTCGAAATTTCTAGTGTGACATCGCCAATACCACCCGTCGCACCCGCTTATGCGATTACATGGTCCATGCTTCAAGGGCCAGGCCATATCCTCGAAGAGAGCGATACCGCGTCAGTTATCCAAGCAAAGAAAAAGAAGACACGAAGGAAGAGGTCGCAAAATACGGGAAATTCAAAGCCAAGTTCCAAAACAAACATAGGAACAGGAGATGACCCCGTGTATATGAATGACCTCGAGGATGATTCAGATTCAATCGACACAATGGAGACTAGAAGCAATACCACAAAGGGAAAGACCGACAAAGAAAACCGTAACATGGAACCAAATGAAAACCGAATAAGAGAAAACCATAAAGAGCCTCTGAAAACACCACAAGTGTTTCCAAATCCAATCCAAGACCCCCAAGATAAACCGCAGGGGCAAAAAGGGAAGAATAGTAAAAAGAAGATTGGGACGTACCCAAACCCAGTAGATGAGATTGAGCAGGTGAAACATCTAAGAGGTTTAGTGGAGGAGACTCAAAGGAAACTAGAACCAGAACCCATGCATGTCAAAATTCATGACACAGTGTTTCCCACGCAAGTTCATCCATCCCACATGAACAATAGACCGTTAGCCATACCTAGTATCATCCAAGAAGGGAGTGAGGACGGGACATCAGAAAGTGAGCATACACCTTTCTTGTTGGAAAGGATGTTTAACGAAGGAATACCTGATCCCATTGAGGAATATGAGATTCCATCCTCACCAGTTCCTAGTCAAGGACCTACACCCTGCAAAATGCCAATGAATGTTGCCAAACTGGTGGACTTCATGTCTTCTGAGGTCCGAACCACGATCATAGCAAAGCTGTATGGAGATCCTGAGTTATTCCTTGCACTTCGAGCATTCCTTAACGGAGAGCTACGAACGGGATTACCGCAGTTTGCGCAACCAAATAGGCCTGACTCGATTATGATTGATGAGGAAAATCATGTGCAATCACTTGACTTAGATGGACACGAGTCTGTGATCGAGGTACCCATTAACGAATTAGGGAAGTATTTTGAAGGCGACGAGTCTAATGCGACCCTACCCATCACTACCAAGGGATTAACTATAAAGGGAATTCTTGATGGTGGTGCGGGAGTTAGCATTGTTACAAAAGATTGTTGGGAATCCATGGGAAAACCCCTCCTCATTGTTACTAACATTGTGGTAAAGATGGCAAATGGTACCATAGCCAAACCTTTGGGGATGCTCAAGGATCTTAAGATCAAAGTTCTAGGACACAAGGTACGACATACGTTCATTGTAATGGATTTCTCTAAACACCTTATGTCATATGAAATGATTTTAGGACGACCATTCATGAGGGAAGCACAAATGGTTCATGATTGGTCTAAAAATCATGTCTATTTGCAATTCCAAGACTCTGTCCTTAGAGTCGATTTGGTGAGTGGTAAGGTACACCCCTTAGGGAGTAAAACCATTATTGATCATCGCTCTAACACCACAGTTCACTCGGCCCCACTACAATATTGTTACACTTGTAAGATGGATACAGACATGGGCCAAGATTCTCCTTACATGGATGTGTTACCGGGTATGACGGAATGAGACAACGTAGACTGGGTACACCTAGCTGCAACCATAGATACCTGGGGAAATAGAGGAACCACTTGGGTCACACCAGAGGGGGAAGAGGTACCACAAATTGCAACGAAATCAGACAACGTAGACTGGGTACACCTAGCTGCAACCATAGATACCTGGGGAAATAGAGGAACCACTTGGGTCACACCAGAGGGGGAAGAGGTACCACAAATTGCACCTCTGAACATGATAAGTGCCATACATGCATCTTCTAAGGGCAAGGCAATTGTAGACCAATCTGACAGTGACACCGATAGCTCAATAGAAGACTTTGACCAACACGACTCAGACACGGACTCCCAGAGTGAAACGGATTCTGAATCTCATGAATTAGAGAGTGGAGCAAGTTCAGAGTCAAAACATTCGGAAGGACCGAGCACATCAACCGATGCTAGCTCCTCCGAGAGTGAAGAGGACACCAACGAGGACTCCTTTAGTGAGCCAGGTCTAAATGCAAATTAAAAGCAGGTCTCAAATAAGAAAAAGAAAAACTTTAAGAGGCGTCGATATCGAGCCAATGTACGTGCTAGGATAAAAAAGAAGAGATCCTCAGCAGAATGGCTCAGTTATATATGAGCATGTGATGCTCATCGAAAATTGGTAGACGATTGGGGTGAATATCTCCAAAATGTTATGTGGTGTAGACCACGACCCCATGACATAGCCCAATTAGAGATCATAGACAAGCCAAAGTTGAGCCGCACTGCAAGGAGGCGTCAAAACCAAGAGTTAGCTCGACAACACAAGAAAGCAGAAATAGAAGCACAGACCAAAGCACAACCAGAATCCACAGACTTGCATCCTGCACCAGAACATTTCATATCTTACACCACAGGGGAAGCAAAGGTTGTGTACACAAAAGCCCAAAGAATACCTATCGATGGGAGTACTGGAATCTATGATGGTCTGGCAATAGTTAAAGAAATAGAATTAGCCGACCCCGGTGAAGAATCAAAACCTGTTTTTATTGCCCAAGACCTCACAGAAGTTGAAGAGGCGGTCCTCAAAGAGCTTCTCAAGGAATTCAAGGACATATTCGCTTGGACATACCATGATATGAAAGGTGTTCCACCTTCTGTGGTCCAATATACGATCCCTATGATTAGCACTGCGAAGCCCGTACAACAAAGACCCTACCCGATGAATCCTAAGTACGCAAAGATCATTCAAGAAGAACTAGAAAAGTTCATCAAATGTGGGTTCATATATCCTATTGAACACTCTGAATGGGTGTCTCCAATAGTTATCATGCCAAAAAAGAATGGGAAACTCAAGGTGTGCGTGGACCTCAAAAAATTTAATGCAGCTACTAGAAGAGACCATTACCCCCTACCATATTCCGAGCATGTACTCGAAAGAGTTGCAGGCAAGGAAGCTTATAGCTTTCTAGATGGGTACTCAGGCTACAACCAAATCACGATAGCGCTAGAGGGCCAAGCTAAAACTGCCTTCATCACAGAATTTGGCGTGTTTGCATTTCGTGTGATGGCTTTTGGCTTAACAAATGCCCCTGCTACATTCCAACGATTAATAAACACTGCTTTTAAAGAATATTTGAGAGAGTTTTGTGAAGCTTTCTTAGACGACCTTTGTGTTTACTCTTCTTGGAAAGAACATCTATCATGTTTGCGGAAGGTGTTTGAAAAGTGTAGGTTATATCGTATCTCATTGAACCCGTTCAAATGCCAATTTTAGGTCAAGCATGGAGTTATTTTAGGGCATATAGTATCTAAAAATGGTATCTCAACCGATGAGAGCAAAATTAAAGTGATTCTAGAGTTACCACCACCAACCAATTACAAGGGAGTTCAAAGGTTCATGGGACACGTGGGTTATTATCGACGGTTTATTTTATTTTTCGTTGAGATATCACGTCCTTTGTACAAGCTTCTCATTGAATTTAAATGGACTGAAGAGTGTGACCAGGCCTATGAACAATTGAAGAAAACACTAGCAAGTGCTCCGATTTTAAGGACACCTAACTCGCATGTCATTTTCCATGTGCATATTGATGCATCAAACTTTGCTATTGGGTGTGTTCTCACTCAACCAGGAGAACATAAATTGGACTATCCCATTAGCTTTGCAAGCCGTCAATTGAACGATGCTGAAAGGAACTACACCACTACAGAGCGAGAAGGTTTAGCAATGGTTTATGCAGTAAAGAAATTTCGCTACTACCTTCTGGCAAACAAGTTTGTATTTTATGTGGATCATCAAGCATTGCTGTATCTGGTAAACAAGCCATGCTCCATAGGAAGAATCACACGATGGTTGTTAATTCTTCTGGAGTTTGATTTCACGATTGTAGTGAGACTCGGTAAAAGGCACGTCATGGTTGATCATTTGTCTCGCATACCCAATGGTGAAGCCCCTACAGGAGTTGATGATGAATTATCCGATACTTCCCTATTCATAGTTGAGACTATGCCTGAATGGAGTGAGAACATTGTTAACTTTTTAGTTAATGGTTTTCCACCCAAGGAACTTCGTAAGGATATCGCTCGAAGGCTAGTAAAAGAATGTGAACCCTATTGTTTGATTGCCGGAACTCTGTATAGACTAGCAAGGACGATATTCTTAGGCGTTGTGCCCGCGAGGATGAATATTTGTATATCTTGCAAGAAGCACATATGGGCATAGCAGGAGGACATTTTTCAGGAGACCTAACTGCTAGAAAGGTGCTGCAATCAGGCTATTGGTGGCCAACTTTATTTAAGGATGCATCACTTTTTACAAAAGGGTGTGATGAGTGCCAACGTTACAAGACCACACAGCGCAAAGACAGAATGCCCTTACATCCTATTAAAGTAACCCAACCATTTGAAAAATGGGGCTTAGACTTTGTAGGTCCAATTAGTCCCGCAGCTCGCAACACTCAATCTCGATATATTCTAGTTGCTACGGACTATGTAACAAAGTGGGCTGAAGCTAAGGCTTCACAAAAAGCTGACGCGAGGACAACAGCTGAGTTTCTTTTTGAGAACATTATCACAAGATTTGGTTGCCCTTTTGAAATTGTTAGTGATAATGGTACCCATTTTATAAATGAGGTAATAAGAGAGCTTACCACGACCTTTATGATATCCCACCATAAGTCTACACCTTATTACCCGCAAGCTAATGGACAAGCCGAGAGCACCAACAAGACTCTAATCTCTATTTTAACCAAGACGGTAGAAGCTCATCGCACTGATTGGGATTTGAAGTTGACATCTGCTCTATGGGCTTATCGTACTGCTTATAAAGTGGCTATTAATTGTACGCCATTCAAAATGGTATACGGCCAAGAAGCGGTTATGCCTTGGGAGTTTGTCATTCCTAGTCTTAGGGTAGCTTCGCAAGAAGGATGGAATGGTAACCCCTTAACCGAGCGTTTGTATATCTTAGAAAAACTAGACGAAGAGAGACAATTGGCTGTGCAAAATGCTCTTGTGGAAAAGGATAGGAGAAAGAAGTGGTTTGATCGCCATGTGAAGGACAAGGACATCAAAGTTGGTGATAAAGTCCTTATGTATGGAGTACGTAAAGAGAAGAAAAAGTTGAAATATGCAGGTAAAGGACCATATAGAGTATGTGAAATTACCCCACAAGGTACCCTTCGTGTGGAAACTCTTGATGGAGTTGAAACCATTGGATTCCTCAATGGGAGTAAATTCAAAAGATATTATGATCCTTTAAGCCAAGAAGAACTACGGGCCATTCATCAAAAGAAGGCCGCCAAAGCACAAACCGAGTTAAAGAAGATACAAGCTCAAGCTGAGGCTAAGGAGCGACAACAACGTATAAGACAAAAACCAAAGGCTAACCTTGGAGTCACAAATGCATTCCACGTGGAAATCGAAGAGGATTGGTTGGACTCTGACACACCTCTACGATACCCTATTGAGTTAAATAGTGCCTATGGAAAAGTGCTATATAACGCCTTATTGGACACGGGTGCTAAATATAATCTGCTATCCTATGGGGTGTGGTGTCAGTTACGGAAGCCACCTCTATCTGAGAGTATTATCCAAGTCAAGGGTGTCAACAAGAAAAAAACTACGGTTTTTGGAATCTGGGACACTTCTGTCAGTTATGACAATGGAATTGTAGCTCAAGACTTTTTGGTCATGCCTACTGGAACTATGGAGGGTAATATAAACCTAGGACACCCGTGGATGATAGCCACCAAATGCACTATTGATTGGGGGACTGGGGGTGTCACGACGCAAAAACCAACTCTTATCCCTACCACTCAAGCCATAGTCCCTGAGATATTGCCTAAGGAAATAAAACCCAAGACATTGCATGTCCAGGAGGTTGAACCATACGTCCCCATAGCCCAACTCTATAGATCTTCAACTGATGTAGTGGAAAGAAAGCTTGAGACACACAAGAACCATCCTAATATAACAAAGAAAGCATACAAGTGGGTCCCTAAAGCTTCTTTAGTAACCATGGCTGATGCTAAAAAACGGAAGCCTCGTAAGAAACGTCCCACTCGCTCCAAGAAATGTAAGAAAACATGGCGCTGGATTCCTAAACGACTATTAAAAGCCCAAGGATACTATAAAGGAAATGATCAAATCTGGGTGCCCAAACGTAAATTGTACTCTTACCTGTCACCTAGCCCATGTAAACCCAATCCTGTGGCTCCAAAACAAATTGAAAATTGTGGAAAGGAAAAAATCACGGAATGCGACACACCTGCTCCAGAGCTAGTTTGGGTACCAAAGAAAGAACGATTTGTTCCACCTAGCTCAGGAACAGGAAAAGCAAATGAAGCTTCTTGCTCTTCATGTAGTTCCTATACGGAAATAGAAGCTTCGACACAACCTCCACCTACCATTGTACATATCCATACAAGCAAGAAAGAGTTTGCACCTCCCGTTGTAGATTCACCACCTCCAACAATGTTGCAAATAAAATCATGGGGGAGTACCTTACCACCCTTGCAACTAGATGAAACACATAGGGTGATCGAAAACTATTGGTTAAAGCCTTTACCCATAACAACTTGGAACAATTGGTTTCAAAAGGTGACGACATCATTCCAAAAAGTATGATCTACCCAAGGAAGGGGGGAGTGTTTGCTGACATCCGTCACTCACTTACTTCCCTCTCAACCTTCCTCCCTGACCTCTCAATCTCCAATCTTAGGGAATGTATATATAAAGCCTTATACTCACAAAAACAAGATAAAAAAGTAAAAGAGCAAGAGCCATAACACAAAATAATAAAAACAAATTATGCACAAAAACACGACCCTTGTAATATTTGCACTCTAACCATCATCTATTTGCGTGTACAGATATGGCTAGTACGCTAGAGTCATCCACTCCTGCCTTGGGTGAGAGGTACCCTCGTTACTTTTCACAAATGTTTCACATGGTCTTTCCAGTGCTTGCATGTGAATGGGATTTGATAGGTACGCTAGCATGTGAGAGGAATTTTGAGGAGTTAGAATGGCTGATACGTCTCTTGACCACGTCTGATCCATACTTAGTAGAGAGCGTTTCTCCCATTGCACAAGCCTACCCTTTTGACCAAGATGACTATAGGCGTCTAGTGACCTTCTTAGTAAACATGGGCACCTATGATGAAGAAGAAAATTTACATGACTACTCGGATGGCACATATGGTCTCATGGATGATGACTTTGTTTATCTCGACGACGAGGATAGGGGTTTAGCCTTAGGGTTTCCCCCCAACCTCTACAATATCCTATTCCCTTGACTCTTTAGGGGGAGTGAAAATAATTAGGTTAGGGTTCCTTATGTTTTTTGTTGTGTTCAATAAGTGTTGGTACCTTTTCCCACTAATGTGCCTCCTGGAGGTATTCCTTTTGTTTCCTAGTGTGTACAGGAGCGTGTTGCTATTGATAGGATTTGGACCTTCATGGAACCTTTCTCTCGTTCACACTTCAAATCAAGCGCGACCATCAACACAAACAGGTGTTTTATGTCCATTAACATTGCCCTTATCTTTTTGCATCCATGTTTGTCTGCTTTGATTGTGATTGGTAGCATAATATTCAGCGCATTTGCTTAGTATCAAACATTTAATTCAATGTAATGTTTTGTGTGCGCTCCTTGCCGCACTGTCGAAGCAAGGGACTTGCCGATACACCGTGTGCGAGCCACAAACGGCTCCAAGCACACAACAAGCCTAAACTAGCAAGCTCAAGAGAACAAAGGGTGTGTCACTCACCGCTCTACGCTCGCCTTCGTGGTGGATTCCTCGCCGCGATGAAGAAGAAGCTGCAGTCATGCCGCGCTCAACCGCTTCGCCGCCGTCGTGCCTTCGTAATGCTCGATCACACACACACTCTCCCTCTCTCTCTCTCTCTCTCTCACACACACACACAAGGAGGTGAAGAAGAAGAAGATGGAGATGGAGCAAGAGCACTCTTCAATTGCACAAATGAGAGAATGAGTAAAAATTAGGTTTAGTTGGCTTTTATAGGAGCTCACCCCATTCACACTTGGGCGCCCATGCTTAACCAACTAATCCCTTGAATGTCCAAGTTAAAGTGCGCCTCTCATCGACGATCACTCTACCTTTCCCTATTGGTCCGACAAGCCCGGTACCTGACTCTACCGAATACATAATACACGTCTGTCGTAGGTGATGGGGTGTCCGTGAGCCGTGAGGGTTAACATGCCCCCCTTCCTGATGTAGATTCCGTCCTCGGAAGCTATTGAGTTGAAGCTGGTTCGTCGAGGTGGAAGAGCATTTGAGATGAATGTCCTTAGCCTTCTTCAGTCACTGCAAAATCAAACAACATTGGCACAGTAATTGCATTCTCTTAAAAAGCATATGCAGTTTTAGGTAGACAAATTGATTGGTCAAAGAATTTCAAACAATTTGTTAGCAATGAACATTAAATTGCAATGTAATCAAATGCATAAACAGATGTAAAGGCAAAAAATTAAACAAGTCTGGGGTCGCTAATTTGACGGTCGAAAGGCACTAGAGATCGAATATTAATACCATGGGTAAGCTTCTTAATTTTCTGTGGTCAATTAATTGGTTTAATCGCGAGAGCCAAGTATTCATGTTCGAGGGCTGACTAGAGGCTATATCTAGAAAACCTTGTAGTTAAGCTACTATAAAAGGAATTTCTCATGAAATCATCGCCTGACTGATTACTTTTTCTTTGACCCCCCAAAGTCTTTTCACATTGATTCAATTATGATGTGTGTGCTTATTTTGTATGCCTTGGGTTTTTTGCTTTTCAAGGAAAAGCGCCCACACTGGGAACCTCTAGGGCTCTAGTACCATAGGCAATACATGTGAGTGAAGTACCAATTTAAGCAGGGATTTCTCTTCATGCTTAAAATTTTACATTGTGGCACTTTGATTTTTTGTTTGTTCATTTTCAGCATTTTAATTTTGTAACTTTGGGAGGTCATATAACACTGTTACATTCCCCAGGCTCATCACATTAGTAAACTCCCTTTATAATACTTAAGCTAAAGGTCACTAGTGTTAAGCCCACTAGAAAGCCCTAGTACATTTCATACAATGCTGCCTAAATCGGATTAAGAACCTAAGTAACCATTGCTTATTAGGAAGGCATTCCCCATGGTATTAAGAGAAGATTTCTAATACCTAGCTTGGTCAAACTAGCTTAGTCGGACTGCTTGATTTTTACACCTAAACAAGTGATTATGACAAAACATTACATTGAATTAAATGTTTGATACTAAGCAAATGCGCTGAATATTATGCTACCAATCACAATCAAAGCAGACAATCATAGATGCAAAAAGATAAGGGCAATGCTAATGGACAAGAAACACCTGTTTGTGTTGATGGTCGCGCTTGATTTGAAGGTTCCATGAAGGTCCAAATCCTATCAATAGCAACACGCTCCTGTACACACTATGAAACACAAACAATACCTCTAGGAGGAACATCAGTGGGAAAAGAGAACTTTGCTAATCTCTCAACTCTAAAACAGAAACACTCTATCGTACTAATCTTACCTACCCTCCATCACTCAAGTGATGAGGATCAAAGGTGTTTTATGGCATAGGTTCTGTTTCACTGTACCAGATGTGACATGTGTAGGTCTGAGTCAATGTTTTGACTTTTAATGTGCATACTCGTTTGCTAATTGCTCTTGCTCTTTCTTTTTTTTTTGTGAGTATAAAGCTTTATATGTACATTCCCTAAGATTAGGAGATATAGAGGTCAGGGAGAAAGGTTGAGAGGGAAGCAAGTGAATGATAGATGTCCACAAACACTCCCCCCTTCCTTGGGTAGATCATACCGTTTGAAATGAGCTTGTCACCCTTTGAAACCAATTGTTCCAGCTGGTAATAGGTCAGGATTTTTGCCAGTAGTTTTCTATTACCCTAGGTGCCTCGTCAAGTTGCAAGGGTGGTAAGGTACTCTCCCAGGATCGAACTTGAAGTGGTTCATTAGGTGACTCTTGAACACTGGGAGGTGTGGATTCTTTTGTAGCTTCATGGAGGTCCACTACTATAGATGGAGGCTGTGTAGAAGCTTTTACCTCTATGGATGTATTACATGAGGAGCTAAAAGCTTCATGGGACTCCCCCCTTCCTGAGCTAGGTGGAACAAATCGTTCTTTCTTTGGTACCCAAACTAGCTCGGGAGCAGGTGTGTAGCATTCTGTGATTTTTTTCTTTCCACGATCATTGATTCGTTTTGGAGCTATGGGATTGGGCTCACTTGGGTCAGGTGATAGGTAAGAGCACAATCTACGTTTTGGCACCCAGATTTGATCATTTCCTTGATAGTAGCCTTGGGCTTCCAATAGTCGTTTAGGGATCCATCGCAACATTTTCTTACTTTTCTTGGAGCGAGTGGTACGTTTCTTACAAGGCTTCTGTTTTTTAGCACTAGCTATGGTCACTAAAGAAGCTTTAGGGACCCACTTGTATGTTTTCTTTGTTACCTTAGGATGAGTCTTGTCGGAAGCGATACGCATTGCTTGTAGCATATTTAAGGGTACATGCATTTCATCCCCCTCAGGTGTTACCGTGGTCGTCCCCCTATTTCCCCAAGTGTCTATGGTTGATGCTAGGTGGACCCAATCCACATTGTCTGATTCCGTCATACCCGGTAACACATCCATGTAAGGAGAATCTTGGCCAATGTCTGTATCCTTCTTACAAGTGTAACAATATTGTAGTGGGGCCGAGTGAACTGTGGTGTCAGAGCGATGATCAATAATGGTTTTACTCCCTAAGGGGTGTACCTTACCAGTCACCAAATCCACTCTAAGGACAGAGTCTTGGAATTGCAAATAGACATGATTTTTAGACCAATCGTGAACCATTTGTGCTTCCCTCATGAATGGTCGTCCTAAAATCATTTCATATGACATAAGGTGTTTAGAGAAATCCATTACAATGAACGTATGTCGTACCTTGTGTCCTAGAACTTTGATCTTAAGATCCTTGAGCATCCCCATAGGTTTGGCTATGGTACCATTTGCCATCTTTACCACAATGTTAGTAACACTGAGGCGGGGTTTTCCCATGGATTCCCAACAATCTTTTGTAACGATGCTAACTCCCGCACCACCATCAAGAATTCCCTTTATAGTTAATCCCTTGGTAGTGATGGGTAGGGTCGCATTAGACTCGTCGCCTTCAAAATACTTCCCTAATTCGTTAATGGGTACCTCGATCACAGACTCGTGTCCATCTAAGTCAAGTGATTGCACATGATTTTCCTCATCAATCATAATCGAGTCAGGCCTATTTGGTTGTGCAAACTGCGGTAATCCCGTTCGTAGCTCTCCGTTAAGGAATGCTCGAAGTGCAAGGAATAACTCAGGATCTCCAAACAGCTTTGCTATGATCGTGGTTCGGACCTCAGAAGACATGAAGTCCACTAGTTTGGCAACATTCATTGGCGTTTTGCAGGGTGTAGGTCCTTGACTAGGAACTGGTGAGGATGGAATCTCATATTCCTCAATGGGATCAGGTATTCCTTCGTTAAACATCCTTTCCAACAAGAAAGGTGTATGCTCACTTTCTGATGTCCCGTCCTCACTTTCTTCTTGGATGATACTAGATATGGCTAACGGTCTATGGTTCATGTGGGGTGGATGAACTTGCATGGGAAACACTGTGTCATGAATTTTGATATGCATGGGTTCTGGTTCTAGTTTCCTTTGAGTCTCCTCCACTAAACCTCTTAGATGTTTCACCTGCTCAATCTTGTCTACTGGGTTTGGGTACGTCCCAATCTTCTTTTTACGATTCTTCCCTTTTTGCCCCTGCGGTTTATCTTGGGGGTCTTGGATTGGATTTGGAAACACTTGTGGTGTTTTCAGAGGCTCTTTATGGTTTTCTCTTATTCGGTTTTCATTTGGTTCCATGTTACGGTTTTCTTTGTCGGTCTTTCTCTTTGTGGTATTGGTTCTAGTCTCCATTGTCTCGACTGAATCTGAATCATCCTCGAGGTCATTCATATACACGGGGTCATCTCCTGTTCCTATGTTTGTTTTGGAACTTGGCTTTGAATTTTCCGTATTCTGCGACTTCTTCCTTCGTGTCTTCTTTTTCTTTGCTTGGATAACTGACGCGGTATCTCTCTCTTCGAGGATATGTCCTGGCCCTTGAAGCATGGACCGTGTAATCGCATAAGCGGGTGCGACGGGTGGTATTGGCGATGTCACACTAGCAATTTCGACCAAATTCAGGGGTGTGATTTTAGGCGCATTTGGGTTATAGGGGCATTGGGCAATCAAGTGATCTATGCCCAATGATTTTAGGCGCATTTGGGTTATAGGGGCATTGGGCAATCAAGTGATCACATATTTGTTCAAACACTTCAATGTGTTTTCTAGCATCTTCGTCCCCATTGAATTTTTGCGTGAGTTTGGCAATTTGTACTGCCTTACTTCTAGGCTCTCTATCAGATGCGTGACGCATATTTTCCGCGATAGATCGACCTATGGTTTGAGCAAACGCTGCCAAGTCACCTATGTGAGGAGGCAGGGCCGATGGAGGTACTCTTGGAATCATATGTGGGAGAGGGATGGGTGCCGGTCTTGGCATATGTGTGGATGATGCAGGATATGGAACATAACCGGGCATAGGTCCACTCGGATAAGAGCTAGGGAGCGGCACTCGAGGAGCATAAGCAAGTGGTACAATTGGAGGTGTGGGGGCCATGTGTGCATAAGGGGCTAGAGGCACATATGGTCGAGGCCCCATATTAGGTACTACGACACTAGGTAGTGGCACTGCGCTAACCGTAGATGTCATCGGTACATTCTCTGTCAGGCTTATCCCTGGAGTGAGCACTGTGTTTTCCTTGATAGAGGGTTGAGCCAAGTTAGGGAAGCTAAAGTTTTCGCTCGGAGGCTCAGATTGCATAGAGACCCCAGGTGAAATGACGTAAGATGGGTCCATGGGGCTCATTAGAGGAGTCTCCATTTGTGATAGAGTAGGCAGTTGAGCCTTGCTCGTATCCAGAAATCTCATGGGGCCAGTTGAGAGTATATTTACCCCTCGGTTTTGCCTTTCTGATTGAATAATGCCATGGATAACATTACAGATCATTTTCTGTTGATCTTCGATGCTCGTGGCACTAGAGGTGGATTGTACAATCTCTATCCATCCTACATGGTAGGCGTGGCCAGAGTGTAGATCCGTCAACACCTCAGTGTGGAGGTCGTATGTCCAATGATCATTAATGAACAATCCTTCTAGAGTCGACGTGTTAACGGTTTCTTGTGAGGTAGAAGCAATGTTGCTCCCCGTGGTTTTACTTGTCACCAACGGTACTCTAGAGGGAACTTCTGAAGGAGGCAGCTCAACAGGGCCTTCTTGGTAAGAAGTTGGCAGGATATCCACATGGGAACTCTTTGGGGGTGTGGGGTCCACGCGCGATGTGAAAGGAGAGTCCACTTCCCCACCCGCTTCGTGTGCTTCATTTGCATCAGGTTCCGAGCGAGTAGCTCTACCTAATGTTTCCATGAAACGGCTAAACATACTAGTACTAGGCTGTGGAGCTTCGGGAGGTGCATGGACTTCTCTCTCAGTGTTTTGGGTAGGGTATGCTTCCATGATTTCTGAGTCGGAGGAGGAATCACTAGCGGCTATTTTAGGGTCTTGGGTGGTGCTACCTTGTGTCCCCGCTGAGGGTCTAGAGCTTATCGTGGATGGGTAATGGGTGTCCGTATGAACAGAGGCACCCTCAATATGCTCGTGTTCTAGCACCCGCCCAGAGCGTAAGTGCATGTGCTTTTGATACCCTAAGGTGTCAAAAAGCTGCTCTAGGAGGCCTTGTGACTAGTTTTTAGCGTGTTTTTTGTTTGTTTTTTTGCTAGATTTTTTAGAGCGTGTCGTGGAATGGGCCGTGTGATAGCTCGAAACGAGCGTATCGGTCAGAGGGTCGTGCCGTGCTTTACAGCCCTCCGTTTGGTCACTCTATGCCCTCGGAATCCCTAAAACTGTCAATTTCCAGTAGGGAACTAGGCCCAAACTAGAAAGTCTAAGGGTGCAAGTGGGAAGAAAAAGGAGGAGAGTGGAGGACTTGTCCCACATGCTCTCATTCTCTCTTGAGGGAGTAGGGTATATATATAAGAGTGAGTCTAGTATATGTCATAGGACTGAGGACTGAGGCCTGGGCCTGGGCTTGGGCTTGGGCTTGGGAAAATGATCCCGATCCCGATCTATCTTTTATACAAACCAACCCGTCCGTTTTAAGAGTCACGTTTTTTATTTTCGAAAAATTTCGCCGCCCGCTCACTCGCGTTTTTAATTTCCGATTTTTTTTTTGAAATTTATTTTTATTTTTATTTTATTTTTTTGGAGAAAAAAAAATTTTTTTCTTTTTGGTGCAGAAAATACAGAAATTGAAAACGCAGATATGCAGAAATTTCAGAAAACGCAGAAATTGAAAAAACGCAGATATGCAGAAAATTGAAAAACGCAGAAATGCAGAAATTGCAGAAAATTGCAGAAATTGCAAAAATTGCAGAAAAAACGCAGAAATTGCAGAAAATGCAGAAATTGCAGAAAATTAAAAAAACGCAGAAATGCAGAAAATTGCAGAAATTGAAAACGCCGAACTTGAAAATGCAGAAATTGCAGAAATTGAAAAAACGCAGACAATAGCAGAAATTGAAACTTGACAGCAAATGCAGAAAACGCAAAAAACAAAAATCTCCACACACTCCTTCTCTGCCTTTCCTATGATAGAAATTGCACCACAAGGAAGCGTAAAGTGCTAACCGAGCTTAGTGTAGGGCATATCCCCGGCAACGGCGCCAAAAATGTGCGCTCCTTGCCGCACTGTCGAAGCAAGGGACTTGCCGATACACCGTGTGCGAGCCACAAACGGCTCCAAGCACACAACAAGCCTAAACTAGCAAGCTCAAGAGAACAAAGGGTGTGTCACTCACCGCTCTACGCTCGCCTTCGTGGTGGATTCCTCGCCGCGATGAAGAAGAAGCTGCAGTCATGCCGCGCTCAACAGCTTCGCCGTCGTCGTGCCTTCGTAATGCTCGATCGCACACACACTCTCCCTCTCTCTCTCTCTCTCTCTCTCACACACACACAAGGAGGTGAAGAAGAAGAAGATGGAGATGGAGCAAGAGCACTCTTCAATTGCACAAATGAGAGAATGAGTAAAAATTAGGTTTAGTTGGCTTTTATAGGAGCTCACCCCATTCACACTTGGGCGCCCATGCTTAACCAACTAATCCCTTGAATGTCCAAGTTAAAGTGCGCCTCTCATCGGCGATCACTCTACCTTTCCCTATTGGTCCGACAAGCCCGGTACCTGACTCTACCGAATACATAATACACGTCCGTCGTAGGTGATGGGGTGTCCGTGAGCCGTGAGGGTTAACATTTTGTCATAATCACTTGTTTAGGTTTAAAAATCAAGCAGTCCGACTAAGCTAGTTTGACCAAGCTAGGTATTAGAAATCTTCTGTTAATACCATGGGGAATGCTCCTAATACGCAATGGTTACTTAGGTTCTTAATCCGATTTAGGCAGCATTGTGTGAAATGTACTAGGGCTTTCTAGTGGGCTTAACCCTATTGACCTTTAGCTTAAGTATTATAAAGGGAGTTTACTAATGTGATGAGCCTGGGGAGGGTAGCAGTGTTATATGACCCCCCAAAGTTACAAAATTAAAATGTTGAAAATGAACAAACAAAAAATCAAAGTGCCACAATGTAAAATTTTAAGCTGGAAGAGAAATCCCTGCTTAAATTGGTACTTCACTCACATGTATCGCCTATGGTACTAGAGCCCTAGAGGTTCCCAGTGTGGGCGCTTTTCCTTGAAAAGCAAAAAACCCAAGGCATACAAAATAAGCACACACATCAAAATTGAATCAATGTGAAAAGACTTTGGGGGGTCAAAGAAAAGGTAATCAGTCAGGCGATGATTTCATGAGAAATTCCTTTTATCGTAGCTTAACTACAAGGTCTTCTAGGTATAGCCTCTAGTCAGCCCTCGAACATCAAATACTTGGCTCTCACGATTAAACAACTTAATTGACCAAAAACAATTGAGAAGTTACCCATGGTATTAATAGTCGAGCTCTAGTGCCTTTTGATCGTTAAATTAGCGACCCCGGACTTGTTTAATTTTTTACCTTTACATCTGTTTATGCATTTGATTATATTGCAATTTAATGTTTATTGCTGACAAATTGTCTAAAATTCTGTTACCAATCAATTTGTTTGTCTAAAATTGCATACGATTTTTAATTGTATATGAGAATGCAATTACTGTGGCAATGTTGTTTGATTTTGCAGTGATTGAAGAAGGCTACGCACATCCATGTCGACTGCTCTTCCATCTCGACGAACGAGCTTCAATTGGATAGCTTCCAAGGACGGAATCTACATCAGGAAGGGGGGCATGTTAACCCTCACGGCACACGGACACCCTATGATCTATAAACGTTGTATTGTTTAGAGTCAGGTACCGGGCTTGTCGGACCAATAGGAACAGGGTAAGGGTGATCGCCGATGACAGGCGCACTCTAACTGGAATATTCAAGGAGTTAGTTGGCTAAGTATGGGCGCCCAAGTGTGAATGGGGTGAGCTCATATAAAAGCCACTAAACCTAATTTTTACTCATTCTCTCATTGTGCAATAGAAGCCTCTCTTGCTCCATCTCCACCTTCTCCTTCACCATCTCCTTGTGTGTGTGCGTGCACGTGTGAGAGAGAGTGTGAGTGTGTGTGTGATCGAGCGTTGCGGCGGCACGACGGCGGCGAGGCGGTTGAGCGCAGCGTAGCGGCGTCTCCCTCTTCTTCGCGGCACGGGAATTCTTCATTCGCAACTACGCAGGAAGGAGAGTGACACACCATTCTTCCTTGTGAGCTCGTCTGTTGTATGACTGTGTGCTAGGAGCCTTTGTGGCTTGCACACGGCGCGTAGCAAGTCCCTAGCCGTGACAGGACCACCCATATCGTGAAGAGAGCTCCCTATCGCGTTTTGGTGTGATATTTTTCTATCGCTGTAGAGGGCGAGCATATCAATGGTTGTGTGACATAAACCTCCCACTCACATTGTGGTGCGACAAATTTTGATAGAAGCTCTTCCTTCATAATCAGTAACCAAAAAACGAAACAAAAAGGCAAAGACAAAGGAACAAGATATGATGACATTTGCATTATCTCAAGGACTCCATGACACAAGACTAAGAGGTGAATGATGCACTATCTTGTTTGTCCATTATAATTATTCTTCTTCCTCCTTTATTGTTTGTGGTTTCTTGTCCTTGGTCTTTGCAGTGTTGTTTTCCTCAGCCTTTGCCTTCTGGTTTCCTTTGTTTTTCTTCTTCAACTCCTTTTGAAGAGCTTTAGCGTCAGCTAGCGTTTTCTCAACCTCCTTCATTTCTGCCATCATCTTTTGGAAAACCTTTGCCTTTCCTCTCTTCTTGTCCTCCATGAATTGCTCCATCAACGACATTGACACCTTCATCATCCTCTACAAACAAGAGTACACTTGACTTATGGAATACTGTATTACTCAAAGAAGATGAAAATCATAAGGTATACTACTGTGTAAATATATTTTTTCTTCCCTGTATGAGAGTTTCATGTGAATATACCAACACTTGGCGTTTATTTCTCGTAGCTCGTAGTCTATGATGATAAGTTCATTCCTCTACCCCGTGGACGAGGTAAAGGAGACTTGGGAAAGAATTCCTCCCTTGGTCAATACTTGGAGAATTTGAATGCTCCAAACTTCCTCTCCTTCCATTCCAGCTTCTCCGAGGACAAGGCTGAATTCCCTCTTTTTGTATTGAAGACACTCTCAACATATCTAGGAAGCACGGCCATTAGATGGAACGCAGACAAGGTGGAATCCCAGACCCACGCCAATTGCCACAATATGGAAAACATGATCTGCTGAAACAAAAGCAGTCAATCATTCAACTTATAGAAGAGGCCCTGCAGGTTGAGGCATCTGAGGAGATCCAATTGCTTGACCTCAACGTGCTTACGACGGATGCTGATGACAAAATGCGTCATTCAAGGAGACCAAGGCACAAGGAAGAGGGTCCTTCAGATAAGGGCAAGAGGCCAGAATATTTTGTATCATTTCCAGATGACTAGAAATAAATAGAGTGTATTTGATTTATGCATAGAAGTTAGATTGATTATGTAGCAGTGTCTTGCAATGTACTTTTTTTGTTGCAACCATCATTCACACTATGAAAATTTGAAATGATAATCACTGTCTTGCCGCATTTTTAATTTTGTTGCAACCATCATTCACAATACGGAAAGCTAAAATTACATCTATTCTTCTAGATACATTAAGTTTAGTGTTTGGATCTTGCTATGGCTGAGAGTTATGGCATAACTTGCAATGGTGTTATCCAAACCCTTCCTATGTGGTGTTTTTGTAGCCGCCAATCCGCATGTTGTCTAGCCGTAGACCATATCTCCTTTCTTTGCTATTTTTTGACTAATCTCACCGCATGGCCAATTTGACTTTGTTTGACTTTTTCCTTGCAATGTGACCTGTGCATTAGTTTTTTATACGTCCATTGGTGTAGCTCCTCTAAGCTATTTGCTTTGTCCTCACCACCTCCATGTTGAGTGTGACTGAAATAACCACTACGAGCTTGGTAGTGGGTTTTTTCCATGCCCTGTGTAGACCAAACACCCAAGCTGCTATAGCATTGCAAACCAAGGCATGTGATTACAGATAATGTGCTACACACAAAGCATGCAGACATTATAAGGATGAGTATTCGCAATTCAAAAGATTATCATGTCATCAAACCAATTACAGTACCATGTAGTGAGTAATATGTTGATTTGTCCACACACTTATGAATATCTTGTGTAAGGACTCCACAGCTTCTTGGAATTTTGTACAGCCGCCATCAATCCATGAGTTCAATTTCAAAACTCGAATATTGCATCCAAGGTTTTCCATATCTTCACTTTGCGAGTCCTTGTTGCACCATTGTCTGCATGGTCAACTATAGAATTGTGAAGATTTTTCCACATGTTGTATCGTAATGATTGTCTTTCTTGTGCACTTTGGCTTTTGCATTGTCGTGCAGTTGTGGGCACTGAAAGGAAGAGTCGGGCTTTCACACCACCAATGGACAGTTTCTTTGGAACATCCCGGTCATTTTTTGATCTCTTCTCATCCTACTCTATCTTAACATGTCCTCCATGCAAACCCATTTTTGAGAAGGCTGTCTCTAAGGCTAAGATTGCCCTTTCCTTCACAAAGAGAGGTCAAGTGGTGCAGCAGCGCCAATGTTGGCAGATACACCGTGAGCGGACGCTAGCATAGCGAGAACAAAACAAACAACTCTATGTCAGCCAACGACGAAGCTTAACCCGCAGGCACATGGAAACAAGGAGATGGATGTCAATCACCTTCTCGACCTTCTAAGACAATCTCTACTCAAGGAAATCAAATCTAAACGTTCTATGCACTAGTGAATACAACTTAACCTACAATACTCATGTTATCCAAAACTAGACCAAACGCACTTGAAAAGTCATGAAACTCATAGGAAACACTCTCCTCATCAAGATGTCATTACCTTATGGACTCTAACTTGATATCCTACCTCAAACCACCTCGTGCGACAATCGCATATAAAGACAGGCAGCAAAATGCAGGTCACCACTTTTCGATTTGTATGATCTTAATTCGTAATTGTACTCGTCGTGAATCCATAGGTATAAAGACATCACCAAACACACACAGGGTTTGCAAGAAAACTCACCCGAAAGCTCGTAGAAGCTCACTTTGCGAGCGACGACACCGGAATCGTGCAAGCTTGGCGTTGGATTGAAGCGCTAGTTGCTGCTAACGCATTGGTGGTGTCGCTTTTCCAATGGAGGCTCCGTAGAACGCATAGGGAAGAGAAGAAATCTCTCTCTCTCTCTCTCTCTCTCTCTCTCTCTCTGTGTGTGTGTGTGTGTGTGTGTGTGTGTGTGTGTGTGTGTGTGTGTGTGTGTGTGTGTGTGTGTGTGTGTGTGTGTGCGTGTGACACAGTGCATAGTAAACTTGAGGTTTGATTAATTCAAAAGTTAGCTTAGGGTTACAAAAATTGGCTTGAATACAATTCCTCCTCAGAGGCTCATTTCCACAAAGAATATTGGTTGCTCAAAACATTACAAAATGTCATTCCATTTCAAAACATAGTGATACAAAAAGTTGGAAAAAGCTTCTTTTGTGTTTGGTCGTCAATAGCACTAGTGTGTGAGGCCATGTATTGGGCGTCGTTGCCTGCCGTCTGCTGACATGGCAGTTGCCTACGATCTTGTTCCTGTGCATCCATTCTTTTGAAGGCAAAGAAATAAGAGGGGGGGGAGTTCCCACCAGTAGCATCGGTGCTACTGCTTGCTTAGCAAAGGGGAGGTCTCACGTGATTCTGTGACACCCAAGCAAGCCAAACATAGGAAGCGGGGTGTCACATGCAAAGAAAATCAAGCCAACAATAGAAGGTGGAGGCTCGCATGGAAAGAAGAGAAAAAACACACGTCCATAAGGGAAAAAAAAAACTGGAAGTAAGGGGAGTTTGAGCTTTTCTTTTGGAGAACAAACACACACAGAGTTTGGAGAGCTTTTGGAGAGCTCTTGTGAGCATTTGAAGAGGAGAAGAAGGACAATCAAAGAGGAGACGAAGAAGAAAAATACAGAGATAGAGAGAGCTTTCAAGAGCTCACGGAGCCGGATTTGCAGCTCTTCTTTGTGATAGAAGAGGAGAGGAGCTCTAGTCAAGGAGCAATGTGATGCTTTAATATTGCATGAGGTGTCCACTAGAATCAATGAAAGTCTAGGCTAAGGGGACCACAAGAAGACTTTTGCTGCCAGAAATGTACCCTATTTTGATGATTTTTTACATAATGTTCCAATCCGAATTGGAAAAAGTATATAAAACAGGGATCATATCTGATGAGCTTACCTTTTTGCCCCTCTATTTACCTTTTTATTTGGAGCCACTGTTGAGGAGATATGATCAAAATGGTGTACCCCAGTGTGCCCACATCATGCAAGGACAACCCATTTCAAACTTTGCCAGTTCATGTTCACATTGGCTCTTCTCTTTCTTGTGGAGGTTCCATTCACCTATAAAAGGGAACCTCTTCTTCCTTGAAAACCATTCATGAGGGAGTGAGTATTAATGCCTAATTGTACTTGGCCAAAAACATAAGCTTAAGCCTACACTTGCTTCTTGAAGAATACTATCCAATCTTGTAAACAATTCTTATAAGATCAATTCTAACAAAAAAAGAACTTGGATTTGGTGCATCATTCAAGGTTGACAGTCTTCCCTCTTCTTCTCTCTCCATCAAATTGGCAAATAAATCTTGAAGGATTATCCAACAAGGTGTGTTTTTTATTGTGGTTTTGTTGGTTTCTTGATGTTTTGCTTTTCATCTCTAGCCCAACCCTTACCACTATCTCTATTTCCAAATCTATTCCCTAATCTCTCTATTATCCACTTCTAGTTATAGACCTATCCTTATCTCTATCTCTATCTACATCTCTCTTGTGTCCTAGAAGTGGATAATCTCTCTATTATCCACTTCTAGTTATAGACCTATCCTTATCTCTATCTCTATCTACATCTCTCTTGTGTCCTAATTACTGAAGGCATTCAAGCTACAACACTCCACCAAAGCTATGATCAACCTTCTTGGAGAGCTATGCTAATACACAAAGTGGGTAACCATACCTTTACACTCTCACAAATCTCTCTCACTCTTAGAAGCTTGTTCTCTCTACAAACTCTAGGTTCTTCTTGCTGTGCAGGTACATCTCTCCCCATAGTATCCTTATTGCCTATGGGCAAGAATAGGGCTTGGGAGGGAAACTTCTCTTTTCTTCACTTCTCTCATAACTACATTTTGCACATATTAAAGTTATCCTAGATGAATAATCCACATGATGTGATTTTTTATCACTTCCACTCTGTGTGATCTATTACAATTAACATATGGATTAGCCGTTAAATACACTTCCAACAGCGTATAGTGTTTCTCTTTGGCCCAAAAAGGCTCAATGAAACACTTCTTTCACTGGATCCCATCATACTACCCCTTGTAGACTATAACTTTTCTTTTGATATAAGTGCAGTTATCTTGCTATGAACCAAGAAGATCTGTACACACAACTAACCCCAATCACTAGACAAAACATTTATATCATAGTAAGCATTAAACTTTAGTTCCAAATGGTCGGCAAAGGTTGAATACCATTAACTCATCTATTAACCCTTTCATCTTACCCATGATAAGATATGACCAAAGCCTTCACGTTTTCATCTTTGTGTTGTTTTGATTTTCTCTTTTGTACTCTTTCTTTGTGTGTGTGAGTGCAAGAGAGAGAGAATGGGGCTTCTTTGAATGCACTCCCTACCAAACTCTAGACTTCATGGCATCTATGGCATAACTCCGTCATATAGTTTTGAAATTAGATCACAAATTCTCACAGTAAGTAGGCCGGTGCTTTCCTTGCAAGACTGTAAACTTCTCAACAACGTGGTTTCAATTTTAATTGTTTTTGTGGTTCGTTTTCATTGCAAAGAGTTTTAGTCTATCATGCAATGTTGTGCATCTTCTCTCTCACCTTTTTCTTATAGCCAGAGGCCGCGTGCATTCCCAAATCGCCTTTCAAACCCAATATCCCCCGACAACTTGGTGACCCCACGGAAATTTGAGCTGACAGGCTGCCCAACAGCAACATAATCTGTAGGAGCGTTTTCGCAGAGCCTGGTAAACAGTCACAGATAAACTACAGCGGTTTGAAGGCCGGAGTATTAGCAAATTTTGCAATATCTATGAGCAGGCAATGGAAGATAATGGGATTGATGATCCAAATGCAATTGAAGGGTTTCACATAATTGCAATGCCTGAACTTAGGGCTGAGACTAAAGACATTCAAGCAACGCATGTACCGGATTGGAAAGATTTCAAGAAGGCATTGCAAGGAATATTTTCTCAAAGATTCTCAAAGGGTAACCAAGCAAAGCCTCATGAAGTGGGTGCAGGAGAAGAACAAAAACTTATCTACACGAGAGCTGCTATGAGAATTTGAGAAGAAATTTGACCAGTTAGTCTTGGCAGAGCAGCGTTCAATGAAGGATTAGAAGGTTGAATTTTTTATTCAGGTTGTGTCACTGAAGCGGTGAATATGATCATGAAACGGCAAATGAGGGTTGACAAGCTGATTGTGGCTGATGTCATGGATGTTGTGGAAGAAGAAACTAAGGAGAAATCATCCTCAACAATACCTAAATCGGAGGAGCTGGTTCTCGACGAACTAGTGAAAAATATTCAAGAGTTAAATTTGAATTTCAAAACTGTAAAATTTGAAGGATTAGCTGCAAAAGGGTCTACTTCTAAGCCTAGGTAGCAACCTCCACGCAAAAATTGGGATCGATGCATGTGGTGCGATAGTGAAGACCATAGATATGTTAAGGAGTGTGATGAGTTTGCTGAAGCTTACAAAAGCAATGTGGTTTTCTGGAAGGACAAAAAGATTCACCTTAGGGAAACAGGTGAGATGCTTCGCTTGAACTTTGGTAGGGGTGGCATGAAAAAGCTAGTAGAAGAAATATAGCATAATGTTTCTCTTGTGGAAGCAACTACATATGGCCCTGCAGGTTTACGAGAAGGGAGATGATGATGGTGCATGTGCAAAGAGACAACTGTGGCCTTATTCTTTGAAGATAGAAGAAGCAGGTAAGGTAACTTATGGGAAACTTCGGCAAGTAGGGAATTCTATTCGAGAAACCACAGGGTGGACTGATCCAGTGGATTCTCTCTCAGTATATGCATCTATTGCTAAGTCTCAAGCTAATGAGGCTATGGTGGAAGAGAAGCGAAAAAGGGATGAAGAAGTAGCACGGACATTAAAAAGGGCAACGAGATCCAACCAGTAAGAAAGAGAAAGGGTCTGCTCCTAATCCCTCTCTTGAAGTGGTTATGGAGGAGGCACCAAAGGACAAAAAGCAAGGTACACCCAGGGGACCCTCGTATAAGCTTAAATCTAATATTGAATTGTCTACATATCTAAAGAAAGTTTTTGAAGAAAGCATCCTAAATAGTAAAGTGGAGCTCACATTGGGTGATATTTTCAGAATTTCCAAGCACGAGTTCCACGAAGAGACCATTGATATCATCAAGAGGAAGTGCTAGATAACAAGTGAGCAAGAGCCTGAATCAGTTAAGCCTAATGATTTGACACATTGAAGCAATTTTGGATGATTGTGAAGAAGAATTTGAAGAGCTTAAAGATGAAGAGTCGATGTTTGTGGTGGTTTCAAACCCAATTGTACCCGAGGTAAGAAATGTGAACTTTAATGATGAGGGAGATAGTGAAATTATACCCAGGAGTCATTTTTCAAGGACTCATTGGGCAAGAGCCACGACTAAAACTGTGGTAAAGCTTGGCAACATTGAGGAGCCAGTCTTAGCACTTATAAACCATGGTTCAAAATCAATCTTATGGCAAAGAGCTTGCACCAGAAGGAGAAGTGACCTATTAATATGGACCACGATTGGCAGATACGAGCTGCCAACATGCTTCCAGGAGATCTTTACGGTGCATGTGCAAATTCAAGGGAGCTATTGGGGATGTCTGTGATCAGAAAAACTTTTTTATACATGAGCATTCCTCCTACCCACTGATTTTGGGACATCCCTACTTTACTGTTGTGAGAATGGAAACCAAGGTGCTAGATGATGGCTCAGCCTATGCCACGGTTTGGAGCCGAGATCATAAAAAAGTAGTTCAATTTTTTACTATATGTGTTGACCATGCCAGGAACAAAGACAGTTTACATGATCATCCATTGCCAAGGATACGTAAGGAGTTCGAAGAACACAGGTTTGCACAGGATTTTCTCGGGGTGCCACTATAAAGCGGGACTATGGTGGTACAAGTGAGGAGAAGTTCTCGCAAAGAGAAACCTTCTCTTCACGATTTTTGGGATCGACATATGAGGGTTCACTATCTTACAAAAAATTTAATGATTTACCTAAGTGGGAGAAACAATATGTTTCAAGTATTCAAAGTGAATTACGGGGATGTGATGTGCTTGAACCAGATGATGTGATTTCAGGGATTTTTGAAGAGATTTCTTATGTTGACACTATGTCAGAGCTTGATGATATCAAGTAATACAAGTTACAAAGTGAATTGAAGTTTTTAAAGTACACTCAATGGACATGTATGAAGAGATGAACATATGCGAGGCACTTATGCATATTGAGGATGACTTGGGTAAAGCAGTTAAAGCACAGGTAGAGACAAAGTATAAGACTGTTGCAAAGAAAATGAGACCAATGGCTACACCTCTACCAGAAGGAAGTGATGGGGTTATTAAGGAAGCTTCTTGACAGCCTATGCTCAGGAATCCAAAGAACATTGGGCATAAATTCAATAAGAAGACATTGCAACAGCTGAAGATTGGAGAAGATGGTTTCCTCAATTAAGAGGAGATCAAATGCTTTCAAGGTATGTTCAAAAAACACGGTAAAGCTTTTTCTTTTGAGCCAGGTGAGATTGGGTGTGTGTATCCAAGTGTTGTTTCACCTATGGTTATATTCTTTATTCCTCACATGCCATGGATCTTACGTCCCATTCCGGTTCCTAAAGCTCACTTGCCAAAGCTTATCGATTTTCTTAATGAGAAGATACAAATGGGAATTTTGGAGCCATCATGTGTGCCATACTTCATATGATGGTTCACTATTTCGAAGAAAAATGGTTCTTTAAGGTTCTTACAGGACATGCAGCCAGTCAACAAGGTAACAATCCACAATGTGGGTACTTGCCCAATTGTGGATGAATTTGTTGAGGCCTTTGTAGGTAGATCTATTTACTCCATGGGCGATCTTTACTCTGGATACGATCAATTTCAGTTAGCTTTGTAGAGCAGGGATCTTACTACGATGCGCTCTCGGTTTGGTAAGGATGTGCACTCTGCCACAGGGTGCAACTAATTATGTAGCTCATATGATGAACGACATGAATAAGGTATTAAGGGACTTTATCCCTCATGTCACTATGACTTTCATTGATGATCTACCTATTAAAGGATGTGAACAAGGGTCCAAAGGTAAGGTAAAAGATCAGAGCGGGTGTCGACGTTTTGTTGCTCAACATATTGCTGACTGTGATGCTATTTTATTCAGGCTTGAAGAAGTTAACTTAACGCTTTCAGAAAAAAAATCAATTTTTGGTGCTAAAGAGGTTTTAGTTGTGGGGGAATATGTGTAGTCCAAAGGATAGAAGGCCACGTCCAGCTAAAGTTGAAGCTATCAAAAATGTGAAGGAAACATGCTCTTCAGTTATTGAAGTTCGTCGATTTCTGGGTACATGTGTATTCTACCTTATTTGGTTGCCACATTTTGCTCATGTTGAAGAGGTGCTTTATCAATTGCAAAGGAAAGGAAAGAGGTTTGTTTGGGAAGAAGTTAACACAAAGGCTATCAGGAAGCTAAAGCAGATGCTTCTTGAGGCTCCTACCTTGAGGAAAGTTGATTACAAATACGGAAGGCCAGTAATCTTAACAATTGACACTAGCCCTTGGGTGGGCTATAGGTCAAGATGATGTAGAAGGACAGTGGTATGCAGTTTGATTTGGAACGGGTTAAAAAAAGAGCTTTGGGGCATTGCTTCTACTCTAAGGTCTGATAAAGAATATTTTATTGGAGCTTCAGTCATGGTACAGACAGATTTCTTGCCACTGATAGGGATGATTGCAAACTGCTCTTCTCGGACATTGCCATGCTACGATGGATAGCGTATATTAAGTCGCTTTGAATTTTGTCATATTGCACTTAGAGATAATCCTATTGCAGATATGTTATCAAGGGCTAGGTTTGAAGATGAAGAAGAGATGCTCACCACGAGTGATGATGTTGGCTTGAAGTTATATACATCTTCTTATCTACATGCAAATTGCGATAATATTGCTCATGTTTTTGAAGTATTTTCTGAAGAGTTCTACGAGGGAGAGTGGCTTTTGATTGGCCCTACCTAAGCACTCTATGTAAAGAATGAGGATGCAAGAGAGCTACACAAGACAAGCACAAAGCACACAGAGATGGAAAGCTTCTTCTTCTTCTTCACAGAAAAGAGAGTACAAAATGACTAAGTGCTAAAGCTGAAAAGTAGCACATATGTACATGCGGTCACTAAGTGTGAACTCGCTAGAAGCGTACTAGGCTGGCACTATAAGTGTAGTCCAGCTGTAGAATCACTGGCAGAGATCCTCCGTGTCGATCACCTAACGTGCCAGTGAGTAAATGCCGTAAGCGGCCAAGACCCGTAGTGGATGCCAGCTCCAGGTGTAGAGCTCGACATCTCAACACTCCCCCTCGAGCTCTGCATGTCGCAGAGTCCAAGCATAGTCCGGAAACGTCGAAGCTTCTCAGCTCTGAGGGCCTTGGTAAAGATATCCGCTATCTGCTCCTCTGTGCTGACGTAGACCAAGTCGATGTCGCCCGCCAACACTCGCTCTCGAACGTAGTGGTAATGGACCTCTATGTGTTTGGTCCTGGCATGGAACACTGGGTTCCTAGCCAACTGCATGTTGCTGAGTTTGTCACAATGGATGAAAATCTGCTGGTCCACCTGCACTCCCAAGTCCTCAAGTAATGTGCGTAGCCAAGCTACCTCGCACGCCGCAACTGCTGCACCTCTGTACTCGGCCTCTGTGCTCGATAAAGCAACCGTAGGCTGCTTTTTGCTGCTCCAAGTAACAGCAGCACTCCCAAAAGAGAACATGAAGCCACTCGTAGATCTCCTATCAACAATGCTACCTGCCCAATCTGCATCTGTATACCCATACAATGCTAATGGTGCATCTGCTGCATAGAACAATGCGTAGTCAAGAGTACCTTGCACATACCTAAGTGTGCGTCGTACTCCATCCAAATGTGGCTTCCTCGGAAGTTGCATGAACTGACTCTCCAAGCCTACTGTGTAGCTCAAGTCTGGCCTCGTGATAGTCAAGTAGATTAGACTACCCACAATCTTCTTGTACATGTTGACATCCTCAACAACATCACCCTTCTCTGCACTCAGCTTTGCATTCACATCCAAGGGAATAGAAATTGGCTTACAATCAGCCATACCATACTTTGACAACATGTCCAAAGCATACTGTCTCTGTGATAGCCATACACCCTCTGGAGTCCTGATCACCTCAATGCCAAGAAAGTAGCGCAACTCGCCTAAATCTTTCATTTCAAACTCCTGTTTGAGAAGACCCTTCACATGGTCAATCTCCATAGCATTGTCACCAACAATAATAAGGTCATCTACATATATGGTAATGACCACAATCCCCACATCACTCTCACGTACATAGAGTGAATGATCAGCATGAGCTCTCCTAAAACCAATACTGACAAGATACTTGGCAATCCTTTCATACCATGCTCTAGAGCCCTGCTTCAAACCATACAAAGCTTTGAGAAGTCTACATACATAATCTGGGTAACCTGGATCCACATAACCAGGTGGCTGATCCATATACACTTCCTCTTGCAACTCACCATTCAAGAAGGCATTCTTTACATCCATTTGATGCATAATCCATCCTCTAGATGCAGCCACTGCTATGACAGCTCTCACTGTCGTCATCTTTGCCACTGGAGCAAAGGTCTCCTCATAGTCTATGCCATACGTCTGTGCATAACCCTTTGCGACCAGCCTTGCCTTGTGACGCTCAATGTTACCATCAGCCTTATGCTTGGTTTTATACACCCATTTACAACCAATAGCTTTCTTGCCACTTGGCAATGGCACCAAATCCCATGTGTCATTTGCTTCCAATGCAGCCATCTCTTCATTCATTGCATCATCCCAATGCACATTTCCCACTGCATCCTCAAAACATGTGGGCTCCACATCCTGTATCACCTTAGCCATGTAGGCTCGGTGATGCGCTAGATACCCATCATAAGTCAATTTTTGAACTGGATTTCTGACTCTATTAGATTTGCGCGGTCCTGGGTCACTCCTTTGCCCTCTAGCATCTTCTTGTACTTTCCTTACACCAGGTGTCCTGACAGCCGGAATTCCAAATTCCTCATCAAGACTTTGTTCAGAACCATCTGAATCCATGTCTACATGTGAAAAACCTGATGATGCATCAACCATAAAGGGAGGTTCATCAACCTTTTCCTTTCCTTTTCGTGATACATTCCCTGTACCTGTTGGTGGAGTAACCTGCGTACGTAGTCTACCATTCCATGGTTTCTCAACAGAGCCACGAGAAGAGGACTCTTGTGGTCCACTCAAAACCTGTGACTGTGGCCTCACATTTTGTACAACCACATCATCTTTTACATCAGCCCCAATAGTGCCATGTGCATTACTGTACCAGCTGCTCATCTCATCAAAGACTACATCTCTGCTCACTCGTAATTCTCGTGTAGTAGGATTGTAGCACCTGTACCCCTTTTGTTCAAGGGAATATCCCACAAGAATACATTTCTCTGCTTTAGGATCCAATTTCCTACGCAACTCATCTGGTACATGCACGTAAGCTATGCAGCCAAACACTTTCAAGTGTGCCAAATCAAGCTTTGTACCTATAAACTTTTCCTCAGGTGTTACATCATGCACCGCAGCTGTAGGTGTCCTGTTCATAATGTACACAGCTGTATTTACAGCTTCAGCCCAGAAATGATGAGGCATGTTCTTCTCATTCATCAATGCACGTGCAACCTCTGCAATGTGCCTGTTTTTCCTTTCTGCGACCCCATTCTGCTGTGGAGTATATCTGCATGTAAACTGCCTGTGTATACCATGCATTCGCAGAAAATCTGAAAAATCATTGGAGAAGTACTCTCCCCCTCCATCTGACCTCAATGTCTTGATTTGCATATCTGTCTCCTTCTCAATCATGACTTTGAAGTTTTGAAAGTGACCAAACACTTCACTTTTGTTACGCATGAAGTAGACCCATACTTTCCTTGTATGGTCATCAATGAAAGAGACATAATACCTGCAACCATGTATACTTGCAGTATCGGTTGGACCCCAAACATCTGTGTGCACCACCTCAAGTGGCTTTTTACATACATTGCGCTCATGTGGAAATGAGCCCTTTGACTGTTTTCCAAACTGGCATGCTGCACACACTTTATGCATACCATCCACCTTGAATTTGGGCAAACCTTTTACAATCTGTTTTGATTGCATGCTGCGCAATCTCTACTCATTGACATGGCCAATGCGTTTGTGCCAAATGTCAACATCAGCCACAACACCTGTGCCCTGTGCAAATAATGCAGCTTTTACCTCAGGCATGTCTACATTTAGCGTAAACATTCTGCCCACACATTTGCCTTCTGTGATCAGCTTACAGCCATTCTGGAAATCTTCTACATAACAACCATTTGGATTGAAGCGAACCTGCAAACCCTGCTCAACCATTTGTCCAACAGAAACAAGATTCTTTGTAATGTTTGGGACATGAAGTACATCTGCTAAGTACTTTGATTTCCCACTCTTCGTATTTAGAGGTATGTCCCCTACATGAGCAATGGGGTGAGCTGTGTCATCTCCTGTCTGCACATAGCCTGACACATCTGGTTTGCGCATATCTCTAAACCACTCTCCACGAGACGTCATGTGATTAGAGGCACCTGAATCCACATACCAAATATCATCTTGGGTGGAATTCTCTGCAGTCATTGTATTCATTACATGTTGCATAACAAACATGCGCTCGTTTTTGCTGTCATCTGCATCTCTGCTAGTAGATGCATAGTTGCCCTGTTCTCTCTTTCTACTTGCTTTTCCCTTTGGACAGTCACGTGACATGTGACCTCTTTCACCACAAGTCCAACATTCTCTACTATCTGGAGTATGTTGCTGCCTGCTTGATCCTGCACCACGACCTCTTTGACTCCCCCTGACTTGAGACTGGTTTCCCCTACCACCTGTATTGTTTTGATTTGATTGACCTTCCAGAAATTGGCCCCTGCAACCCCTTGGGCCTCGACCACGACCTCTACCTCTACCTCTGTTGGAGTTAGAATAGAAGCCCTGTTCAGAATTATTTCTGCCATGAGAAGAAGATGTGTCAAGGTTCTTCTCCTCAAGAATAAGCATAGAAATCAAATCTTGGAACACGGGGATGTCGTCTCTTGTATTCATGGAAGACCTAAAATGTACATACTCATCTCCTAGACCATCCAAGCATGCACGGACAATGTCATCGTCTTCCACTGAGACTTTAATAGATCCAAGAGCCTCAATGATGCTCTTGATCTTCAAAGCATAATCATTGATGGAGAGGTTGTTCCTCTTAACCTGATTTAGCTCCGACTTTAGTTGAAGCTTCCTGGCCTTGGTGTTCACCTCGAACACTCTGCCTAAGTTTTTCCATGCAATGGCGGGGGTTTCAGCATCCTGTAGATAGCCCATCATGCCATCTGTGATGCTCATAGAAAGCCAATACATCACTTTGCTCTGGCCTTGTTGCCAGTCCCTCAAAGCTTTCCTTTGTTCTGCTGTAGCATTTGCCTCGAGAATCTCTGGTTCCTTTTCATTGTCTCCTTCTACATAGTCCCAATAACCTTTTCCTTTTAGGAAATTTGTTATTCTGAACTTCCATGCAGGGTAGTTATTTTTCTCAAGCTTCTCAGTAACAATCTGACTGAAACCGTCAGACATCTTGAAGCACTAAGACAAAATAGCTGCAATCTGCAAAAACCTGCAAATCTGTTGAACCTACTATCGTGGTTCCTGTAACGCTTTCTACACTCATTGAGTGTCCACAATCAAGCGTACATACAACCACTGTACTTGTACAGTAAATCTCTGTATACTGCACTTTGGAGACCTGTTCAGAAACTTGTGCGAAAAACCCCTAAAAAAATTTTCGCTGCGCGAGGCACCTTCGGCATCTGGTCGTGGATTGCGAACGAAGGGATTGTGATGCTCTTGCTCTCTTAGCCTCTCTTGCCTGCACCAGGCTCTGATACCATGTAAAGAATGAGGATGCAAGAGAGCTACACAAGACAAGCACAAAGCACACAGAGATGGAAAGCTTCTTCTTCTTCTTCACAGAAAAGAGAGTACAAAATGACTAAGTGCTAAAGCTGAAAAGTAGCACATATGTACATGCGGTCAATGTGTGGAGACCTGCTTAGTATGCCAACAGTATTCTAATGTGCAACATCGAGATGAAAAGTAGCACATCTGGGTCAATGTGTGGAGACCTGCTTAGTATGCCAACAGTATTCTAATGTGCAACATCGAGATGGATTGCACCCCACCTATCCACTGGCTATGTATTACAAGTGGGTGGTGGACCTGATTACAATGCCAGTAGGTGTTTGGAAAATGAGATACATTATTCTTGCCAGAGAAGATCTTACTAATCAGGTTGAAGGCAGAGATTTGAGTACCAAAGCTACCATTTCAATATGCAAGTTCTTGCTTGAAGATGTTATTTCCAGGTATGGATGTGTTGGCAGAATTATTTTTGATAGAGGAGAGCTAGATGCAGATGAAAGATGCAGATGAAGCTCGTGATTTCTTTGCTTGTTTGGGCATTAAATTGGCTCTCACTACAGCATACAATCCAGAGGGTAATAGAAAAAGTGAAAGAGGTTAGCAAAGGCATGCCAAGGACATATTGGTGATTGGACTAAACTCTTACCATTTGCTTTGTGGGTTGATCGTACTCTGCATAGTTTTATTACAAGTTTTATGCCGTTTGAGTTTATGTATGGGCAAAAACCCATTATGTCTACAGAGGAGGCGGTTATGTCTTGGACTATAATGACATGGGAAGAGGGTATGTCTACAAAAGATTTACTTGATGTACACATTCGCCAACTTGAGAGGTGTCACGAAGATATTGAGCAAGCTAAGTAAAGATGAAGGAGGCAAGGATGAAGAATAAAGCAGCATTCGATGGAAAGCACAGACTACGACTTCATGCTATCAAATACGACAACTAGGTACTTGTTTATGACAGTAGCCTGGAGAATCAATATATTGGTATGCGAAAGATTGTTAAACAATGGTTTGGACCATATGTGGTGCTTCATGCTTATGATAATGCCACATATAAGTTATGTGAGCTTGATGGCACTATGCTCAAGGTGCCTATAAAGGATCAAGTTGTTCAAGAAGCCAAAAAGCGAGATTTTTCTTGAAGATCTCAGTTCAGATAAACCTCCAAAAGACAATGATATGTTGCATCAAACGATGTGTTTGATGATGCTTTTGATAATGTTGATTAAGTGCAATTGGCACCGATCGGAGGTTGTGCAGGTTCAAAGGGAGTGGATGTCCTGCAGCTCCGCTTCCATGATGGAAAAAAGATCAAAAGGATGCACATTGTGCTCGATTAAAGTCTACATGATTATAGATAGGAGTTTAAATACTAGAATTACAGTACTCAAGGTGCTCTATAGGCCTATCTTTACGGCTTGTCGATTGGAGCTACGGAGAGGAAGTTTTGAAGTTTGAGAGATTTACAGATCTGTACCGGATTAGGCAGCTACAGATGAAGGATTAGGGATGAAGTAAAGTGCATGGACCTGAAGTACTCAGCTTGTGGAGCACGTCGATCTTTTCAGATTGGCAACCAGAGTTCTGGTTGCCAAGATACTGCCAGTGTAATTTCCATCGGGGGTCAGTTATGTACCAGATTGGTCGCCTCGGTTAATGTGCCAATTGAAGCTTTTTCAGCTTTGTCAGAGTTTGTATGCAAAGTATGTGGCAAGTGAAGGCCATAGGAATTTACAGCTTGTCAATCGGAGTGCGGATCGGCAAGATAATGAACGTTGAAGTCGACGTCAGTTATGACTTTTCCCAAATTTTTGTCACCTCGGTTGGAGGGCTCGGCAATGTCCAAGAGCAATGGGGTCATCACGTTCTAGAGCCCGTTTGCGAAGATTTCAATGAAAATCGATGACTCGGTGAACCAACTTTCAGGCAAAGGCAGTGAAGTGGATAGGAAACTGTTTTTTTATAATAGTTTGGGAGGATTTTTTCCAAGGCCTTTGAGGGGCAAGAAAGCCAGGCCGCCACGTGGCAACGAAGGGGGCTACCGGGGGGGGTTAACCCACATGGGACGCTCAGCACTAGCCTCTCACAGTATTTATGTTGTTTCGTGGCCTCTCATTAGGCAAGCAAGCATGGAGAGAGAGCTTCTTCACTGTGCAGCTATGGAGGTCTTGTTCCCGTCCTTGTGTGGGCGCTATGTGGCATTTTTGGGAGGTCAACGGTGCTGGGCGATGCCGTGTATTGGGGCACTGTTGGCGGTCGTTTGCTGACGTGGTAGTTGCATACGGTCTTGTTCCTGCGCGCCCATTCTTTTGAAGGCAAAGAAATGAGGGGGGGAGTTCCCACCAGTAGCATCGGTGCTACTACTTGATTAGCAAAGGGGGGGATCTCACGTGAACCCGTGACGCCCAAGCAAGCCAAACATTGAAAGCGGGGTGTCACATGTAAAGAAAAGCAAGCCAAAAATAGAAGGTGGAGGCTTGCATGCAAAGAAGAAGAAAAACACACTTCCATAAGGGCAAAAAAGAATTGGAAGTAAGAGAAGTTCGAGTTTTTATTTTGGAGAACCAACACATAGAGAGTTTGGAGAGCTTTCGGAGAGCTCTTGTGAGGATCTGAAGAGGAGAAGAACGACAACCAGAGAGGAGGAGGAGAAGAAGGAAAAGATAGAGACAGAGAGAGCTTTCGAGAGCTCACGAAGCCGGATTTGGGGCTCTTCTTTGCGATAGAAGAGGAGAGGAGCTTCACCCCCAACATCAGGCGTTCAATTCCATTGATGGACGCTCCTAAACAATGATTACTACTCTAATTCGGTTTAAACCCTTTGTAAAGGAGCATAAACTCCTTAATCAGACATTAATCCACCGCTTGGGCAAATGAGTGTCGCGTTTCGTACGTGGTTCTAATTTCAATTATTTTTGTGCTTCGTTTTCATTGCAAAGAGGTTCTAGTCTACCGTGGAGTGTTGTGCATCTTCTCTCTCACCTTTGTCTTACAACCAAAGGCCCCATGCCTTCTTGGCTCGCCCTTCAAACCCAATATCCCCTGACAACGAAGTGGTCCTTTTTTGTTTTTAAAGAATTATTATTAATCAAAATTGATGATGAAGGAGATTGAATAACCCTCTTTGCCGTGTGGCACAAAATGTGTTAGTGATAATCCAAGTAATAAATCTTGTGGAAAAACATATTTGTAGTCCATTAATAGTTCCTTCAATTTTTAAACACTTGTTCTGGTGATAGAGTAGCAGTAAGAGAAAGAAGATAAGAAAGAGAAGCATACGACATCAAGGAATCTTCAACCATAACAAAATCATTATCAAAATTTGATAACGAATGACACAAAGAGACACAAAAATATATATATATCTTTCATCACTCAAAGAGAGCCTCATAAGCTTGGTTGTACAAATGAGTAGTGAGGAAGGTATATCTTCTTCCCCACCAATAGTAGCACATTGGTGACACGTTTTTGCAAAATGGTGTGGGCCACCCCAAATACTTTGAGAGATGTTTTCTAATGCTTTTAGACCTCATGGATGTAGATAAATGATACATGTACAAAGTGTATAGATGTAATGTCTATCAAGTGTCAGTTTGCACGAGTGATAACTCTACAGGTGTGCTATTGAGTGGGGACTTTTTTCAGATGTTCACAATTTTAAGCGATTCTTAGTTTTTTTTTTTTTTTGAGTGAAGGGTATTTTTCATCTACACCTTTGAAGGAGGCCCGTGTTGCTGGACCTGTAGTGGTGGGTGGGGATTGTGTAATAGAGGTGCCCTTGTTGCATGTGAGGGTCTTGTTGCTTAAGTTGAGGGTGTATCTTTACTCAAGAGGACCATGAACATGCATGCTAAACACTGCACTTTCACACCTCTTGATTTTTGGTGATGGAAAGTGCGTGAAGTGGAGCTCCCTTGTACGTGTGTCTCTGCAACGTTTGTTGGTAGCATTGAAAGCCCTTTGTTATCATTGTGAATGCAAGTGTGTTACCCATGTTCATGGCTTTTCATGAGATTTTTTGATTCACATCATGAATTTTTTAATAGCTATTGATTGGGATAGTTTTTGATAGGTTTATGTATATGGTTGGAAGCGACTATTGGGCCATTGTTTTAGACCAGGTCCAAGAAATGCTCTTGGATGTTGGAGGTTGGGTTGTATGCATCCCAAAACAGATGCACCTCGACATCGTCACAGATAGGAAACCCTTGGACACATGCTACTTGCATGGATGTGAGTTGCAAGTGTTGTATGCCATACATGTTACAAATAACGTCACACATGCAACATGTCATACATGATACTTGCATCCATGAGCTGCATTTATATGCATATATCATTGCATTTCTCCTTAAGAGGCATCTGACACAATGTAAAACAGAAGTCTCAACTCCATACACACACATTAGGGAGAATTCTTCTGCCGTATAGGCAAAGATGAAGCACATAAACAAATCTTCACAATCTACTCCTTATCCTAATCCAATAGGTTTACTGATTAAAAGCAGAACTTACAAAGGTAATCTAGGCCATTGTAGAGCCATTGGCAAATCGGCCTGTAGGGTTGTGGGTGGGTGGGTTCGTGGGTGGGTGGTAGTCCTGGCCATTGGGAGTATGGCTGGCTTTGGCCAGCATGCGCAGACCATTGTTGTTCACACAAGAGCCCTAAAACAACAAGAGCTGCTGCAAGAGTTCTCATGTCGTACCACTTAACGGGCTGCTGCAACTATGTCTTTTCCAATTATGTTCACGCTTATGATATACAGACCATATCAATAACATACAGCTACTATTGATACCTGGTGCACAAATGACCGAATCTTAAAAATAGAACGATTTGTATGTTCTAAGTATTGATTTGTCTATATGATAGAAGATATAAAACAAGAAATTTAGAACCTTACAAATGCAATATGGACAAATTCTCCTTTCAATGAGCAGATGATTAGAGATGGCAATTAAAAGATATACCAAATGATTGTATGATCATAGGATTGTAGCAAATGGTGAGATCCAATTCATGTGAGAACACTACAATTTCCAACAAAGAAAATCCTGGCTGCGCAGGGGCATACAAGAGGATATTCTGCATGCATGATTATAATTACCTCACTATTTCTCCCTAATGAACAAACACCTCCACAGTCAACCTACTTTCATGAGGGAGAAACTATCATCATGGTTGTGGTTGTGTTGTGCACAACCATGGTGCACCGATGATACAGTAATGCAATGTCTCACAGTCCTAAAAACTCTTTGGAAGCATCGAGTGTGGGTGTTTGGAACTCCTATAACTTTAATCCTTGTAATGAGACAATGCTGTTGTTAAGCCTTCCAGTGAGCTTGAGATGACCCTTTGCTGATCAAAACAGATAGAATTCGAGTGCAATTTACTAATGCAACCCATATGATTGGTACATGGGTGGGCAGCTTTAATAAGGTGCAAGTCTGATTAAACTAGAATGGGAGGAGGGACTTCACCATGAGCAGTGGCAAGGTGCCGCCCACTACTTCAGCTACTTTGGATTCACTCCAACATGCGGCATATCATTCTTGTACACTCAGTAATATCTCTAGAAATATGAGAGCCTTTAAGAGATAGATAATGGGAAGATAGGCCGATGTAGAAATATGCAAACCAATGTCTTGTGTACACTTGCTCTCCAATTAGGAGTGACTAATTGGAGAGGAAGCATTGGCAGCACAGGAAGTGTAGCTCCCACTCATGTATGACTGGCTGTTACAATAATGAACATCTACAAAAATAATCAGACAATTTACAAGGGATGCCCCTCATCAGCACATGAATTTGCTCTTGCATTGTGCCACAAACAAGAAGGAGACATTTATGATCCTGCAAACCTTGCAAGCAACTCTTTGCCACTATAAGGGTAGCTGTAAGGGGGGCCATTGTTCCAGACCAGGTCCAAGAACTGCTCTTGGAATTTGGAGGTGGGGTGGTATGCATCCCAGAACAGATGCACCTCGACATCGTCACAGACAGGAAACCCTTGGAAACAATTCAAGAAGCCTCCATACTTGCCAATGCCGCAGCAAGCATGATCAACAATAGTATATCCTGCAAATTCCATGCTTAAACAATGAGCTTCATTCTATGACTTACAGGTATAAAGTCTACGCAATGCTAGGGTATTCTTCACATTAGCATATGAATTGACGGGGAGCAATGACCTTCAAAAAGGAGAGAGACGTACCATAGGCTGATGGATTTTTTCGAACAAGTAATAGTGCTTCGTAGCCGTCTTGGAAGGCGAAAGCCGTACCAGGTAGCGTATCTTTGAGTGCCAGTACTTGTGTTCTCAAGTGATAGTTGAAGTCCTTGGCTAAATCATTGAGCCACCCAACACAGGTCCCATTCTCAGCCTTGTGAGCCCTCATCTGTGATGGGCAGCATCCGAAAGCACCCAACCCCGATAGTGCCACTCTCCGGGCCCCCAGATTGTATAGCTCCTAAAATGAGCACAACATCTCTCAGATACATATAACATAGAACACATGTTATACATGCTACTAGCATGTGTGGATGCGTGGTATTAAACATGCTACACATACAACACACAATATACATTCTACTTGCATACACACATACATCCATACATGCTACTTACACGTTATAAATTCTCATTGGACCTCCCTAAAGGCCATCCAATAGGGTTCATGCACACTGAAACAAAGGGCACCCTTTTTTGCCAGCTTACCTTGATCTGGGAGATGAGATTTTTAACCAGCAAATCTCTGAATTGTGGCCTTGTATATAGCTTTGGTAATGGAGACCCTAAGAAGAAGTAGGTGTTCAGCCAGTCATTAGAGCCTGCCACAATGTAGAACAGCGATTTTGATAGGAGGTGGTCAGTGGCATTAGCGCCAATCGTGGTAATAATTTCCTGTTTCACCTCGGTGAACTGCCGTATTTGTGCCTCCATTGAGAACACTTTACCCTGAATTACAAACACATGAAGTCAGTGCTTAAATACATAAGCATATGCTTTCCCCTTTCCAATGGCATTGAAACAAGAAAAGAAAATTCCTTACAAAGTTGAGACCAGTATACGGTTGAATTCCCGAGGCTGCCGAAGCGAAGTTGACACCCTGAAGGAGCTTTGTCCCTTTCGTCGCTGGGTCGGAATGGATGGGTAAGAGGGGCAGCCCCAGCTTGAAACCTGCATAATCAAACAGACAGGAAAGGAATCAAGAAGGGTCTTCACTGACATCAAGTCAGAGACATAAGATAAATACATCAAGGCATAATAGTGAATTGCATTCATGAATATTTCAATGCTTAATGAGCTGAATTTAAGCATATATCAATGCATTTCTCCTTAAGAGGCATCTGACACAATGTAAAACAGAAGTCTCAACACCATACACACGCATCAGGAAGCATTCCTCTGCCAGATAGGCAAAGATCATGAAGCCCAAAACAAATCTTCACAATCTACTCCTCATCCTAATCCAATAGCTGCTGTTGAGACACTGATCAAAAGCGGAACTTACAAAGGTAATCTAGGCCATTGTAGCCATTGGCGAATCGGCCCGTAGGCTTGTGGGTGGGGGGGTAGTCCTGGCCATAGGGAGTATGGTTGGCTTTGGCCAGCGTGCGCAGACCATTGTTGTTCCCGGAGTCCACGAGAGAATCCCCGAATGCAAATATGGCTGGAACAGGTTTCTCTACCTCTGTCTCTTGAGCTGTGCATTCACACAAGAGCCCTAAAACAACAAGAGCTGCTGCAATAGTTCTCATGTTGTACCACTCAACGGGCTGCTGCAGCTTGCCAAGCTCGAGAGTCCAGGGACTCTCTCTCTCTCTCTCTCTCTCTCTCTCTCCTGTCTCTGAGCTCACATGAGATAGGCTGTCCCTTTCTCCTCTATTCTATTCATATTTCATGTAGTTGCCTTTATTCATCAGCGACTCTCTGGAAACTCCAGAGTGCACCAAATCTTTTGACTCGTTGGGGAACTAGGTACAGCAGGGTGCATGTTGAGGAGGGAGGGAGGAAGGGACCCAGTTGCAGGCGTCAAAAAGATGGCAGTTAGGATAAAGACACAAAAAAGTGAAGGCGCAAAAATTTCAAAATAGGGATTGACAGCAAATGGGCAGATAGGCCAGTGCCCCATCCCCATGCCTCGCGCAACGGTCAGAGTGCAGAGCTTGCCAGTGGTTCGTTGCTACCAGTCACAGGACACCCAAGTAGCTAGCCTCCATAATCCAGAGTCCACGGCCAGGCCACGTCGGCTGGAACCGCCCCGCAGCCCGCTCCCAGCTCCCTTAACCGCGGCCGGCCGGAACCTCCTCCCCCGCTCAGCTGACAACACCGGTCCGGTATCCCACCCGCGCTCCCCTGTCTTTTCAGTCGAGCCAGTCTGCAGCTTCTCGCCTTCATTATTACTACTCCGCTTTGGGCAGGTAGCATTTACCAAAGTCAGCGTCCTCTTCAATCACACAGTACCCTACAAGACCAAATTCACCAGGAGGCTGGAGTGGAAAAAGTCGTCAACCGAAACATAAACATTTGGATATGAAAATCATACAATATTTTCATGGGGCAGCCAAATGGACTAGGGCCTACGGCCAGGGACATGGAGTAAATGACATGGCATGAAAGGACTTTTATTTGCTCTAGGGAAGCACAATCAGCACTCAAGTAGGGGCTCTAAGTATTAAGTAACACCCATATTTAAGAGGGGAGGCAATGGGATCAAAGGCGGAGAAGCTCACGTGCGAAAGCCGAGAAGATCGAAGCCCCAAAAATCAAATCAAATACTAAACCTGGACACTCACTAAATCTGGACAGCTTGGGAAATGCATTTTATTTTATAATATAATGTTGTAAAAAGGGTTGTGAGTACACAATGCGTGTGCGGGTGAGGTGGTTAGCCTACGTGACCCTAAACTTGGATGGCCAGGTCTTGGGTTATAATCGCCCCGCTGTGCCTCGTTTTTCCCGCTGGCCATGTTTAATGTGTCTCGCCTTTTTGACGGCGCACCTTGTTTTTCCCGCTGGCCATGTTTAATTCGCCTCGAGATTCCGCCCCGCATCCCCGACCGTCAATCCCATTACTCCACCCCACATTTAATATGGGTGTCACTTAGTCCCAAGGGAGGGAGGGTCGCCCCAAAAGTAAAGAGTTATGCAATGGTCACGCGAGTCTCAGTTATCAGTTGTTTGAACAGACAACTGAGCCTGCGTTGTGGTCACGTCCATGTAACTGTGTCAGCTCAGTTCTATTATGCTTGTAAATTTGCTACTATGCCTATTTTGGCATAGTTACATTTGGTGAGGCTCAGTTACAAGTTACTGATAACTGAGCCTCGCATAACCACCCCATTACATCATATACAACATGTCTTTCATGAGATGAGAGCATTTGTGCCTGCATGACTGTCGCCTAGATCCTCATGCTTCGTACTGTATAGCTTTCAGAGTCTTTCATTCCCACGTTCTTCGATTGACGCACCCTTTGCCCTTTGGGAGAAGGGTGATGTCGCTCCAAGACGCCCTGCTCAATGGCATGGTGCCGCTTCATTCCCAGAATCTCCCTGACCCTTCTCATTCATTTTTCCTTGCACTACCCAGAGGCACCATGGCGATGCGGCAAACTCACTTGGTGGTAGAGCGGACTGCACCAGCGAGTTTACCTCATAGCATTCTGGGCCTAATAGGGCATAGCCCAGGTGGAGGTGAAGACAGGCCAATGCTTCATTCAACAATGCCTTTGCACACTCAGGTGCCCTCCTACGCTGAGATTACAAAGTCGGTCTTGCACCATAGCCCCATCAATCCTCTGTTTCGTTCATCCTTTGTGAAGGAACAAGGTATGGCTCTTCCTATCAACTCTATGGATAGTCTTTTCTAGGCCAATATGGCATCTCATGGGAGTGAACATCATGTGGGAGGTAATATTAATCTTCCTCCTACACAGCCACGGCCTAATCCCTCTCTCAATATTGTCCCAAATCAAAGTTCCCCTAAGTCTCAGACCCATATTGTAGGAGCTAACAATAATGCTAACTCTCCTGAGGTAGAGAGTGATGTCCACTCTCACAACACAGAACCTCCTCCCCTTGAGGACGCTCTTGTGATTGACAAGCAAGATCTAGATAATTGGTTTGACCAACTAAGTGATAGGGTCCTTATTGGACTATGCCATGGACCTCGACCTCCTCTGGATGCTCTTAAGAGATAGATCTCTACCAACTGTGTCATAAAATCTAATATCTACCTATCCCAAATGATTTTCTCATATTGAATTGATCATTTAATGTGGGAAAATGAATGGGAACAAGAGTTAGAATATAGATATGTGATTTTAGACCTATCTCAGCACGGGACCAAAGGGAGAGAAGGCTACATCTCATTGAGGGTCCAAAAAGGAGATGTTCTACCAAAGAGCAATGAGAAGATAATGGAGCTTGAAAGACCTTAGGCGTAGCTTAAAGACCTCCAAAGTTTAGTCTTGAAAGTCCTTAGACCTAGGACCTCTAGGTACTTTAGACCTTAGGCAAGCTAGGCATGTGCTTGAGGTGCTTGAGCTGACTAAGGTGCTTGAGGTGCTTGATGACCAAGGTACTTGAGGTGTTTAAGTCAAACATGAGCCCTACATAGGAGGGGGCGAGCCCAAAAGGTAGGGGATGAGAGACAGCTAGGCATGTGCTTGAGGTGCTTGAGCTAACTAAGGTGCTTAATCTAACTAAGGTGCTTGAGGTGCTTGATGACCAAAGTACTTGAGGTGTTTAAGTCAAACGTGAGCCCTACATAGGAGGGGGCGAGCCCGAAAGGTAGGGAATGAGAGAGAGCACACTCACACACACTCAAGGCATGCCCAAGACACAAGAGGCATAAAGGACACATGTCAAGCCCCTAGCCATGTTGCCCTCATAGTGTGCATGAACCCTATTGGATGGCCTTTATGGAGGTCCAATGAGAAATTAGATTCAATTAAATAATTAATTAAGCTCTCTCTCTCAAAGGAGGAAAGAGGGACACTTGTTTAAATGCTACCTCTATTGCTAGTTATGACCAAAACTCTATGATTGGCTAGGCCTTGGCATGGGCCAATGGGGTGCAAGCTAGTGCTAGGAGAGAGGCAGTCGACCAAGGCAAGGGAAAGATCTCACTTTTGGGCATACTCTCCCACACTCTCACACATTCTCTCATGTGTTTAGCAAGAACTTCATCTCCTTCTCCAATCTTGAGAAGTAGAGAGCCTACTCCAACACCTCTTGGCTACGGAATGCAAATCCATCCAAGAGTCAAGCTTCAAAGCAACGCTTATCATTTTCTTCATCTCCATTACTATGCTATGCTATGATCGAAGAGTAATGATATGTGAGGAGACTACTTCTTTCTTGTAAAAATACATCTTCATCTCTTCCCTTCCCTCACTCCTTGCTATATCTCTCCACCTTAGAAGTTTTTTGAGGTTTTGGGATTGAGGTCGGGGACAAGTTCATGTTATTGCAAGTAAATTACGGGCATAATATTGATGCATGAAGCTTACCATATTCATAGCATCAGCAAGGTCTCAAGGAACACAAATAATGTATTGTACCAAGTCTCTCTTTATGGGAGAATCTATAATACAAAAGCCTTTTGGAGGGGGGACCGGCTCCAAGTAAATCCGGTCCTCAATTGTTGTCAATTTCTCTAATTCTCTCTTTCTTTTGCAAGTATTTTTCATGCCAAGCTAACCAGGTATAATGTTTATTTTACTACCTTCAATCAAGCACTCTTCCTATGTTCATTAAGAATTTTCTTAAGAAAATTCTCACTGTTGTCACTTTAATTCCGCTCTACAATCCATATTATTAGCCATATTCCGTTACATTGGTATCAGAGCTATTGGTTTCTCTTTTCTTACTTAAGAAGAGAGGTCCTTAAGTTGTCCATGAAAGGTTGGAGTTGTTCATTGCAAGAGGGTAAGTGGGACAGGGATTTATTATCCTGGTTGGATTGAACAAAGTTCGAGGTACACCATTGGGAACTATAGACTTAATAATGGAGTCTTTCAGGGCTTGCCTTTGGGTTAACCATTATTGAGCTACTAGCAAGCTCAACAGGAACTATATCAACTAAGCACTGATAGACCCTCTCCACTACCCTTTGCAATTAACAATCTCTAAACCATGGGTATGGTTGCTTGAGTGCTGATTTTCGAAAGTTAAGAAGAGTAGAAACTAAAGTTTTGAGGTTGCCAAAGAACAAAGTAGCTATACATAAATTTAGTTAGCATGGCTGACATTAATAAAGAGAGTAGAATGAATATTGACGACTTTGATTTTTCACATGAAGGTGCTACTAATGATGCCCTCGTGTTTGTGAACTATCTTGTCACTAGGTTGCAACAAGCCATGGGCAACCCCGCTTTACAAGTCGAAGTTGCCCAACAACTTCGCACCCATGGGATTCTCCAAACTCCCAAAGAAGAGAGAGATCTTAGGAGGCCTCTTGTTGAGACTCCCAAAAGAGGACTCTCTCTGATAAGAGAGAGATCTTAGGAGGCCTCTTGTTGAGACTCCCAAAAGAAGACTCTCTCTGATAAGAGAAGAGGAGGAATCATACGAAAGAGAAAGAAGGAAGATGAGGCTTCACGAAGACGATGATCCCGACGATCTCCAATTCCTCCTAAGAGGAAAAGGTCATCATATAGTCCTTCCCCTCGTAATGCCGAGAAGGAAGAGAGGAATCAAAAATGGAAAAGGGAGAGAAAGAGGTCACCCTCTTCTCCATCTTCATCGTCTTCCTCCTCTTCGGATGAAAGCAGTGGCTTATCTCCTAATGAGTTCAAGAGGAGAAGACATTGGAAGTCCTATGCTGCTTGGAAAAGGTCCTACAAGCTCAAGAAATTCAAAGAGAAAGGAAAGAGCATCTCTTTTCTCACCTATGATGGCACTTTGGTACCACGGACAAAGTCTTGGCTTTTATCCAGCAATTCGATGCGGCTTTTGGAGATTCGGGCTTCACGGAGTCCTCTAAGCTATGACATGTAGCTATGCATTTTTAAAAATCTTCCCGACAATGGTGGGCTAGTCTACAAAGTAATGGAGAAACTCCAAAGACACAAAAAAATGCAAGAGTTTCCATAATGAAATAGTTTCTTGCAAGCGATGACAAAGACAAAGTTCATACCGAATGACGAATCTTGAAGCTATCTCCCAACGAGTCTATTCACAAGTATGTGGACAAGTTTTGGGATTTACATCTCAAGGCTACGGCCTACCAAAAGATAGACTTTGGAGAACAAAAACAACAGTATTGTGATGGGCTACATGAAGACATGGCTAAGTATGTCAACTCTCAAAGGCCTAGGACCATTACTGAAGTCATCCACCATACTATGGTTGCTTCACGAATTGATTTCCAACAAGGGGCTAGGAGGAATTCTAAGTCCGTGGAAACTAGAGATCACAATGAGCCTAGAGGGAAGAACAATGCTCAAAACTCTTCCCAATGCAACTCTAGCAACAACAACAACAAAACCAAGGAGAAAGGAGTCTATAAAGGTAAGAATAAAATCTCTCTCGAAGAGTTAGAGCGTTTTTGCAAAGACAATAAATGTTTTAAGTGCGAAGAGCAGAGACATGCTATCGCACCTGCCCCAAAAGAAATGTACACAATGAGCCACCTAGGGCTTCTATGTTTGAAGATCCAAAAGAGGATACTCCGTGTCTATAGCAACTCACAATGATCCATCTTTCATGATAAACGAGTATGCTACTGACCCCGATTTCAAGGATGTCATTTTAGCCCTTGCCCTAGGGAAGAAAGAGGAACCATTCACCTTGCAGGATGGTTACCTTCTCTATGGCAATAGCCTATGTATTACCAACTCACTTTGTGAGAAATTAATGTACGAATCCCATGATCCTCCTTATGCCGGTCATAGAGGGATTCAACCTACTCTTCGGGGAGTAGAGACATACTTCTATTGGCCCACTATGAAAGTAGACATACAAGAGTATGTTTCAAAATGTGTAGTGTGTCAAAAGACGAAGTATGATAGAGGGAAGCAACCTGGATTGCTTCAGCCATTGCCGATTCCTAATTCATCATGGGAGAGCATATCCATGGATTTTATCTTTGGATTGCCCAAGTCTATCCATGGAATACAAGAATATGGACAATAGTCAATAGGTTTAGCAAACAAGCACATTCTATACATGTCAAAAAGACTATTAAGGCGCATCAAATGGCAACTCTCTTCATATCTCATATTTTCAAGTACCATGGCTTGCCCACATCCATAGTGTTAGACAGAGATCCTAGAATGAACAGTAATTTTTGGGAGGGTCTATTGAGACTCTAGGTACAAGGTTAAATTTCTCATCGGCCTATCACCCACAAACGGATGGCCAAAGTGAAATAGAAAACATTATAATTCTAGATCTACTAAAAACCTATGTTACAAAAGTAGATCGACGCTCACAATGGGAGAAGTATTTACCCCTTGTAGAGTATGTGTACAACAACACTATACATACTTCTACCGGAAAGGCACCTTTCGAGGTCATAGAGGGAAGATCTAAAAGTCCCTTGCTACTTAAAGTTCATGGGAAGATCTTCGCTGCTGATGAGTATAGCCGAGATTTCAAGAATCTTTTTGAAAGATTAAAGAGGATACATCCATCTCACAGCAAAGACAAAACGTTGCTGCTGACAAGCACTAAAGAGCCTTAGCCTTTAAGAAAAATGATTGGGTCTTGCTAAAATTCTCCAAGGCTCCTCTAAGGTAAACTACGGTCAAAAATCCTACGGGCCACCAAAAGTATTATGCTAAGATAGCAAAAAGAATACTATGGTCCTTTTCAAGTCCTTAAATCAATCAATGAGATGGCCTATCAACTAAAGTTTTCCATTCATGGCTCATACACAATGATTTTCATATGAGCCTACTCAAGCCTCACAAAGGAGAGCCACCAAGAGAACCGATAAGTGAGGACCTACCAAAGATCAAAAATCAAGAAGAGGTGCTGCAACCTGAATCCATCCTTTGACATGAAGACAAGGTACTAAGACATGGTAAGATTATCTGACGGTATCTTATTAAGTTCAAAAATTATCCTTTTGAAGATGCTAGATGGATGCAAGGAACACAACTTAAGGATAATATAAACCTTGTCAATGCTTATAATGCTACATTAGAGTAAGAAAATGTAATGCCTTTTAAATAAACAATGTTTTTGTCTCATAAGAGTAGTTCTCTTCTTATTGTGGGCAAATTCAAGTAGTATGCATGCTTAGAATCATGTTTGTGATGACAACGTCTCCCAAACACCAAGCAGAATTGGGGGTCGTGTGCCATGGCAGAGGCCTATAACAATTTTGTCATTAAAAAGAACTTTCCAATTCAAAGTCCCCCAATAATAACTGAATAATCATGCCTAAAGGGATTATTCTAAGTAGGGTTTGTATTTACTATACATGCTCCAAGTTTTGATTAGGCTACAAGGAAAGAACCTCATCTTGAGGCCTCCCCTATTCAAAGGAGGCATGGTGCTCAATCATTGTGGGGTGTTGTTCTACATTACCCTAAAGATTATATACCATAATGTTTTTCCATGTTGGAAAAATTTGAGAAAAACATGGAGGAGGCACATTACTAGTGAATCTAGGTATAGCCTTGCTTCCCTAAGCATGAGGTTACCTTGAGCTCACAATTTTTGCAAAGGTGGGTGGGCTTGTTATTAGTTGTGGTGGAAGCACCTCATCTTGAGGCCTCCCCTTCTCAAAATAGGTATGGTTCTCAATCATTGTGGGAGTGTCATTCTACATTACCCCAAACAATGTATACCATAAAGTTTGCCTGTGTTAGAAAACTTTGAGAAAAATAGGGAGGAGGAACATTACTAGTGAATCTAGGTATAGCATTGCTTCTCTAAACATGGGGTTGTCTTCTTGAGCTCACAATTTTTGCAAAGGAGGTTGGGCTTGTTAATTGAGTGAACCACCTTGAACTCCCAGGAGCATTTACATAATTATCATCCTCTTGCTATTCAAAAATTGTTTTACCCCGTTGATGGCACAATTTGTCAAGTTAAAAGCATCGGTGATTTATATCTTGGTACTCTTTCTTCAACGAGAATTTTGCAAGGCATTTAATATGTTCCATATCTTCAGAGGAATCTTCTTTCGATTGCAAGGCTTGTTGATCTTGGCCTCTTTAGTGGATTTGACCGTGTAAAGTGTTACATTGACAAAGATGGTCATAGTATAGATTTTTCTCCCAGAAATGGTAATCTATTCTAACTATCGTTGAATGAAGATATTGCAAATGTTGTTATATCTCCAAGGGCTCTTGATTCTCCAAATGGTAACATTGTTTTGCTCACACAATTTTCAAAAGTAGATGATCTTTATTGGTGTGATCTTGTATAAGGCATATAGTCCAAAGGTCATCCTCTGTAATGGAGATGGCCTATGAACTTTGAGAATAGCGGAATTAAGAGTTTTAGAGTGAGCATTTTTGTGAGACTACTTTGAGAACATAGAGGGTGAACTTAATTAGCGGTAGCAACATAACCATAGTACTTAATTACCTTGGCATGAACAATACTTTTGCAAGAGAGAGAGCTTATAGAACTTGACAACAATTGAGGAACGGATTTATGTGGAGCCGGTCCCCCCTCCAATAGGCTTTTGTATTATAGATTCTCCTATCAAGAGAGACTTGGTACAATACAATCTTTGTGTTCCTTGTGACCTAGGTGATGCAATGAAGATGGAAAGCTTCATGCATCCCAAGCATAACATAGACTTTGTAAAAAGCATTAACCATCCTCAGCCTCAGTCCCAAGGCCTCAAACACCTTCAAAGGTGGAGAGAGCTAGCGGGGAATGAGGGTAGGGAATAGGAAGAAGAAGCATTCATATGAGAAAGAAATATTTCATCACTTATCATCACTCTTATTGCTAGCATACATAATAGCATAGTAATGAAGATGGAGAAGATGGCAAGCTTAAACATTGAAGCATTGCTCTTGGTTGGATTTGCATTCCATAGCCAAGAGTGTTGGTGTAGGCTCTCAACTTCTCTACTAGCTTGGAGAAGGAGATGGAGCTCTTGCACTTTACACTTTACACAATGTGTGTGTGTGTGTGTGTGTGTGTGTGTGTGTGTGTGTGTGTGTGTGTGTGTGTGTAGCAGTTCTAAATCTATAAATATACGCAAACGAACACTATCTGTTCACAAACCAACAATTCTAGAATAATACAATGTATTTGTACAATAATTTATTTGCAGTTGAAAATAAACTTTGTACAAGGTAATGAAGATAACAGACTACAGAGCGGGAACCCGCAATCCCACAGTCTGGGGAATTTTTGCGTCATGGTAAGAGATCCGCCATAAGTTAAGAACAAAATGTTTTAATCAAAGAAGTTAGCCCTCACCTACACCCATAGCCACAAGAAAACAGTTCGTTAGCACGTGACTGTACGTAGGTGATGTTGGGCATCCCAGTTGTTATCCATGTCACATTAAAAAAAAACACACAGTTCTTAACTTGAATCATGTTTTATGAAAAAAAGAATCTAGGATCATTGCCAATCCAATAAGTGAAACCCCCATAGAGCAGCTGAAAAAAAAATTTAACTTTTTTTGCCTAACCTTAGTTTTAAGTAGGTTTTTATAGGAAGATAATCAAAGCTGAAAAGAGCTACAACTTTAATCAGATAAGAGAGATCTACATTCTAGATGCCATCATGGGTTAGATTTCTGTTAAGGACAACTCCTCCTTCATAATTTGAAGTATAGAAAAAACAAACTTTCAAACCAGTTCCTATTCCAAAAAATATATATTTCCTTTTATAAAAAAAAAACTGAGATATCCCAACAACTCGTTACTTAATTTTCAAATCAAAGCCCTAAAAAAAACTGCCTTTGTCATTATGCCATGACTGACATATTTTTGTCCAAGCCGGTTATAAACCAGATATCAAACCATAATATTCTAGACACCTTCGTCAATAGAGCAAGCCCATACTTCTTCCGAGAAAGAATAGAAGTAAACGTACCCAGCCTACAAACTTTCCGCTGTATATATTGCATGATAGTAGGCAAAGAAAAGTTCAAATACATACGAGAGAGAATACGAAGCGAGTAAAATGATGAAAAGTTTATCTTATTTGCATTACCCAAGTTCAAATCAGCCACAGCCAGCAAAGCTCAGTCGATAAGTTGAATCAGTGATTAGTAAATAAACCATTCTTTAAACTTCCCATATTGTGATATAATATGGTAAAAACAAACGAGAAAGAAAGCTAATAGCCACCATAATAGGGTAAGTGATGCCATTTATCGCCTTTAGAGCATCAACCGATTTGGCAACACACCGGAAACCAGCTTTCAGTTCAGTCAAAGTCTCTTTAGACTATTCAAAACATTAGGTACCTGTACTAAGGACCGAGTCAGCCTGAGGTCAGCCAAAGTACCCAAAAACTATTTTTATACACATACGAGAGAGAATACGCAGCGAGTAAAAAGATGTCAATTTTATCTTCTTTGCATAACCCAAGGTCATACCAGCCACAGCAAGAAGAAATCAGTCAATAAGTTGAATCAGTGATAACACTCCATTCACTAAACTTCCCACCTTGTGATGTAATATGGTAAAACCAAGCGAGAAACACAGCTATTAGCCACCATAATAGGGTATGTGAAGCCATTTACAGCCTTCAGATCACCAACCAATTTGGCAATACAACAGAAAAAGGTTTCAGTTCAGTCAAAGTCTCTTTAGACTATTAAAAAATTAGGTATCTGTACTAAGGACCGAATCAGTCAGTGGTTAGCCAGTGTAACCAGAGTAATCCGACCTACTAGTGTTATGACTTACCAAGGAATCCAACACTTACTGCTCACAGTTTTTGAGCTTTATATATTATTATTTGTGAATTACCGGATCGATTCAAATCAGTGCACAATCACCTTCATAAGTATCTTCTTCCTAAAGATTAGCATTATCAACCAGATAGACCTACTCTACCCTATTAGCCAAAATGCCTTCCAATACCTAATACAGCCATACAAATAAATCTACTAGAGACCTGGCTTTACTTAGCCACTAGGGAAAGATTTATCATATCCAAAACAACCAGACAATATAACCTGGATACTGTTACCATAATCCGTTTTATTTTTCGGAGACCTATACCTTTAGTCAAAGAGAATCACATCTTCCAATAGTCCTGAAGCAAACAAATATTACCACTCCCATTCCACCAAATAAACAGAAAGATCAGTAACCGGAACAGGTTTTTTGATTAAAAAGTCTAATTACTGGTCATACCACCCACAACAAGAATAAATCAGTCGATAAGCTGAATTAGTGAAATCATTATTTTCACAAACTTCCCCCTTGTGATGTAATATGGTAAAACCAATTGAGAAACAAAGCTATTAGCCACCATAATAGGGTATATGAAGCTATTTACCGCCTTCCGATCACCAACTATTTTGTCAATTTAACAGAAAAAAGTTTTCAGTTCAATCAAGGTCTATTTAGACTATTAAAAAATTAGGAATCTGTACTAAGGACCGAATCAGTCTGTGGTCAGCCAGTGTACCCAGAGTAGTCCGACCTACTAGTTTTACGACTTACCAAGGAATCCAACAATTACTGCTCCCAGTTTTGAGTTATATATATGATTATCTGTGAATTACTGGTTCGATTCAAATCCCTGCAGAATCACCTTCAAAAGTACCTTCTTCCTAACAATTAGCATCATCAACAAGATTGACTCATCCTATCCTATTAGCCATAATGCCTTCCAATACTCAATACAGCCATAATCATCCTATCCTATTAGCCATAATGCCTTCCAATACTCAATACAACCATGCAGAATCACCTTCAAAAGTACCTTCTTCCTAACAATTAGCATCATCAACAAGATTGACTCATCCTATCCTATTAGCCATAATGCCTTCCAATACTCAATACAGCCTTCCAATACTCAATACAGCCATACAGAAAGATCACCTATAGACCTGGCTTTTCTTAGCCTATAGGGCCAGATTTATTACATCCAAAACAACCAGATAATATAACCTGGATATTGTTACCATAATCTTTTTTTATTTTATGAAAACCACTACCTTTCGTCAAAGACAATCACATCTTCCAATAGTCCTGAAGCAAACAAATAATACCACTCCCATTCCACCAAATACACCAGAACAATCACTTACCGGAACAGGTTTTTAAAAAAAAACGTCTAATTACTGGTTTTTCAAAGCATTTCAAACCACTTACATCAAAGCATCTCATTATCCTTTGACAGTCTTGAGAGTTAGAAGGATTTTTTGTTAACCTGTAGATTAGGAGCCGAAGACTCATCGACAATTTCCTTCCCATTCTTTTTCGGCATGTTGAGCACTTTAGTAGTAAATAGCCTTTTAACTCACACAGTATAAAATGCAGACACAAGTGATAACACAGCTCGATGCTAGTGAGTATGAGTACTCACCTTAAGATGCCTTTATACTGGTTGAAGCCTCTCAGACGAGGGTACGCCACAGACTCGGACAAGTTTACCCATACCCGAGGTCGCGCATACAGTCAGATTCTTAGGGATTGTCCCCGGCTATTGTCCCCGGCTAAAGATCCAGATGCTTAGACCCGTACGCACACCTTCGCTGCTACATAAACCTGCAGACCAAAATCATGCTCACAGGCGGTAACGTGCTGCAGTATGCACGATTAAAGTGAAGATAAAAAATGCTACACAGAAATGTGTATACATCAGGGCAAGTTTAAGTAAAAATCCAGGTCAAGTCACCCTTGTCCCAATTTACACCTATCACTCGATAAAAAAACCACTCACACGGTCGAAAACCCGGTCAGTAATCCATTACCTATTTAATTTACCTAGCACCGGTTGATTAAATACAACCCGTTAGCCATACAACTGACCACTTCACTGAGCTTATGTCATACAGCTACCCACTAGGGTAAGGTATCGAAGCCCCGATCTTAACGGTGTGAGTTATATTACTTAGAGCTGGCAATATTATATATTATTCCCATTTTTTACTCAAAGTAATAAGGTGGGTCTACAAAAGACAGAAGGCATTTTTACATAACCAAGTCCATAGCATTCGTATGGAGTAACATTACCAGAGTTAAAATTTCAGTTTAATTTCTCTTCAGGAGTAACTATCGCTTACAGTCAAGAACTGGTTTTTGCCATAGCGACCGCGCATCTTCATCAGTCAGGTGAATCTACCCGGAGAGCAACTTTGCTCCGTTATGAAAAACATCTATTTCCCCAATTGGGAACCTCTGTATCCCAAACTAAATGGTGGACCTATCAGGCCCGAGTGACTCGTGTGACCCTTTGGGGTCGCGAACATTTTAGGAACAATATCAGATTGGCGATGGTAACTGAGGCTCTTGGCCTAGGGCCCCAATATTATTACATAGAACATTCACTGAAGCCAGGTTTTTCTGAGCGGTTATACCTGCTAGCTCAGTTCCTACCACCTCATAAGATTTTCCTGTATCGTAGTTATGGTCATCCACTAGGAGGATATTTTAACAGTACTCCACGCACCCGGGAGTATGGGGTAGTCTTGGCGACTCGTATCTTACCTTTAGCTGAGCGTCCGAACACTTGTTTTTACTGCGATAGCTGTTTGTGTGATCATGTAATGGATGGCTTAATCGAGATGTAGATGAAGGGATCCCAACATACTAAACTGCCAGGCTTTTTTTTGTCAAATTCCAGAAATGAGTCAAGTGAAAGAACTCATGCAATTTTGTGTGTGTGTGTGTGCGTGTGTGTGTGTGTGTGTGTGTGTGTGTGTGTGCGCCCACCCATACCCAGGCACCATATTCTATGAGGCAGTAGACCCCAAAGAATAGGGACCTACTACCTCAAGAAGTGTTTGTGACATGCGATGCAATAGTTAAATTTATTCTGAATTAAGGGGATCTATCAAATTCTGTAAGTTAAACTTAAGGTAAGCCCAGTCATGTTTTTTTAGGGAATGGCGGATACACGCAACGAAGTCTTTTTTAGAAAACCCATTATTAATGAACTTGGTTATCAGAGTATTGATTTCTTCATATGCAATAAAACTGTCAGTCGAGGCATACATTATAAGGAAAAGCATTCCCAGACAAGTGTGTAGCGAATTCTTGAAGGGTCTATTACTTTTTTTTTTGGTAAATTCTGAGGATACAAGTTTGAGTTTTTCCCTTTTCCAATAAAAGCGAGTACAAAAATCTCATAAGAAAGGGGGGGCAGATTCACATGTGTGGTATTTCGACAGTGGTGCTACAAAGCACATTACCTCACATTGTGAATTGTTCACCTCTCTTGAGTCTGTCCCTCATGGGAATTCAGTCACTTGTGCAAACAATGCCTCTTATCCGGTTCAGGGAGTTGGAAAGATTGTGCTTACTGTTGCAAATGGCAGGGGATCAAGAAGAATCTCTTGTCTGTATACGCACTTGCTAGACTTGGACTTGTAGTCAAATTTGTGGATGACAGATGTACAGTTCATGATCTCAGTTTTGGTGATGAAATTGTTGCATCTGGCCTTTTGTGCCGTGGGCTGTATAAGCTCACTTTGTATGACAAGTGTGGATAAAATTTTACAAATGATGTTGCAGATTCAAGGACTATTTCATATGCAAAACTTTGGCATGCACGTTCTGGTCATCTGAATTTTGCCAGTTTGCTGCGTTTGTAGAAATCTGATATGGTTGCTTCTTTGCCGCCTCTTGAAGCACCTCTCAAACATGTTTGTGAAGGCTGTAATTTGGGTAAGATGCAGCGTTCTAAGTTTCCAAAGGATGGTTCAGTTCGGGTCACATGCAGGTTGCAGCTTGTGCATAGTGATGTTTGTGGGCCCAAGCAAACTCCGTCCTTGCGCAATTACCTTTACTTCGTGACTTTCATTGATGATTACTCCATGCGCGCATGGGTATTTCCGCTTAAAGCAAAGTCCTAAGTTTTTATGTGCTTCAAACAATTTTTGGCTATGGCTGAAAATGTCTCGAAACGTACTATGGGCACCCTCCATTCCGATCGAGGGGGGGAGTATATGTCTCATGAATTCAATGCATTTCTGGCTAGTCGTGGGATAAAACACCAATGTAAAGTGCCTTATACACCTCAGCAAAATGGTGTTGCTGAGAGGAAAAACAGGTCACTTACGGAAATGGCACGATATATGGTCAAAAGTCAAGCTTTGCCGCATTCTTTTTGGCTTGAGGCCATCATGTGTGCCACTTATGTACTAAACAGGTGTCCCACCAAAGCTTTGTAGTCTATTACTCCATATGAAGCATGGCATAATAGAAAGCCTTCTATTGAGCACATGCGTGTTTTTGGATGTTTGGCATATGCTTTGGTGCCACAAACACAGCGCATAAAATTGGATGATAAGGCTATCAAATGTATTTTTGTTGGTTATAGTGCCGAAAGCAAAGGTTGCAGGTTGTATCATCCGCAAACAAAACGCATTCTAGTTTCATGGGATGTAGTGTTTGTGGAAGATTCTGTTCAGCCCTTGCTGTCATGTACTAGAGACAGTAATGTAAGCTCACAGGACATTTATGACACTTTGTTGCCTCTTTTCAGTGGTGGAAATACGAATGTAAGTTCCAATGAGGCAAATGTACAGCCTATGGGGGTTTCTAAAAATGTTATAGATCAGCCTATTACTGATGCAGATGTCTGACGTACTTGATGAGGAAAGGGTTGAAAATGAGCAGGCTAGAGGTATGCCAAAATGGCTGGTGCACACTTTGCATGATAGTAAATTGGATGCACCTTTTTCTAGTCGTACTCCTTCAGGCTCTCGCCATGCATCTTATGCATCAGATTGTTATGATTTGGTTGTGTCTAGCTTACATGATGTTGAGGAGCCTCTATCTTTTGATGAAGCACAGAATTCAAAAAATTGGATGGTTGCCATGCAATCATAATATGATGCACTTATAGAAAATGACACATGGACTTTATGTGATTTGCCTCCTAGCAAAAAGGCCATTGGTACGAAGTGGGTTTGCAAGTTAAAACGCAAGCCGGATGGTGAGATCGGTCGCCATAAGGCTTGACTTGTTGCAAAGGGTTATGCACAGCAAAAAGGCATAGATTATGAAGAGACTTTTGCTCCCAGTTGCCGTATGACTACCGTGCGTTTTCTATGTGCATTGGCAGCTCATTTTGGTTGGGATATACATCAATCAGACATTGTTACTGCTTTCTTGAATGGTGACATATTTGAGGAAGTTTATGTAACGCAGCCTCGCAGTTTTGTCATAAAAGGACAAGAGGACAAAGTGTGCAGATGTAAGAAGGGTTTGTATGGGTTGAAGCAATCTCCTCGTGCTTGGTATGAGAAAGATGACACTCATTTGGTCAAACGAGGCTTTCGTAACAGTCCAACAGAAAGCACATTGTATGTAAAGCGTCAGGATGATGTACTTCTCAATGTGGTTCTTTATGTCGATGATTTGCTGATCACTCGACCAAATGAGAGACATATTGCTGAATTTAAGGCTGATTTGAATGCTACTTTCAAGATGAAAGATTTGGGGCTGTTGCATCATTACTTGGGTATACAGTATAAGCAGTGTAATGGTGGTATTGCCTTGTGTCAGAAAAGTTACATAGAGACATTGCTATGTAAATTTGGACTTGAGGATTGCAAACCTATTGCCACTCCCATGGAAAGAGGTTTGAAGTTGAGTCTACATGATGCTGGCGATCCTGCTAATGTCACTCTTTATCAACCTGTTGTTGGCTGCCTCATTTATGTATGCAACACGAGGCCGGATATTCAGTTTGCAGTCTCACAAGACAACAGATTTATGCATAGCCCAGGGTCTAAGCATTGGCAAGCTGTCAAGAGGATTTTCCGCTACCTTAGTGGCACTTTACATCTTGGCTTGTGCAAACCTGCATGGGATCATTGCCACCACACTTAGATGCTTTTTCGGAGTCAGATTGGACTGGTTGTTTTGACACGCGAGTGTCCACAAGTGGTTTTACAAGGTCTAGAAAGTATTGAACAAGAATCTATCAATAGACGGTGACCAATACTAGCAAGTTTGAGGCAAAGCATAGAGACAACAAGGAGTGTACAAGCCCCATCTTCTAGAGGTTGAGAATGCAAAGATCTAGGAAATGAAGGAGAAAGACAAAAAACCATATACATCCCTAAACAAGATTGTGAATTATGTGTTTGCTTGACGTGCTTCACAAAACTTGCAATTAGAGAGGTACTGTTGTGAGTGGTATAATCCTATATCTCATTATGGATGCTTCCCTTGTTGAAGATTAGCAAACAACAGTTCTCTAAATGCTTGTGTTCGATATGATAAGGTTGACATTGAAAGTGTAGCTTTTGTCATGAAGTGTCCCTATGCATGCTCTTTCTTCTATGATATGGTCCAATTCTGTCAAGAAACAATTTCATGTGACGGATTTTCTGAAAAATTTATGGTGCCTATCCTCAATCCATAGTATTAACATGTGTGATCCAAAGCACGAATTATGACTTTTTGGCCAAAGTACATCAATCTTTTGAGACATTGTGTTGAATGCAACCAAGTGGGCTCTACAAGCAACTTAAATGTGATGCCATTATTAAGCTGATCGTAAAAAGTTAGGCGCACTCCACTTTACAACAAAAATAGCATGCATAGGGACACTTCAATCAAAACAAATTTTGGCCTTCTTATTGTGGAAGATGGCAAACAAAAGGAGTGAGCGTGGCGTGTGGAGAGAAGACGAAGACAAGAATTCCTGACCCACAAGAACTCTCTATGTTAATCTCTGTGATTGATAATTGATATAGCACAAGGGCACGACATCTTTATAATGACCATCACACAATTTGCATCGATTTGCTTCACGCTGGCTACAAAAAGAAGATTCATCTCAATACTGCACATTAACATTCGTCAGCATGTGTGTCGAGACTCGTCGTCGGATAGATCATTGAGCCCTCTTGGGATTGTTCCTAAAACGATGAAAATCTCTCTTCTAAGATTGATCTTCCAGAAAACGGAAATCACTCAAATTACAATACGAATCCTAGTACACATGATGTCAGAACATGGAAAATCACATTGGCCAAACTTACAGTACGCCATCTCAAAACTCCACACATTTTGATTGAACCACAGTGGCAAGGGCACTTTACTTTGTATTATGTACATGCTATTTAATAGCAACGAATTCGACCGTCCGGTGTTTAAAAGCAAGCAACACCCATCAAAATCTTCACTTCTAATATAGTGGTGAAGGAATAACTTGTGCCATCAGCATAATGGCAATAAGAAGAATTAGGCAACTTTCAAACTCTGAGATAAACTCTATTGCATGGTCGAACGCAAAAACAAACTAATAAAGTTGAAAAATAAGAACTGACTGCACTCCAATGCCTCTTTCCAGTTGAAAAGTTGCCCAACTTGACACATGAACGTGTTGCAAGTCATAGCTAGGCAACCCCATGCAAGAGTTCATGAAACTCCGTAACTGACTCTTTGTTTTACGAAAGGTGGAACAGCATGTCTCTCATTCAGACAAAGTCCATCCTTTCTCCTTTTCCTCTATTGACAGGCATCTGCACTAACCTGAATGATGTTCAGAAAGGAGAAGGAAACACTATAATGGACTTGAGATATTCAGGACGATACTACCTTCACTCTAGAGATTCTTTTGGAGCCATGACTTCCACAAGGCTCGAGTCTGTCGATGGAGCAAACCTAGAAAACAATAAAATGCAAAAGGTACTAACAACTAAACTCTAGCGACTTTTGGCTCTTATGCAAAATCTCAAACAGAAGCAGATTTTTGCTAAAGAAAAAGAAAGATCAAATTCAAATTTTTGAATCAAAACCAAATCCGTATTTTTATGTTAACTAAAAAACAATCTGCTCAGAGGAAGCAAAACAGGTACATGATACATCCATGAGCATATGTTTATGCCAAGTGTACCTTAGAGCCCTCGCTTTTCGTTTCTCAATTTCCTCCTTGTCCTCTGGCTCTGATGATTTAAATCTTTCAAGACGAGCTTTCTTTTTGGCATCCTCATCCACAATACCAAATCTGTAACAGTAGGCTGACTATTTGTTAATATAAGGAGTCAAGTTGTCAAACAATAACCCAGCAAGCTTCAAGCGTACACCACCTTGCTGCACGAGCTCTCTTTTTTTCAGCTTCTTCGTTCAAGTCCTCCGTGATACCGAACCTGAAATGAATATGAACCATCACTATGCAGAAAGATAAAAACAGAATTGTGGAAAAATGAGGGACTGAACACAGAAAACTCCTCATTAAAGAATGATAGCACAAGAAAACATGTTCCTTTTGATGATTACCCCACACCTGAGATGAATATGAACCATTACTATGTAGAAATATAAAACACAATTGTGAAAAAATGAGGGACCTCTGAACATGGAAAACTTCTCATTAAAAAATGATAGCTCAAGAAAACATGTTCCTTTTAATGATTACCCCACAGTACGACACGTGCACAACCATCCAAATAGCCCTCAAAACTACTCTCAATGGCAACAGAGGCCTGGTCAGTAAAAAGAAAGCAGACTTGGATTTTTAAATCAACTGTCAGGTCTCTAAAAAGTCCTCAAAATTCTTCATTGAGCAAAAGGATCTGTGTAAGCCCCTGTTCAGAATATTTGAGCCAGAAACACCCACAAGATAATATATATAACCATAAGCTCCATCATGCATTGTATTGACTAAATACGATATTACGACGACATCCCCACTACCGTCGTCAGTGCCCAATAGTGGGTGTAGAACTAGGTACTAACATATACTCCCAAACTAGGAACAGGGGTCCCGCCTTATGCCAGCATACCCGGTGGGAATTACCGTGGGGTGCATCACTGAGAAAAGATACGTCTACCTCAGATACGGCCAGGCACATCCACAAAACAGCCCTCACTCCCTAATGCTATGACATGGCCCTCTTGCATTAAGACCGCACTCAGATTGCTACCACAAACATCATAGTAAACCTCAAACTATTTCTACGAATCTAACAAAATCAAAATAGGACAAGTTGTCAACTTCTCGTTGAGCTTCTCAAATATTGCAATCTATGAAGGTTCCACGTAAATGGAACACCCTTTTGAGTCAATGTATGCAAAATCAAAGTAATCTCTGCAAACATTCTAATGAACCGTCAGTAGTATGAGCACAAGCCCAAAAAACTTCGAACTTCATGCACATTCTTTAGATCTAGCCAATTCCGAATAGTCTCAACTTTCGCGAGTTTCATCTACCCCAAAAAGTTTCTCTCTCGTAGGAATGTCACGTCACACTTCACTTGCGCCACGTGGACACGCTTCTACCATAGTCTGGCATGAGTCTTAGCTTAGGACTGAGCTTGGCACCTTTGTGAGCCTCTCTCTAGCAGGACGTGCATGTCCAAGCCAGTCACACTTGCATACCCTCTCTTGCACAAGAACAATCATGTTAGGTGCAGCGGAATGAGTGTTTGCGCTTTGCTCAAGATGAGTGCGCTCCGAACTGTGCTCAAGGTTCCTTTTGTTCTTATGGAAGGTAGAGCCTTCCGTTCTTAATGAGAGAATGCTATGATCACAAACAAAGTAAGTGGACATTGTGCGTGCAAGTGTATGAGACTGAGAGATAGAGAGAAGAGAGATACGACACCAGACGTTGTAAAACCCTCCTCCGAAGGCCCCACTCTCGTCGGCGAGAGTGGTCTACTTATGATTGCACAAAGTGGTACAATGCGGATGCAATGGACTGATGCAACTTGGAACTATGCCGATGACGACGACGACTTTAGGGCTGAAATCTGCGATCTTCTATCTGCTGAATTTCGGGGCTGAAAATGACTGTTTTGGTTGCGTTTTTGTGGGCTGAAAATGGGGATCTTCCGCATGCAGCTAGGGCTGAATCTGCTATCGTCTTCAAGGCTGAAAATGCTGCTGCATCTGCTGCAATAAGGGCTGAAAACCAAAAACGCTGGGGGCTATTGTAGCGTTAGTAAAACGCTGGCCTTCCTGGGGGTGCTGGCGATGAAAGGACTGACACGCCGGGGCTAGGGGTGATGCCCATGAAGCAAAACGCTAGGCTTGATGTCGGCTTGTGGTGGAGATCTGCTAGGGACAGAAAACGCTAGGGCAATGAGGGTGTGGGCGATGAGGGAAAACCAAAACGCCAGGGTTCTGATGGGGTTCTTGTTGAGAAGGTGCCTGTTGAGCGGAAGCTCCTGTTGCCTCTTCTGCCAGAAAGTGCTAACTTGGGTTTGCTTTTATATTAACTTAGCAAAATTGCCCTACCTACTTTTGTTGGAAAGTCACTTAAAAATAATAAGTGAAAAATGTCAAAAATAGGAAAAATAGGCTAAAATCACAAGAAAATTCCCCTGACTGATTCTAATGGATTCTGATGGGAATGCTTATGATCATGTTGTGTGCAACCAGAGGATATGCATCTATACTAAGTGACTGGGCATGCACGGTCTACGAATAGACTCACAAAAGTGCCATATCCCTTCTAAATCTAGACTGACTTGACTGAACTCAATCTTGATCATGTTGTAGCTTGTCCACGGACACATAGGGTTGGATGTGTCATGTGACATCCCCTCCTTTTCAAAGTGAGGTACTGGTACCGAATTGTATGGCGTCGAGGGAGATCGCCAATAGCATCCAGAATCCTGGAAGGGACTCTTCTCCAGCCCACTCTGATGTGTGGATCGTGCAGTACTTGAACTTCATAAAGGTCTACAACGCTTGCTTCTTTGAGCCGCACCGAAAGCGACACAAAGTCTTCTGAGTCTCCTTCAATGCTTCCACTTCTTCTATGGACATAGATCCACCTTCTTCAAGAATCTCCGAGACTGAAAATTCCTGAAACCACTTCCAACACAAAAACATGAACATACCCATTCCATGTAAAGTGAGTGGAAAAAATCTTGTCTTTGCTAAAGACTGTGTATGCAATGTAGATGAACTTAGAGACGGAGTGACAACGCGTTCATCAAACCCATGCAAACAATGAGATCGAATATTTCTCGTATGATCTAGAGCAATCAACTGTGGCAAAACACAATGGAAATGCCCACGCTTGGTGCTCATACTTTCATGTGCTCGTTCGAAAACTGTGTCATGCCAAGGAAGAGACATGGAATTTGACTGCCTTACATACATACTTTTCAGCTTTTCATGAAAAATCCACATATATTCGTGCTCATTCATGAGTGAAACGTGCTCAACATACAATATGTCATGCCTAGGAAAAGGGATCACATAAAGATGCTGACTAAAATACAGGAAACGATCACGAATGAAACATTCGAACAATGCGTGCGTATCAATCATGCGAACGCATAATACTTCCTATGAGGGTTCTTTGGACCGAGGCTCGAGAGCCAAGATCGGTTCTTCGTGATTGGTCAAATCTACAATGAGGTTAGCTTCGCTAGAAAAAGCATCCACTAACACATCATCCTTGTGAACAATCACATCATCTTCATGCAACTCATCATGCTTGTAAGAAATCACATCTTGATTATGCAATTCATCATGCTTATCATTATCAATCAAATCATCATGCTGATCAGTGTCAATCAAATTATCATGCGTTACACAATCATGTAAATCCTGTGTGTTATGCTTTGGAGAAGAAGAGACTGAGAGAGTCTCCTTCTCCTGAATCCTTTCAATCTTGTCCTGCATATTAGCAATGAGAGATGGAGAATGAACAATGTCCTCTCCATGAATGACAATAGGAGAATCACTTTTGGCATGTAAAGTGAGAGTGTTAGCCTCAAAATCAATGAGAGCGTTCAGTTCACGAAACCATTTAATGTCCAAAATCATATCACATCCTGAGAACAACAAATATTCTAGTGAAGGCAACTTGTTGAATTCCAAAAAACACATCAAGGCACTCCTCCGTGATGAGAGCGTCCATATCGGGATGAAAGCCAGAGACCTCCATAGGAGATCTCGGACTAACTTCGAGGCGGGCTCTCTCAACAAGAGAGGGGTTGATGCTGATCACATCATGCATACTATCTGGGTCAAACAATATGACAAAACGCTGCCCCGACATACGACCATAACATTTAATGAGAGAATCATCAATGGGAGAGTCATGAGAAACTTGGGGCACACTCGTGTTATCATTCATTGCATTGACAGAGGAAGTGGGTTCTGTGGATTCTTTACATTCATTCGATTCAAGCTTAGGACATGTTCTTTTTATGTGACCCTTAATGTGACAATGAAAACAACGACCTTCCTTAGAATAAGTGCTTTACTCTTCCGACGTGATGTATCCTCCTACAATTCCGTGTGCTACCTTTTCATCTGGAGTAAGCTTAGGTTTAGCAATTGTGTTAGCCTTACCCTTAGATTCATTGGAAGAATTCTTTTCTGAGAGACTGTTGGAAGATTGGTTAGAAGAGTTACCATTCTTACCGTTCTGAGGGTTCTGAGAAGTCTGCGAGGTACTTGTGAAAGTCTTGTTCTCCTTAGGCTTTCCCTTGTGCTTCATCTCCTGTGCGAGAGCAATCGCTACCGCCTTGTTGAGATCGATTGGATCGAGTACCTCGACATCGTACTTGATATACTCGTCCAATCCAAAGAGAAAAGCCTCTTTGCGCTCATCATCCGATTTGCGTAATTGGGTGTCTAGCTGCAAAACACGATTAGAAAAAGACATGACTGGCATATCATTTTGCTTGAGAGAGCGTCAATCGTCCTTCAATCGTGCAAGGTACTGAGGTGGAATAAACCGCGTCTTGAGCTTGTCTTGAAAATCAGCCCAATTGAAGGAAAGGGACGTGAATTCGTCGGCTTCCTCTAGGTGCGCGGCTAGCTGTGCATCTTGCCATACGTGGTACCAATTGATGGCATCACCGGCAAGGTACATAGCTGCCGTCAAAACTTTGATATTTCCTGTCTTCTTAGTTGTCGCAAAATAAGCATTAAATTGATGCAACCAAGAATGAATAACCGTAGCATCCATCTTACCGTCATACTTATTGAAAGTCAACTTCTCTGTGACTGGATGGTTGGAATCCGCATCATGGCTTGCGCCACTTGAGGAACTCCCACGATCTTTGGGTGGTTCGGTCTTCAAGGCTAGCACTTGTCGAAGCAATTCTTAAGTGCGTAGCTCTCTTTGAGCTTCTCGCTCGGCTTTCCTTTCTGCTTTTCGTTCATCACGCTCGAGTTGGAAAGCAAGGCGATTTGTTACTTGTTATGCCAACGCAACTCAATTCGCTTCTTGTTGTTGGATTGCATTTCTTTCCTGTCGTTCCAAAGTAATGCGAGTCGCTTCTTCTTGTTGTATTGCATTTCTTTCATTGCGTTCCAAAGTAAAACGAGTCGCTTCTTGTTGTGCCAGCATCATGTCCATCATTGACTTGACCATCATCTCCATAGGAGTTAGTACAACTCGTGGCGTAGATGGCAAAGGGGGAGGGTCGAAAAAATCTCCTGGTGGGGAAAAATCTTCGCCACCTCTCTCATGCTCATCACCTGTATGCGAAGTATCCATTCCGCTTCGGGTGACGACCATGCACTATGATCTTTGGTTCTTAAGTTCACGAGAAACTTAGGTTCTTGAGGGTTTTGGTTTCTTGGGTTCTTGAGGATCTTGAGGTTTTCTTTCGCTTGCAAATCGCATTTGAGAAGGATCTTCTCTTCACCCGAGTTTTACTCTTTTCCGCGGGCGCACCCCTTGGCGGCCTTGCGCTCACACCAAGGTTGCTTTTTCCCACCTCACGTGGATTGGCCGGCCGCTAAGTGCACGGTCCGCTCTTAATGAGTGAAAAGAGACACAAGGGGAGGCTGGACAAGCCCTTCTTTTTTGAGATTCCTGTCACTCTTCAAAAAACACGATTAGGAATCGACACGCCCAAGCGAACTTGGGTTCGAGCGACCTCAACAAGCAAAAAAAAAAAATTTATGTGGTTCTCGTGGTTCTTTCCTTGAGTGATACAAACCACTGCCAAAGCTCTAATACCAATATTAGGTGTAGCGGAATGAATGTTTGCGCTTTGCTCAAGATGAGTGCTCCAAACTGTGCTCAAGGTTCCTTTTGTTCTTATGGAAGGTAGAGCCTTCCGTTCTTAATGAGAGAATGCAATGATCACAAACAAAGTAAGTGGACACTGCGTGCAAGTGTATGAGACTGAGAGATAGAGAGAAGAGAGATACGACACCAGAGACGTTGTAAAACCCTCCTCCGAAGGCCCCACTCTCGTCGGCAAGAGTGGTCTACTTATGATTGCGCAAAGTGGTACAATGCGGATGCAATGGACTGATGGAACTTGGGACTATGCCAATGACGACGATGGTGACGACGACGACGACTTTAGGGCTGAAATCTGCGATCTTCTATCTGCTGAATTTCGGGGCTGAAAATGACTGTTTTGGCTGCGTTTTCGTGGGCTGAAAATGGGGATCTTCTGCACGCGGCTAGGGCTGAATCTGCTATCGTCTTCAAGGCTGAAAACGCTGCTGCAATAAGGGCTGAAAACCAAAAACGCTGGGGGCTGTTGTAGCGTTAGTAAAACGCTGGCCTTCCTGGGGGTGCTGGCGATGAAAGGACTGACACGCCGGGGCTAGGGGTGATGCCCATGAAGCAAAACGCTAGGCTTGATGTCGGCTTGCGGTGGAGATCTACTAGGGACAGAAAACGCTAGGGCAATGAGGGTGTGGGCGATGAGGGAAAACCAAAACGCCAGGGTTCTGATGGGGTTCTTGCTGAGAAGGTGCCTGTTGAGCGGAAGCTCCTGTTGCCCCTTCTGCCAGAAAGTGCTAACTTGGGTTTGCTTATATATTAACTTAGCAAAATTGCCCTACCTACTTTTGTTGGAAAGTCACTTAAAAATAATAAGTGAAAAATGTCAAAAATAGGGAAAATAGGCTAAAATCACAAGAAAATTCCCCTGACTGATTCTGATGGATTCTGATGGGAATGCTTATGATCATGCTGTGTGCAACCAGAGGATATGCATCTATACTAAGTGACTGGGCATGCACGGTCTACGAATAGACTCACAAAAGTGCCAGATCACTTCTAAATCTAGACTGACTTAACTGAACTGAACCCTGATCATGCTGTAGCTTGTCCACGGACACATAGGGTTGGATGTGTCACGTGACATCTCATTTGATCATGCAAGCATCTAACCGCGTAAACCACCTCTTATAAGTCATTTTATTAAAAGAACTTTTGGAATTCTTTTTGTAAGTTTGTTGGAAAAGTAGGTAGGGCAAATTGCTAAAGATCCATAAAAGAAACCCATTGGGCACTCGGTAGAAGCAGAAGCAGCAGGACACAGTAGGGCAGGCACCCGCAACAGAGCAGGCAAGCACCCAGAAGTTCCAACGTTTTCTCAAGATCAGCCCAGAGTTTCCAACCTCGACCAATCATTGTTTTCAGCCATTGCCACCAGCGTTTTCAGTTTCCAGACTTAGCCTTGCAAGAACCGCATCCTCTCGTTGCAGATCCTCGCCAGATTCCCCATCTAGTACCAGATCAACCTAGCGATTTCAGATTTCAGCCAAGACCAGCCAGCGTTTTTGCATTTCAGCCCTAGCCCCCGCCGAAGCGGTTGCAGAGCTAGGCCGTAGTACCGCCATAGTAGCAGAGCCCAAGCAGAGCATCTAGCGTTTTTAATTTTCAGCCTTGACGCCGCCGTCGTCAACACCATCGTCGTCGCCGACATCATCATTGTCATCGCAGATCCCTATCTTGACGACGACACCTTCGTCATCGTCATCGCAGTCCCGGACTTGACGATAACACCATCGTCGTCGTCGTCGTCGTCGACATAGACCAAAAGTACCCGTCATTGACTTCACAGTCTTCGACATAGTACCGTCGTCGACTTCTTGGTCGTCGACAAAGACCCTTAGTACCTCGACGTCGACTTCATCATCTTCGACATAGACCTCGTCGTCGACCTCCCCGTCTTCGACATAGAACTCGTAGTACCCGTCGTCGACATCATCGTCATCAACACAGACCCATCAGTACCTCGTCGTCGACATCGAACCTGTCACGGGGACGTGGCAGCTGTTAATTATGTCACTAGGACATGGCAACTGCTAACTTTAGTTGTTAGTTTCTTTCCAATGGGGTTTGTTTTATTTTTGAGACCCTCTTCTTGAAGTAGCAAACGGTCGGACATTTGTATGGCCAATGTGAACGGTAGTTTCACCCGCAGACGGGAAGTGGTCGACACTGAAATTCGTATAGTAAGAGGATGTCTAGGCTCAGAGCAAGATCATATAGGTCCCCCCATCGCACTTAGCAAGTTGGTGGATACTAGGAAGTGAACTCAATAAAGGCCTAAAGTCAAGGTGTGACTACCAACAGAAAGTAACCGACAATTGGGCCACATTGCACTTTTGGATGCGGTCCCAATGAGGATAGATGGTCAGATGACCACAGGGAGCCCAACGGAATCATTTCCTAAAATTTAGGAAACTGCTATTTTGAGCCACGAAATGTGTTCGCGTCATTACCTTCGGTATGACTAGGGGAACATTTTACAACTCTGCCGCGAAGTCAACTGGGCGACCAGTTGGAAGATTTTTAAGCGATGAACCCGAAACGGAAAAATGCTTGTAAATGCATCAAGTGGCACATTTCTGTGCACTTGCCTCACAAAGGAAGAGTTGGCTCTGAATTTTAAGCTGAGAGGAGCCTCATTTGCTCTCTATCACAGGTTAAGAGCTATGGAGTGCTTCCTTTCCCCCTTATGTACAGTGCGGTGCCAGGAGTGATGCCCTATACGCTACGCATTGCTCTCTCTCCCCCCTACGAGCAGTATGTTATGCCCCACTAGTGGGCTTTTCATTTGACCAATGTACAGTTATGTGGGTTCATGCGCGATTGCCGAGGCAAGAGCCTCTTGCACAGATACTGGATTAGCTAGCGGCTAATCCCCCGCAGGTACAAGTGAATTCGGAGAGGTTTCACGTCAAAAATCTCGTCTGATTCAAAGGGCAAGTAGCCCTACAGGTGCGGGAGCTCGAGGTCTTGCTACAGATGCGATCGGCACGCGAAACGGAGCCCGAAACAAGGAATTACAGCCTGCTGTGTATTTTTGCAGGTTTAGGGTTTCGGCCCTAAACGGACTCTAATACCCCCAGGAGGTTCGGGGACGCCAGGGGACCGCTGTACAGGTTGTTGGGTTAAAGGCCTAAATAACCCCTTTTTGTACATTTTTATACTTTGTCCAAGTTCATATTGAACCTGGAACCTGGACACATTTTTTAAAGGTCACTTATAATAAAAGCGGAAAAACTCAAAACTCACTTATTGAGTTTTTCCCAAAAACGTGAGCCCTCTCTCTTCTGCTAGCGCTTCCTCTCCTGCTGACCTTCGCCTCTCCTCTCTGCAAACACATTGCACTTCCTCGCGTGCTCTTTCACTTGCACACACTGCCGCACCCTCATCAACAGGTATCAGAGCCCGATTAGGGTTTGCCCCCAAACCTGCAAACGCTGAATTTCAACCAAGAAGGTCAACTTTCACGCGAGATTTTGCAATTTCGTCACCAAAGGACTCGTCCCCGGACACTAGAGAGCTCCCAGCAACCAAAATTGACCTAAAACAGGCTGAAATTAGGTCAAAAACAGAAAATTACAGATTATGACAGCAAAATACAGGTTTTGCAAATGATATATTAAGGTGTGGGAATACTTTTGCTAAGTCTCCACTACCCGAAAACCCTGAAATTGCCGAAAAACAAGCCCTAAAACAGGTGTTTTAAGCAAATTTCAGATTTACGCAGGTTTTTGCAAGTGTTTTTATGGTGTGATTGATGCAATCTACGCACATTTGACAAATTTTGTCGATGTATGACCATTTGTGGCTCAATTTCATGCAATTTTGATGCTACAAATTGAGGCTTTTGTGCTTACATGCTTCTAAAGGCTGTGTATTAGCCTTATGTATGTCTTCTGAGGCTAAAAACAACTAAATTTGTTGTTTTCGAGCACAAATTCGCTCGTTGAAATTTCATGCGCATAAATTTCAGAAATTGAATTTTGTGCCCAAATCGTCCTATTTTGCCCCAAATTGCTCATGTGACCATTTGGAGCTGTAGTGCACATCTCTGTGAGGCTATACTCCGATTTTTGCGCATTTTGCCCAAAAATTCAGCGTATTGTCCCTCTTATTTCGTGCAACTATGGCCTCATCTTCTTTGGATGTGAAGAACCTCTTCAAGATTAGGAGGTTTGATGGAACAGGTTTTAATCTTTGGAAAGACAGGATTCAAGGAATCCTATTTCTTAAGGATTGCGAAGGGGCACTTGAACAGGTGAAGCCACAGAATATGACAGATGAAGCATGGGTTAGCATGAACAGGAAGGCCGTTACATACATTAAAATGGCCATGACCGATGAGACCGTCATTGATGTGAAAGGTCTCACGACTGCTTTTGATGTGTGGGAGAAGTTAAAGGGAATGTATGAAAATACAACGCCTGTCAACCAGGTGCACTTGATGCGAAAACTTGTTGGCATTCAACTAGATGAGTCCAAGAGCGCGGCAGAGCACTTGTCATTGTTCGCAGGTACTTTGTCGCAGTTACAGGATTCTGGCTTGCCCTCTTTTGATGATAAGCTGAAAGCTATCTTCTTACTTATGACCTTACCTGAGTCATGGGAAACTTTGGTGGTTTCGTTGTCCAATAACCCCAATTTGACCTTTGATGGTGTTAGGGGTTCTATCTTGAATGAAGAAATCAGGAGGAAAGCAAGTGGAGAGGGAGGCAGCTCTGCCAACATGGTTAGAGGCCGGACAGAAAAGAAGAATGCTTATGCACAAAGGAGTAAGAGTAAGAATAAAGAAAGGGGAAATGCAAGCAAAGGCAAGGGTAATGTGACTTGCTATCAATGTGGCAGGAAAGGTCACAAGAAACCCGATTGTAGTTAGAAAGGAAAAAGAATGGCGGAGACAAAAAGAAAGAGAAGAAGGAAGTCAAGGCAAATGCACAGGATAGCTCAAAGGACAAAGAGAAGGCCAATGTGGCTTCTAGTGTCGTGATTGAGGAGCTGTCAGATGTAGAGGACATCTTGTGTGCCACTTTGTCAGATGATGATACTTATGACTTTGATGCCTCTCTAAATGTTCATTCACAGGACATGCAGATCACCAAGAGTGATCTTATTGATGCTTTGTTGACTGTCAATGATGCATTGTCCCAGACTTGGATTGTTGATTCCGGTGCTTCATTTCATGTGACTCCTATCAAGGAGTGTTTCTCTACTTTTGATGTAGGCAAGCGCGGCCATGTATACCTTGGAAACAATCATGCATGTTCCATTGAGGGTATTGGCACTGTGCATCTCTTCATAGATGGCACAAATGAGCTTGTCTTGCATGATGTTAGATATGTGCCTGGAATCAAGAAGAGTCTGCTTTCTGTTGGTCAGATGGATATGCATGGTTACAGCATCTTGTTTGAGAGAGGATCATGGAAAATGACCAAAGGCTCAAGGCTGATTGTAAAGGGCACAAAGAAAGGGACATTTTACTACATGCATGGAAAGGCCGTGTTGGGCAAGTTTATTGCATTGGCTAAAATTAACTCTCACATGGAGTTGTGGCACAAGAGGCTTGGCCATATGAGCCAAAAGGGCCTTTCTAAGCTTTGTACTTTGAACAAGCTTGATGCTAAAGGCACAAAGCTTGATTTTTGTAATGAATGTCAATATGGCAAGCAAGTAAAGCGTTCTTATTACTCTGGTGTCTCTCGTAAATCTTGTGTGCTTGATCTTGTACATTCTGATGTATGTAGCATGCCTACTAAGTCTATGGGTGGTGCATGTTATTTTGTCTCCTTTGTTGATGATCATTCTAGGAAAATTTGGGTTTATTTGCTTAAGTCTAAGGATGAAGCCTTTGCTGCATTTAAGAGATTTCATGCATTTGTGACCACCCAAACTGGTAGAAAGCTAAAATGCTTGCGTACAAACAATGGGGGGGAGTACACAAGTGCTGAATTTAACAAGTTTTGTGAAAATTTGGGCATTAAGAGGGAGCTTAATGTCCCATACAGCCCCTCTTCTAATGGTGTCGCTGAAAGATTCAATAGGACACTTTGTGAGAGGGTGAGATGCATGCTGTCCACAGCTAACCTCTCTCATGGATTTTGGGGAGAAGCTTTGAAAACTGCAGTGCATATATGCAATCGATCCCCACATGTCTTTGAAAGGTGACATCCCTGAAGAGGTTTGGTCTGGCAAGCCTGCTTCATACGATCACTTACGCATTTTTGGTTGCGAAGCTTTTGTGCATGTTAGATCTGAGTTGAGGAGTAAACTAGATGCGAAGTCCATTAAAGGCCTCTTCATGGGATATGGTGAAGAAGGCGAAATGGGTTACAGGATTTGGTTACCTCAGCTCAAAAGGGTTGTACGCAGCCGGGATGTTGTTTTTAATGAGGCAAGGCTGCTTCAAAACAATTGTGCCTCAAAGCATGACCATAAAAGGGTGAAATTTCAGCATGACCAACCACCTGTTAGGCCTATTTTTGACACTCAGGATCCACCACAAATGACTGAAAATGTAGATGATCCAGTGGTGTTTGAGCCAGATGATGTTGGACAGCAAATTGAGGCTCCTGAAGGGCATTTGCAGCCAAGAAACAATGCTAAAAATGGTGCTGAAAATGATGTACAGCAGCCCATTGTTGATGATTTTGTAGTGCCACCTGATGTAAACCCATTGCCGGATAATGTGGATCATTGGGTGAGGCGGTCTACTCGTCAAAGACGGCCTGTGAGTCGATATGACCCCTCTTTGCATTACATTATGTTGACAGATGAAGGAGAGCCTCTTACGTATAAAGAGGCAAAGACATGTGAGCACAACGACAAGTGGGAGCTTGCTATGCAGGAAGAGATTAAAGCTTTTCATGCTAATCATACTTGGGATTTGGTTGAATTGCCCAAAGGAAGGAAGGCTATTCCTAACAAATGGGTGTATAAAATCAAAACTTTTGATGCAAAACCCAAGTATAAGGCAAGGCTTGTGGCAAAGGGATATGTTCAAACCAAGGGCATAGACTTTCAGGAGGTGTTCTCTCCTGTTGTGAAGATGACCACTTTGCGTGTACTGTATGCCATAGTGGCTGCTCTTGATTTGGAAATGGACCAAATGGATGTACATACTGCTTTCTTGCATGGTGATGTGGAAGAAGAGCTCTACATGAAGCAACCCGAGGGTTTTGTCATCCCTGGCAAGGAACATTTGGTATGTATGCTCAAAAGAAGCTTGTATGGGCTGAAACAATCATGTAGACAGTGGTACAAGAAGTTTGATCGCTTCATGCTTAAACATGGTTACAAAAGAAGCCATGCAGACCATTGTTTGTATACCAAACGTGATGAGGATGGCAACCCTATCATTCTTGTGCTCTATGTCGACGATATGTTGATAGCTGCAAAGAAAAGAAGCACTATTGATGCTCTTAAAGGACAGCTGAAATCTGCGTTTTCAATGAAAGATCTTGGGGCAGCTGAACATATACTTGGAGTGCGTGTTACACGGCAAAGAGACAAGCACCTATTGTATTTGTCGCAAGAAACGTACATTGAAAAGGTGATGGACAGATTTAACATGGCTGAAGCAAAGCCTCTTGGTGTGCCATTACAGCCATATGTTAAAATCTCCAAGGATGATTGTCCTAAGTCAAAGGAAGAAGTCAATGACATGCAAAGTGTGCCTTATGCTTCAGCTTGTGGTTCACTTATGTATGCTATGGTTGCTACTAGGCCTGACATAGCCCATGCAGTGGGAGTTGTGAGTCGGTTTATGGCTAATCCAGGCAGGTTGCATTGGGATGTAGTGAAGTCCATTATGAGGTACTTGAAAGGGACTGAAATCAAATGCCTCTGCTATGGTAAAGGACCAATGGAGTTGAAGGGATTTTGTGACTCTGACATGGCTGGTGATGTGGATACACGGAAATCCACAAGTGGCTATGTATTTACTCTTGCGGGAGGTGCTGCTTCATGGTGTTCTAGATTGCAAAAGATTGTTGCATTGTCTACTACAGAGGCTGAATATATTTCAGCCACTAAGGCTTCCAAAGAAGCTATTTGGTTAGCAGGTCTATGAAGTGAGTTTGGCTTGCCTACCAAGGCACCTATGCTTGGTTGTGATAGCCAGAGTGCTATATGTCTAGCAAAGAACGCAATGTTTCATGCACGCACAAAGCATATTGATGTGCGGTATCACTTCATACGAGAAGTGCTTGAGGATGGCCTTATTACATTGGTTAAGGTCCATACATCACAAAATCCAGCCGATGCTCTCACTAAGTGCTTACCCAAAGCACAACATCATCTATGCATAGAGATGGTGAGAGTCACGTAGCTTAAAGGCGCCATTTATGCCTTTAAGTGGGAAGTTGTTGGGTTAAAGGCCTAAATAACCCCTTTTTGTACATTTTATACTCTGTCCAGGTTCAATATATATTGAACCTGGACACATGTTTTAAAGATCACTTATAATAAAAGTGGGAAAACCCAAAACTCACTTATTGAGTTTTCCCCAAAAACGTGAGCCTTCTCTCTTCTGCTAGCGCTTCCTCTCCTGCTGGCCTTCGCCTCCCCTCTCTGCACACACACTGCACTTCCTCGCGTGCTCTTTCACTTGCACACACTACCGCGCACTCATCACAGGTGAACTGACGCATTTTCGGGGCAAAAAACACAGAATTCAGCGTGCTGCAGATTCTCGCCAGGTTTTGCAAAGTGTCCGTATGCGTCAGGAAAGTCACCTATTGCGTGGGGATACTGACTCTGAAGCGTCCTAGTACAGTTATGCTGCCGAAATCGGGCCTAAACAGGTGTTTCTTAGCCTAGATTGTGCGGGGCAGCTTGTAGGAGATCACAGGTTTTATTCCCTCTGTTAAAGAATAAAGAAATACCGAAAGGGGCGCCAATTTTGGGGCCTACAGGTTGTCGACGTCTGCTCGGAGCATTCTAGCTTCCGAGCCGTGCGTGTACTTAGGTGTTAATCCCCGTTACAAGTTACCTTTGCAAAGTACTCTGTGTGTGTTTAAAGTAAAGAATTTCGGGTGAAAGCCAACGCCTACCACCCCACGGGCCGGTTTCATGGTTCCGTTGCCGGGACATCAATCACTTTTTCCTTAAAGAGTGAGCCTGGATTGTTTTGGGTAAAGACACAAAGTGCAGGAATGTCGGGATTACACTATGGCCGAGAGGAAGGGCATTATGGAAGAGGGTTCCTCTTCAAAGGACAGGCAGGAGATCCCTATGGTTTTTGAGATTGGCGAGAGCTCACGGCCACGTCAGTCTGTACCTCCTGTCAATGTGAATGTCCCTCCAGTAGTACAGGGCTTTATGACTGGGCAACTTGAGGATGATGCGTTCAAGACTCAGTTAGTTGCCGCGGTGAATGTCTTTTCGCAGCCGGTGCAGAATCCAAGGTTTATGGAGTTCTTGCAAGCGCCACCAGTGCAACAGCAAAATAGGCAACCTACGCCGCGTACGGAGCTTGTTGATGCTGAAGCCCAGGTACTTCATGCGGCTCAGGAGGAGAGGGAACACTCGCATGTTGCGGAGTCAGGGGCTCCAAAACACGTTCCTCCTGTGCTTGAACAGGTGGATAGAGCACCTATTCCACAGGTTATGCCAGTTCAGCCCGCCACCTTTCAGAGCCAGCATGTTGGCTTGAATGGACAGGAAACTGGATACCAGGCTATGCACTCAGTTTTTCCACCACCCACAGTACATCCTGGGTATTTCGGGGGTGGATCAATGTTCCAAAGTATGGCTGGTTATGCGCCTGGAAGTCAGCCGTACATGCCAGGAACAGTGTTCGGGGGTATGCAAGGCATCATGCCAAACCCCATGTATAGTAGTATCGGCATGCAGCAGGGTTTTCAGAGCAACCACGGCCACATTGGGATGCCACAGAGTCATTTTGGCATGGCTGGTTTTTCTGGACAGCAGCTAGATATCGCACCTCTGACGCAAAAGGTGAATGGCCAAGATGTGCCGATCATGCCTACTACAGTGCCCATGTTGCAGACCATTCCATATGACAACTTGGGGGCACTAGAGAAGTCGAAGGCTTACAAAGAAGGTGGTGCAGCTGTAAAGTTCAGTACCTTTAGTGGCTTCGAGGATAAGACAAAGGCTCTCACTTTCCTCTAGCAGTTTGATACAGCTTATGCAGGAGGGAATTTTATAGAAGCCTCGAAGGTCAAGAAAGCTGCCACTTTTTTAAAGGATAATGCGCTTACATTGTGGACGACATTGTTAATGCAAGGACAGGCACCCGCCACTTGGGTTTACTTCAAGCAAATGTTTGCATCTGGTTGGCTGTCAAATGAATTTGAAGCCGACGTCATGACAGATTGGCACCAGCTTACTTCAGCTTCATGCGAGAGCTTGCTGGAGTACAATAGGAGGTTTTGTAAGGCGTTACTCTCAGTGACCTCCTACAGATTTGTGCCATTGACAGAGCAGATAGAGAAGTACTGTTGTGGGCTGCCTAAAGGGCTTCGCGATTACTGTACAAAGAACAGAGTGACTACCCTCACTCAGCTTATGGAAGTTGCGAACATTGGTCTTGCCTTGTTGAAAGGAGAGGACAGTGGATTTCCGAGCAACGACAAAGGAGGGCAACAAAAGAAAAATTCAGCGAAGAAGCCCTTTGTGAAAACGGCTCCTGATGCGTCACAGGGGTCTGAAAAGGCCACCCAAGACAAGGATTCAGCCGGGACTTTTGGAGCGCAGGCAAAGAAACAGAAAAGGAAGCCTTTTGTGCGCAAGTCGCTTGAGGAAAAGAAGGTCCTAATGGCCCAACCCAACGTATGCAAAGGAGGGCTAATGATAGAGCTAGTACATCAAATGTACATATGAATTCAGTGTAATAGCTGGAAATGACAAAAGTATGAAGGCCTCATTAAGTCATTTGTATCGATGTGTTATGACCTTTCTTGCGGATACATGCGATGATATAAGAGTGTTGATAGCACAAGATCATCAGTGGCGTGTATTTATGGTATGCAATCGAGGACGTTTGCGATTTCAAGAGGGGGGTATGTCACGAGGACGTGGCAGCTGTTAACTATGTCACAAGGACGTGGCAACTGCTAACTTTAGTTGTTAGTTTCTTTCCAATGGGGTTTGTTTTATTTTTGAGACCCTCTTCTTGAAGTAGCAAACGGTCGAACATTGTATGGCCAATGTGAACGGTAGTTTCACCCGCAGACGGGAAGTGGTCGACACTGAAATTCGTATAGTAAGAGGATGTCTAGGCTCAGAGCAAGATCATATAGGTCCCCCCATCGCACTTAGCAAGTTGGTGGATACTAGGAAGTGAACTCAATAAAGGCCTAAAGTCAAGGTGTGACTACCAACAGAAAGTATCCGACAGTTGGGCCACATTGCACTTTTGGATGCAGTCCCAATGAGGATAGATGGTCAGATGACCACAGGGAGCCCAACGGAATCATTTCCTAAAATTTAGGGAACTACTATTTTGGGCCACGAAATGTGTTCGCGTCATTACCTTCGGTATGACTAGGGGAACATTTTACAACTCTGCCGCGAAGTCAATTGGGCGACCAGTTGGGAGATTTTTAAGCGACGAACCCGAAATGGGAAAATGCTTGTAAATGCGCCAAGTGGCACATTTCTATGCACTTGCCTCACAAAGGAAGAGTTGGCGCTGAATTTTAAGCTGAGAGGAGCCTCATTTGCTCTCTATCACAGGTTAAGAGCTATGGAGTGCTTCCTTTCCCCCTTATGTACAATACGGTGCCAGGAGTGATGCCCTGCACGCTACGCACTGCTCTCTCTCCCCCCTACGAGCAGTATGTTATGCCCCACTAGTGGGCTTTTCATTTGACCAATGTACAGTTATGTGGGTTCATGCGCGATTGCCGAGGCAAGAGCCTCTTGCACAGGTACTGGATTAGCTAACGGCTAATCCCCCGCAGGTACAGGTGAATTCGGAAAGGTTTCACGTCAGAAATCTCGTCCGATTCAAAGGGCAAGTAGCCCTACAGGTGCGGGAGCTCGAGGTCTTGCTACAAATGCGACCGGCACGCGAAACGGAGCCCAAAACAGGGAATTACAGCCTGCTGTGTATTTTTGCAGGTTTAGGGTTTCAGCCCTAAACCGACCCTAATACCCTCGGGAGGTTCGGGGACGCGAGGGGACCGCTGTACAGGTGAACTGGCGCATTTTCGGGGCAGAAAACAGAGAATTCAGCGTGCTGCAGATTCTCGCCAGGTTTTGCAAAGTGTCTGTATGCGTCGGGAAAGTCACCTATTGCGGGGGGATACTGACTGTGAAGCGTCCTAGTACAGTTATGCTGCCGAAATCGGGCCAGAACAGGTGTTTCTTAGCCTAGATTGTGCGGGGCAGCTTGTAGGAGATCACAGGTTTTATTCCCTTTGTTGCCGTGTGTGTACTTAGGTGTTAATCCCCGTTACAAGTTACCTTTGCAAAGTACTCTATGTGTGTTTAAAGTAAAGAATTTCGGGTGAAAGCCAACGCCTACCGCCCATGGGCCGGTTTCAGAACCTCTTAGTTTCTCAGTACCCAGTAGTTCCCAACACCAATAGCATCAGTTCAGTACCCAGCATCAGTAGCGTCAATACCCATTAGCATTAGCATCTCAGCACTTAGTCATTGTAGTAGCATTTGTGCAGGAATAAAGAAAGTACTTGCTCTGGCAACAAAGCAGGGGACCCTTGAGGGTTGGGACCTGACATCTCTTTCTTCGACAGTCAAGCGCGCTTGCTCACGCTCACGCTTCAAAGCTACCCTTCTTTCTTCGCGCTCGCGATCCGAGACTGGCTTTCTTTCTTCGCGCTCGCAATCCAAGGCGGCGCATTGCGCCTCTTGTTGTAGCATCATGTCCATCATCGACTTGACCAAAGCCTCCATAGGATTTGGTACAACCTGTGAAGGGGGAGGGTCGAAAAAACCTCCTGATGGGGAAAATTCTTCGTCGCACCTCCATGCTCATCACTTTCACGCAAAGTATCCATTCCGCTTCGAGTGATGACCATACAATGAGATCTTGGGTACTTAAGTTCGCGAGAAACTTGGGTTCTTGAAGTTCTTGGGTTCTTGAGGTTCTTGAGTTCTTTAGCTTGCAATCGGTGTTAGAGAAGGCTTTTCTCTTACCTGAGCTCGACTCTTGCCTGCGGGCGCACCCCTTGGCGGCCTTGCGCTCACACCAAGGTTGCTTTTTCCCACCTCGCGTCGATTGGCCGGCCGCTAAGTGCTTGGTCCGCTCTCAACGAGTGAAAAGAGGAACAAGGGGAGGCCGGACAAGCCCTTCTTTCTTGGGTTACCTTTTTTTTTACTTTAGCGAGCCGGGGGGCCGGGCATTTTCTCTCGCAAGGTGAAGCTTTTGTCACTTATTTCAGTCTCAAGCTGAGATCTTAGACACCGCCTTGGGGATGGAGAGCCCATTCAATCTTTTAGAACTTGCACCCTTGTTAGTTTATCCAAGGGATCCCTGGAGGACCCCATTAGGGGCGTGACAATGCCCAAGAGTCCCGTAGGACTCCAAATATTGCGGGACTTGGTTTCCCTCACCCGCCAAAACCTTGAATCACCCCGACGGGTTTTCGAAAGAAATTACCATACCCAACTTGGGCATCGGCTCGTAGGTGGAGTCCCAATCCGGCGACAATTAGAGTCTCCAACTTGCCCATTGATGAGGCAACCCATGTATCAGTATTATAAAGTCATATTCGAGTTTAGCACATAGTTTCATAACTTTTTGCTATTAAGGAGAATTTCGTCCTTTCCCCCCTGCTAGACGTCGGAGGGATCTGATTTATCTCCGATTCATCCAATCGGCCCACTAGGTTAACAACCTAGCGTTTAATGCTCTTTGATACTGTGGAATTGCCTCACCAAGGAAAGTTGCTACAAGGTGGTGCCCTGCAACCGCTCCCCTAGAATGCGGACGCAGGTTAACCCAGAAGGTCAACCTAACTCCGCGAGCCTCCCCACCAAGGAGGATAATGGTAACTTCGCTGTCACTAAGAGCGACACCCACCGGGGTCCTGAAGGTCCCGAATGGTACACCGCAACCCGCCAAGACGATCAGCTCGAGCTCGGGTCAGGGTCGGGCAGTTCATCAGAATATGCTCAATTGATTGCCCGCCCTCCAAGTCATTGCAAAGGGGACATGCACTCCCCCTTGGTAAGACTTTATCCGCAAGTCTTAATGAAACCGGCCCGTGGGGCGGTAGGCTTTGGCTCTCACCCGAAATTCTTTACTTTAGACACACACATAGAGGGAGAGAGTACTTTGCAAAAGGAACCTGCGACGGGAATTAACACTTAAGCACACACACGGCTCGGAAGCTAGAATGCTCTGAGCAGACGCCAACAACCTGTAGGCCCCAAAATTGGCGCCCCTTTCGGTATTTCTTTATACTTTAACAGAGGGAATAAAACCTGTAATTTCCTATGAGCTGTCCCGCATAATCCGGGCTGAAATCCACCTGTTCTGGCTCGATTTCGGTAGCATAATTGTACTAGGACACTTCACAGATAGTATCCCCACGCAATAGATGACTTTCCCGATGCATACGGACACTTTGTAAAACCTGGCGAGAATCTCCAACACAGTGAATTCTCTGTTTTTTTGCCCCGAAAATGGGCCAGATCACGTCCCCTCGCGTCCCCGGACCTCCTGGAAGTATTAGGGACCGTTTAGGGCCGAAACCCTAAACCTGCAAAAATACACCGCAGGCTGTAATTCCCTGTTTTGGGCTCCGTCTCGCAAGCCGATCGCATCTGTAGCAAGTCCTCGAGCTCCCGCACCTGTAGGGCTACTTGCCCTTTGAGTCGGACGAGATTTCTCACGTGAAACCTCTCCGAATTCACATGTACCTACGGGGGATTAGCAACTAGCTAATCCAATACCTGTGCAAGAGGCTCTTGCCTCGGCAATCGCGCATGAACCCACACAACTGTACATTAGTCAAATGAAGAGCCCTCTTGTGGGGCATCACATAAGTACACATAGGGGAGAGAGAGAGCAGTGTGTAGTGTGCAGGGCATCACTCCTAGCACCACACTGTACATAGAGTGGAAAGAAAGCACTCCATAGCTCTTAACCTGTGACAGTATGAAAAATGAGGCCTCCCAGCTTAATATTCAGCGCTACCTCTTCATCTTCATTGCATAGGGAACGTACACTAAAATGAGCCACTTGGCACGATTACAAGCAATTTCCCATTTCGGGGTTGCTGCCTTAAAATCTCCTGACTTGTTGCCCACTTGACTTCACGGCAGTGTTGTAAAATATTCCCCTTGTCATTTCGAAGGTAATGACGTGAACACATTTCATGGCCCAAAATAGCAATTCCCTAATTTTTAGGAGATGCTTCCGTTGGGCTCCCATTGGTCTTCTGACCATCTATCCCCATTGGGACCGCATCCAAAAGTGCAATGTGACCCAACTGTCGGATACTTTCTGTTGGTGATCCCACCTTGACTTTATGCCTTTATTGAGTTCACTTCCTAGTATCCACCAACTTGCTAAGTGCGACGGCGGGACCTACATGACCTTGGACTGAGCCTAGACATCCTCTTACTATACGAATTCCAGTGCCGACCAACTTTTCATCTCCGGATGAAACTACCGTTCACATTGGCCATACAATGTCCGACCATTTGCAACTTCAAAAAGAGGGTCTCGAAAGTAAAACAAAATCATTGGAAAGAAACCAACAACTAAGGTTAGCAATTGCCACGTCCTCGTCACATAGTTAACAGTTGCCAAGGGTCCTTTCAATTTCCCAGCCGGCATTGTTCATGGTTGAGTAGAGAGACTGGAGTTCCCGTTGCTGCCTCTTCCAGCCTATCCCCAACTTTCGTTCTTGATTAATGAAAACATCCTTGGCAAATGCTTTCGCAGTAGTTCGTCTTTCATAAATCCAAGAATTTCACCTCTGACAATGAAATACGAATGCCCGCAACTGTCCCTATTAATCATTACTCCGGTCCTGAAGACCAGCACAATAGGACCAGAGTCCTATCGCGTTATTCCATGCTAATGTATTCAGAGCATAGGCTTGCTTTGAGCACTCTAATTTTTTCAAAGTAACATCGCCGAATCTGCGTCCCAGCCAATTAAGGCTGGAGCGCATCCCCAACAGAAAGGGCGGAGCGACCAATGCACACGAAAAGAGCCGGACCGCTTGCCCCGCCCCAAAGGCCAACTACGAGCTTTTTAACTGCAACAACTTAAATATACGCTATTGGAGCTGGAATTACCGCGGTTGCTAGGACCAGACTTCCCCTCCAATGGATCCTCGTTAAGGGATCTAGATTGTACTCGTTCCAATTACCAAGCTTTAAAAGGCCCAGTACTGTTATTTATTATCACTACCTACCCGTGTCGTTATTGGGTAATTTGCGCACCTGCTGCCTTCCTTGGATGTGGTAGCCGTTTCTCAGGCTCCCTCTCCAAAATCGAACCCTAATTCTCCGTCACTCGTGCCCACCATGGTAGGCCTCTATCCTACCATCGAAAGTTGATAGGGCTGAAATTTGAATGAAGCATCGCCGGCGCCAAGGCCGTGCGATTCATTGAGTTATCATGATTCACCGCATTACCGGGCAAGCCCGCATCGGCCTTTTATCTAATAAATGCATCCCTTCCAGAAGTCAGGATTTGGTGCACGTATTAGCTCTAGAATTACTACGGTTATCCGAGTAGCAAGGTACCATCAAAAAAACTATAACTGATTTAATGAGCCATTCGCAGTTTCACAATACAAAAGAGTTTATACTTACACATGCATGGCTTAATCTTTGAGACAAGCATATGACTACTGGCAGGATCAACCAAGTAGCTATCCTCAGTTGTAAGGATTCTAGTCGCTAATCCTTAATTAAGTACTTAAACTCATGATTAAGACTTAAGAAACTGAAACTGAACTTAGAACAAGACTTAGAAGACTCTGTGTTTGATTGATTGAATGTGTGATACAAGGGCTCCTTATATAGGAGACGAATAGACACAAATGAAAAGACACGTCTCTTGGTAAAGAGACATACATGACTTTAGACGTAAAGACACATCCTTTCGGCGAAGAGCTGCAACCATTGGGCGAAGAGTCGCACCCGTAGAGCGAAGGGGTGTGACCAGTCGTCGAAGGAGTGTGGCTTTTGGCGAAGAGGCATGTCCTTTGAGCGAAGAGTCGCAACCATCCAAGCGTAGGGGTCCTCCTTGGCATGGCACTTCGCGTATCTGCATCAACGAGTAAGTATTGTAATGTAGTTAAGTCACAAAAGTGACATCAGTCACACGAGTGGCCAATCATGGCCGCGTGTTCGGACATCGCCGCTCCTCGATGGTTTGGATGCTGGGGCACCTCCGTCGGCACAATGGCACCGGGGTTAACCCTAGACCCGGAGGGGAGAAAGGGGGATCGACCGCGGGGGGCCACGTCAAGGTCGCACCCGACGACACGACTGAACCCGCCCCAATGTAGGAGAGCCGGGCGACAGCAGGGTGGGCCATTGTGCGACGGTGCATGCCCGCCACCCCCCAGGGAGGGTCGCAGCCGAGGCCACGGCAAAGCAGGCGCCGTCGCACAGAGTCCCCGTCCACCAAAAATACGACCCGCCAATGCTCGATCGTCCAACACCAGGCAAAGCCACCGCACGGAAGCACGTCGTTCGACAAGTACGCCCCGAGGTCGAAAAAAATATGGGGGGACAACCGAAGGCCGGCTCGCCTTCCCGCGGACGCAGCTCTTCCTCTTGACACCGGGCTGGCGGCACCGCGGCGCTTCCAACGCCGTCCGTGTCGTCTTGCATGCAACATCCCGGGGTCGGGCTGGGGCGAGGGACAAGGGCCGTCGCCGAAGCGACGCCACCGGCTCACACCGAGCACCTCCCCGTCGAGGGAAACGCACCACACCGGCCGGGAACAAAGCCCATCGGCTCGGCCGCGCCCCATCTCACGTCTAGGCACACGGATTCGGGACCTTCCGTATCGATACAAGCCGCACGTAGCTCGTGGCGCGGGAAAAAGCCCACCGCGTTCCTTGATCACACCACGGCCTGGGCGGGAGCTCACCGTCGTCGACGTCCCGGCCCCGGACACAATCCGCCGTCACCCATCGCCTACCGAGCCCCGCCGGCCACCCCCGAGCGCGCCGAGCCCTACAAGACCCAAAAAAGCCTCGAAAGTAGCCAAGCCCATCGGCAGAAGGTAGCCTTGGCTGTCACGTGACACATCCCAACCCTATGTGTCCGTGGACAAGCTACACCATAGCAGGGTTCCCGTCAATTCAGTTAGTTTAGATTTACAGTGATCTGGCACTTTTGTGAGTCTATTCGTAGACCGTGCATGCCCAGTCACTTAGCATAGATGCATATCCTTCGGTTGCACACAACATGATCATCGGAATTCCCATCAAAATCCATTCGCATCCGTTAGGGGAATTTTCCAATGCATTTTTTTAGCCTATTTTCCTATTTATTGGGATTTTCACTTATTATTTTTAAGTGACTTTCCAACAAAAGTAGGTAGGGCAATTTTGCTAAGTTAATATATAAGCAAACCAAAGTTCACACTTTCTGGCAGAAGAGGCAGCAGGAGCTCCCGCTCAACAGGCAACTTCTCAGCAGTACCCCCCCCCCCGCAGTAGATCCTCGCCATCCTCCCACTTCCCTTGGCGTTTTCATCCACAGTAGAACCTCAGCATTGCTTGCGTTTTAACCATCAGCAGCAGATCAAGTCCATAACGATTTTGCTCCTAAAACCTCAGCTTTGCTAGCGTTTTTCACAAGCAGCCCATCAGCGTTTTTGCATCTCCACAGCCCAGCGTTTTTGGCAAGAACAGGAGCAGATCAGTGTTTTTGATATTCAGCCCAAATCTGCAGCAAACACGTAGCGTTTTCAGCCTATGCACAGTAGCAGATCAGCCCCCATTCAGTTGCAGAAGTACCCCCAAGTTTAGCCCAAGAAAACGCAGCCAAAACAGTCATTTTCAGCCACCGAAACAGTCCCAGAATTCAGCGATTAGAAGATCTCAGATTTCAGCCATCAAGTCGTCGTCGTCGTCACCGTCATCGTCATCGGCATAGTCCCATTGCATCAATCCATTGCATGCGCATTGTACACCTTTGTGCAATCAAAGATAGACCACTCTCGCCAAGGAGAGTGGGGCCTTCGGAGGAGGGTTTTACAACCTCTCGGGTGTCGTATCTCTTCTCTCTCCTTCTCTCAGTCTCATTCACTTGCACGCACAATCCACTCACTTTGTTCGTGACCACAGCACTCTACAAGACGGAAAGCTCTCTCTTTCCCTAAAGAACTAAAAGGAACCTTGAGCAATAAAGATCACTAATCTTGAGAAAATACAACATTCATTCCGCTACACCTTACATTGGTATCAGAGCTTTGGAAGTGTTCTGCATTACTCAAGGAAAGAACCACGAGAATTTTTTTTGCTTGTTGCAATCCCACGAACCCAAGTTTACTTGGGCGTGGCGATTCCTAATCGTGTTTTGTTGAAGAGTGACAGGAATCCCAAGAAAGAAGGGCTTGTCCAGCCTCCCCTTGTGTCTCTTTTCTCTCATTGAGAGCGGACCGTGCACTTAGAGGCCGGCCAATCGACGTGAGGAGGGAAAAAGCAACCTTGGTGTGAGCACAAGGCCGCCAAGGGATGCGCCCGCAGAAAAGGGTAGAACTCGGGTGAAGAGAAGATCCTTCTCCAACGCAATTTGCAAGCGAAAGAAAACCTCAAGAACCCCAAGAACCCAAGACCCTCAAAACTCAAGAACCTCAAGAATCCAAGATTCTCACGAATCAAGGACCTCAAGAATCTCAAGACCCTCAAGAACCAAGTTCCTCGCGAGCTTAAGACCCCAAGATCATAGTGCATGGTCGTCACCCGAAGCAGCATGGATACTTTGCATTCAGGTGATGAGCATGAGAGAGGCGACGAAGGATTCTCCCCACCAGGAGGTTTTTCCAACCCTCACCCTTCGCCATCTACGCCAGAGCCTATGGAGGCAATGATGAAGCAAATGATGGCCATGATGGATAGACAGGAAGACAAGCGCCTTGCTTTAGAACGCGAGCGCGACGCAAGAAAAGAAAGAAAAGAACTAAGGAAGGAAGAAGCCGCAGAAAGAAACGCAGCATTGGAGGCCGATCGTGCTGCGCATAGATTGGCTATGGAGGCCGAGCGTGAAGCTCGACGAGAGCTATGCACTCAAGAATTGCTTGCCCAAGTTCTCGCCTCGAAGACCGATCCACCCAAAGACCGTGGAAGTTCGTCAAGTGGCGCAAGCCACGACGCAGATTCCAACCATCCAATTAAAGAAAAGTTGATTTTCAGTAAGTATGACGGTAAGATGGATGCTACTGTTATTCATTCTTGGTTGCATCAATTTAATGCTTATTTTGCGACAACTAAGAAGACAAGCAATAGCAAAGTTTTGACGGCAGCTATGTACCTTGCCTGTGATGCCATTAATTGGTACCACACATGGCAAGAGGCACAGCTAGCTGCGCACCTAGAGGCAGCCGACGATTTCACGCCCCTCTTTTAGTTGGGCTGATTTCCAAGACAAGCTCAAGGCACGGTTTATGCCCCCTCAGTACCTCGCACAGTTGAAAGACGATTGGCGCGCTCTCAAGCAAAATGGTATGCCGGTTATGTCTTTTTCTAATCGTGTTTTGAAGCTAGGTACCCAATTACGCATGTCGGATGATGAGCGCAAAGAGGCATTTCTCTTTGGATTGGACGAGTATATCAAGTACGATGTCGAGGTATTCGATCCAATCGATCTCAACAAGGCGGTAACGATTGCTCTCGCATAGGAGATGAAGCACAACAAGGGAAAGCCTAAGGAGAACAAGACTTGCACAAGTACCTCGCAGACTTCTCAGAACCCTCAGAACGGTAAGAACGGTAAGAATGATCACTCTTCTGACCAATCTACCAACAGTATCTCATCAAAGAATTCTTCCAATGAATCTAAGGGTAAGGATAACACAACTGCTAAACCTAAGCTTACTCCAGATGAAAAGGTAACACAAGGAATTGTAGGAGGATACATCACTTTGGAAGAACAAAGCACTTATTCTAAGGAAGGTCATTGTTTTCATTGTCACATTAAGGGTCACATAAAACCAACATGTCCTAAGCTTGAATCGAATGAATCTAAAGAACCCACAGCACCCACTACATCTGTCAATGCAATGAATGATAACACTATTGTGCCCGCAGTTTCTCAGGACCCTCCCATTGATGATTCTCTCATTAAATGTTATGGTCGTACGTCAAGGCACCGTTTTGTCATATTGTTTGACACAGGTAGTATGCATGATGTGATCAGTTCCTCTCTTGTTGAGAGAGCCCGCCTCGAGATTAGTCCTAGATCTCCTATCGAGGTCTCTGGCTTTCGTCCCGGTATGGACGCTCTCATCACAGAGGAATGCCTTGATGTGTTATTTGCAATTAAACAGACTGCCTTCACTAGAAGATTTGTTGTTTCTCCTCTCTCAGGATGTGATATGATTTTGGGCATTCGATGGTTTCGTGATAAAGACGCTCTCATGGATTTTCTGACTAACACTATAACTCTCAATGCCAAAAGTGATTCTCCTATTGTCATTCATGGAGAGGACATTGCTCATTCTCCATCTCTCATTGCTACTATGCAGGACAAGATTGACAAGATTCGAGATAAGGAGACTCTCTCAGTCTCTTTTTCTCCACAGCATGACACACAAAACTTGCATAAGCATGATGATTTGAATGATAATGATTTGCATGATGATTTGGATGAAAAAGACAAGCATGATGAATTGTATAAAGATGATGTGATTGTTCACAAGGATGATGTGTTAGTGGATGCTTTTTCTAGCGAAGCTACCCTCGTTGTAGATTCGATCAATCACGAAGATCCGATCTTGGCTTTCGAGTCGAGGTCCAAAGAACCCCCACAAGATGATTTGATCATTCAGGACGAACCGATCTTGGCTCTCGAGCCTTGGCCCAAAGAACCATCACAGGAAGTATCATGTGTTCGCATGATAGATACGCACGCATTGTTCGAGTGTTTCATTCGTGAAAGTTTCCTGTATTTTAGTCAGCATCGTTATGTGATCCCTTTTCCTAGGCATTACATATTGTATGTTGAGCACGTTTCTCTCATGGATGAGCACGAATGTATGCGGATTGTTCATGAAAAGCTGAAAAGTTTGTATGTCAGGAAGTCACATTCCATGTCTCTTCCGTGGCATGACACAGTTTCCGAAAGAGCACATGATTGTATGAGCACCAAGCATGGGCATTTCCATTGTGATTTGCCACAGTTGATTGATTTCGATCAAACAGAAAAGATTCGATCGCATTGTTTGCATGTGTTTGATGAACGAGTTGTCACTCCGTCTCTATGTTCATCTACATTGCATACACAGCCTTTAGAGAAGACAAGATTTTTTTCCTTCACTTTACATGGAATGGGTATGTTCATGGTTTTGTATTGGAAATGGTTTCAAGAATTTTCAGCCATGGAGATTCTTGAAGACGAAAGAAGCAGATCTCTAGACAGATTCAAAAGACTTTGTGTCGCTTTCGACGCGGCCCAAAGAAGCAAGCGTTGCAGACCTTTATGAAGTTCAAGTACCGCACGACCCACACATCACAGTGGGCTGGCGAAGAGTCCCTTCCAAGATTCCGGATGTTGTTGGCGATCTCCCTCGACGCCATATAGTTCGGTACCAGTACCTCACTTTGAAAAGGAGGGGATGTCACGTGACACATCCCAACCCTATGTGTCCGTGGACAAGCTACACCATAGCAGGGTTCCCGTCAGTTCAGTTAGTTTAGATTTGCAGTGATCTGGCACTTTTGTGAGTCTATTCGTAGACCGTGCATGCTCAGTCACTTAGCATAGATGCATATTCTCCGGTTGCACACAGCATGATCATCGGAATTCCCATCAAAATCCATTCGCATCAATTAGGGGAATTTTCCAGTGCATTTTTTTAGCCTATTTACTCGGATTTTCACTTATTATTTTTAAGTGACTTTCCAACAAAAGTAGATAGGGCAATTTTGCTAAGTTAATATATAAGCAAACCAAAGTTCACACTTTCTGGCAGAAGAGGCAGCAGGAGCTTCCCGCTCAACAGGCAACTTCTCAGCAATAACCCCCCCCCCCCCCGCAGTAGATCCTCGCCATCCTCCCACTTCCCTTGGAGTTTTCATCCACAGCAGAACCTCAGCATTGCTGGCGTTTTAACCGTCAGCAGCAGATCAAGTCCATAACGATTTTGCTCCTAAAACCTCAGCTTTGCTAGCGTTTTTCACAAGCAGCCCATCAGCGTTTTTGCATCTCCACAACCCAGCGTTTTTGGCAAGAACAGGAGCAGATCAGTGTTTTTTATATTCAGCCCAAATCTGCAGCAAACACGTAGCGTTTTCAGCCTATGCACAGTAGCAGATCAGCCCCCATTCAGTTGCAAAAGTACCCCCAAGTTTAGCCCAAGAAAACGCAGCCAAAACAGTCATTTTCAGCCACCGAAACAGTCCCAGAATTCAGCGATTAGAAGATCTCAGATTTCAGCCATCAAGCCGTCGTCGTCATCACCGTCGTCGTCATCGGCATAGTCCCATTGCATCAATCCATTGCATGCGCATTGTACACCTTTGTGCAATCAAAGATAGACCACTCTCGCCGACGAGAGTGGGGCCTTCGCAAGAGGGTTTTACAACCTCTCGGGTATCGTATCTCTTCTCTCTCCTTCTCTCAGTCTCATTCACTTGCACGCACAATCCACTCACTTTGTTCGTGACCACAGCACTCTACAAGACGGAAAGCTCTCTCTTTCCCTAAAGAACTAAAAGGAACCTTGAGCAATAAAGATCACTAATCTTGAGAAAATACAACATTCATTCCGCTACACCTTACATCGGCACTCGCCCGAGGGGGGGATTGCATCCCAACGTCACAACAGGGGTGCGGGTTACCTATCACTCTTCAAAAACACGATTAGGAATCGACACGCCCAATTGATCTTGGGTTACATGCGATCGCAACAAGCAAAAAATTCATTGTGGTTCTTTCCCTGAGTGATACAGAACACTGCCAAAGCTCTAATACCAATGTAAGGTGCAGCGGAAGTGAATGTTGACTTTGCTCAACATGAGTGCTCTGAAAAGTGCTCAAGGGTTCCTTTTACTTACGGAAGGGAGAGCCTTCCGTTCCTTTAGTGAGAGAGTGCAATGATCACAAACAAGTGAATGACACTGTGAACGAAGGTGTTGAGACTGTGAGAGAGAGAAAAGAATACGACACCTAACGGTTCTCAAACCCTCCTCCAAGGACCCCCTCTCTATGGCAAGAGAGGTCTATGTTATTGATTGCACAAATCTGGTACAATGGTCTAGATGCAATGGGCTTGCCGACGATGTCGACGACAATGATGACGACGAGGACGGGCTGAAATTTGAAAATGCTCAGGACTGAAATCTGAAATCTGCAAACACTGACTTTCTACTGATCACTGTGTCAACAAGGAAGGCGATGACGACGGCGAGGATCTGTTGCGGATAGGTGAGATCTACGAGGCTAGGGGTTGGATCAGCTATGTCTAAGTGCTGAAAATTGAAAACGTTGGTGCACTGGGCTGACCTGATGCCGGAAACTGCAAAACGCTAGGCAAGGTCTGCAACTAAAAACGTGTTAGGTGCAGCGGAATGAATGTTGTATTTTTTTCTCAAGATTAGTGATCTTTACTGCTCAAGGTTCCTTTTAGTTCTTAGGAAAAGAGAGAGCTTTCCGTCTTATAGAGTGTTGTGGTCACGAACAAAGTGAGTGGATATTGTGCGTGCAAATGAATGAGACTGAGAGAAGGAGAGAGAAGAGATACGACACCGAGAGGTTTGTAAAACCCTCCTCGAAGGCCCACTCTCGTCGGCGAGAGTGGTCTATGTCTTGATTGCACAAAGGTGTACAATGCATATGCAATGGACTATGCAACTTGGTCTATGCCGATGACGACGACGACGACGACGATGACGACGATGGCTGAAATCTGAGATCTTCTAACTGCTGAATTTCGGGACTATTTCGGTGGCTGAAAATGACTGTTTTGGCTGCGTTTCCTTGGCTCAAAAATGAGGTTTCTTAGGGCTGAAAACGTCTTCACGGGTTGAATCTGCTACACTTTAGGTGAATAATGTTGGTCTTAATTTGCTGCTGAAATCCAAAAACGCAAGGGGCTGAAATTGGTCCTTCTATCGTCGGGGTTCTGCAAACGCAAAAACGCTAGGCTGATCTGCTGTGTCGTGATGACACCGAGGCTGATCTACTGTGCACAAATCGCCAAGGCTGATCTGATGCAAAAACGCTAGGTCTTCTGTGGAGAAAACGCCAGAGTAGTCGCGGGGGTTGGTCTTGCTGAGAAGTTGTCTGTTGAGCAAGGTGCTCCTGCTGCCTCTTCTGCCAGAAAGTGCTAACTTGGGTTTGCTTATATATTAACTTAGTAAAATTGCCCTACCTACTTTTGTTGGAAAGTCACTTACAAATAATAAGTAAAAATAACCAAAAATAGGAAAATAGGCTAAATGCACTGGAAAATTCCCCTATGATGCTAATGGATTCTGATGGGAATTCCGATGATCATGTTGTGTGCAATCGGAGGATATGCATCTATGCTAAGTGACTGGGCATGCACGGTCTACGAATAGACTCACAAAAGTGCCAGATCACTGCTAATCTAACTTGATCGGACTGACTGAACCCTGCTGTGGTGTAGCTTGTCCACGGACACATAGGGTTGGCATGTGTTACGTGACATCCCCTCCTTTTCAAAGTGAGGTATTGGTACCGAACTCTATGGCGTCGAGGGAGATCGCCAACAGCATCCGGAATCCTGGAAGGGACTCTTCGCCGGCCCACTCTGTTGTGTGGGCCGTGCGGTACTTGAACTTCATAAAGGTCTGCAACGCTTGCTTCTTTGGGCCGCGCCGAAAGCGACACAAAGTCTTCTGAATCTCCTTTCTTGCTTCAACTTCGTCTAGAGTCCTGCTTCCTTCGTCTTCAAGAATCTCCATGGCTGAAAATTCCTAAAACCATCTCCAACAGAAAACCATGAACATACCCATTCCATGTAAAGTGAAGGAAAAAAATCTTGTCTTCTCTAAAGACTGTGTATGCAATGTCGATGAACATAGAGACGGAGTGACAACCCGTTCATCAAACATATGCAAACAATGAGATCGGATCTTTTCTGTTTGATTGAAAACAATCAACTGTGGCAAATCACAATGGAAATGCCCATGCTTGGTGCTCATACTATCATGTGCTCTGTCAACAACTCTATCATGCCAAGAAAGAGACATGGAATGTGACTTCCTGACATACAAACTTTTCAACTTTTCATGCACAATCCGCATACATTCGTGCTCATCCATGAGAGAAACGTGCTCAACATACAATATGTCATGCCTAGTAAAAGGGATCACATAACGATGCTTACTAAAATACAGGAAACCTTCACGAATGAAACACTCGAACAATGCGTGCGTATCAATCATGCGAACACATAATACTTCCTGTGAGGGTTCTTTTGACCAAGGCTCGAGAGCCAAGATCGCTTCTTCGGGATCTATCGAATCTTCTTGTGGGGGTTCTTTGGACCTTGACTCGAAAGCCAAGATCGGTTCTTCGTGATTGATCGAATCTACAACGAGGTTAGCTTCGCTAGGAAAAGCACCAACTAACACATCATCCTTGTGAACAATCACATCATCTTCATGCAATTCATCATGCTTGTGAGAAATCACATCTTGATCATGCAAATCATCATACTTAGCAATATCATTCAAATCATCATGCTTATCTTTGTCATCCAAATCATCATGCAAATCATTGTCAATCAAATCATCATCATGCTTCACACAATCATGCAAATCCTGTATGTCATGCTTTGGAGAAGAAGAGACTGAGAGTCTTCTTTTCCCGAATTTCTTGTATCGGTGTCGACACTTGAGAAAAGAGTCGCAACATCTCTTGCATTCGTGCTTTGTTCTCGCGATAAAATTCTGCTTGTCTTGCTTTGTTCGCTAGTCAAATTCTGCTTCTCTTGCTTTGGCTTCCAAGCGTGCTTGCTCGTTCTCAAGCGCTATGGCGGCCATTCTTTCTTGGTACTTATGCTCGATGGCTACGATTCTTTCTTCGCTTTCTAACTTCTTGTCCATCATCCTCTTGTCGAAAGCCTCCATAGGAGTTAGTGCAATCCTTGTAGTAGATGGAAAAGGGGGAAGGTCGGAAAAACCTCCTGGTGGGGAAAATTCCTCTTCGCCTCTCTCATGCTCATCACCTCCAAGCGAAGTATCCATTCCGCTTCGAGTGATGTGTAACAGACTTGGACACTCCAAGTCAAGAATCAACCGCGACAGCACCAAATAACCACTTCAATTCACAGATCACAATAGATTTGCACTGGCCCGGCAGAGTTCCGTGCCTAGAGATATTGGCCCCAAAGACTGGCGCCCCTTTCGGTATTTCTTTTTATATTAATCAATCATCAAAGTACAAGAGAGCGGTTAGGGTTTCACTCTCAGACTCTGCGTCCAGATGCTCTGAGAAGTGAGGCCCTCACCACTAATTTAAAGGTTACAAAGGATGCCCAAAAGCAGAGCCCCGAAAGCTTTTAAAATCGAAAGCATCAGTTCTCTCTCTCTCTTAGAGAGTCTTTTCTCTTTTTTTTTTTTTAAAAAGCAAAAGCAAAATTCACGTCGCTCATCATTTTCCAAAAAAAAAAATTTAATAATCCGCCTCCGCGATTTCCGGAAATTAGGGTTTTTGGCAAAAATTAGGGTTTGCAGGAATTTTAGGGTTTCTGGCAGAAATTAGGGTTTCTGTTGTCCGCCACGTCATCACTTTGTGACATACCCCCCTCTTGAAAGCATTGTAATCGACCGCGATTACGCCTGCAAAACCGACAAAAGCCATAAACCGTCTTAGCAGACACTGACTGTTAGTACCTACGTACTAGGAACGCACATCTAGCACATGTACAAAATCGACAGTCACATCACACGACATCACAGGACATCACCAGACATCACATGACATTCAACATTCATTCGGATCTTAGACCATGATTTATCGGCAATGTAGCTAGCAATCACATCTAGGTCCAATCGGGACCTCATCGATGTCCGATTGACTAACCCCTATTGCAACCATGTCTATTCGAGATCAATCAGACCAAAATGCTGCAGTCATTTCGTCTATCAGTTCCTGCACTCACAAGAAGTCAAGAACAAATCAGTATCATAATCAGGAATTCCATTTCATAAAGTCATCCAGCAGAATACTGTCAGCTCTCAGTATCCCTGAAGCTCAAAGAGACATCAGTGACTTTAGTATCAAAATCGAGGCATCTGTTGACAAAGAAGCGGAGTAACTCCCCTCTTGTGCATCCCACTGCACCAGATCTTCGGCCAAGCTGAGTTTCTGGGTTCCGTTTGGAGTAGACTATGCTAAACCAAAACATCGAGGTAAAGTTTCACAATCCGAGGAGTATCTGCTAGGTCCTCCTCCTCCATCCACTTCGCATCAAATGCACGAAAGTTCTTGAACTTAACCAAGAACCGCCTTCAGACTTTACCTTTCTTCGTATCATTATGTGCCAAAATCTGTTCAGGAACAAGGATCTCCTCGTTTTCTTCCACTTTGGGTTGCTCATCAGGCTCCCCATCATCAGGCACATCACCCTTAACAGGGTTCAAGAGACTCACATGCAATGCATTGTGAATCCTCCAAGTATCTGGCAGTTTCAATCGGAAGGAGACATCATTTATCTTGTCAGTAATCTGGAAAGATTCGTAGTATCACATACTAAGCTTTGGAAAAAGCCTCTCCTTTCCCTGTTTCTTTCTTAGGCGTGCCTTCTCAAAAGTAAGAGCACCCAATCATCCTCCTTCAGTTTCCAGTCGCGACGATGGCGATCCGCTGCCTTTTTCTGTCGTTCTTGAGACTCCTGCAAAGTCTCGCGAACCTTGGCAAAAGCCGTATCCAAATCTCGCGAATATACATCCGCTTCAAATTTCTAATCTTTCGTGCTCAAGAAGGATGGAACCTTCGCAGCAGTTTCAACAATCTCACATGGCATCTTCCCCGTCGAAGAGTGGATCGTGTTATTGTAGGCAAATTCCACCAAAGGTAAGTTCTTTTCCCATTGAGTCTTCTGATGCGAGATACAAGACTTCAACAAATCTAAAATCACTGAATTGGCAATCTCAGATTGCCCGTCATTCTGCAAGTGGAACGATGACGAGAACTGCAACTGCGTGCCAATGTTCTCCCAAATTGCTTTCCAAAACAAACTCATAAATCTGGGGTCTCTGTCGGAGACAATCGTCTCATACGTGCCATGTAATCAGAAAATCATCGTGATCATTCTGTATTCTGGGGAGATCAAAAAAAAAAAAAAAAATCCATTTCAATATTTTCCCAGGGGCGGGTGGGTATGGGTAAAGGCTGTAACAATTCCTGTGCCTTATGCCTGTCAAACTTCACCTTCTGGCATACCAAGCAACTGCGCACAAACTCTTCCACATCCTTCTTCAGTCTCCGCCAAAAGAAATCTCTCTCTACCCCTTTCATGGTGGTAGCAATGCCGCGGTGACCCGTAAAAGGTGGACAATGGCAATCAATCATAACCTTTTCCCTCAACGGCTGTGTAACGCACAACATAGTCTTTTTCATCAAGTAGCCTTCCCGAAGGGAGTATCCAGCTACTGTCTCCCCATCCCGTATCCGTGTGAAAATATCTCCAAAATCTGTATCTGTGGCACACTGATCGACCATATCCTCGAAGCTCTTATGATGTATCGCGGAAATAACCAGAACCAACGGTTTCCGAGACAAAGCATCTGCCACCACATTCTTCTGTCCCTGCACATGGACAATTTGGAAGTGGAACTGTGACAAGATGCACCCACCGCATCTGCTTTTCCGAAAGCTGCTTCTGTGACAAGAAGTAGCGCAAACTCTGATGGTCTGTAAAGACAATAAAATCCGCTCCGAGTAGGTAATTCCGCCACTGAGTAAGAGCGTGGATAACCGCCAAAAGCTCTTTCCCATAGATCTGTGCTGTCATCTGCGGCCTAGAGAACAAACGGCTCTCGTAAGCTATGACATGGCCTTCTTGCATCAAGACCGCACCCAGACTACGACCACAAGCATCACAATATACTTCAAATGACTTCTGCAAGTCCGGCAAAGTCAAAATAGGTCCCGTAGTCAATTTCTCTTTCAACGTCTGAAAGGCAGTCACCTCTGGGGGTCCCCACGAAAAAGGTACTCCTTTCTGTGTCAAGATATGCAAAGGGGAAGCAACCTCTGCAAACTTTCGTATGAACCGCCTGTAGTACGAACACAGTCCCAAGAAGCTTCTAACTTCATGAACATTCCTCAAATCGGGCCAATCACAGATAGTCTCTATCTTGGCCGGGTCCATTTACAATGTGTCCCAAAAAGTGCATCTCTAGTAGGAAAAATTCACTTTTCTTAGCATTAATCACTAATGTGTGATCTCGTAATGCCTGAAAGACTTGAAGCAGATGATCTCTGTGTTCTGCCTCATTCTTGGAGAAAACAATGATGTCGTCAAAGAAAGTGCCAACAAATAGCTTGTACTCTCGAAAAATCCTGTCCATCATCCGGTTAAATGTCGCAGGAGCATTGGTTAAGCCAAAAGGCATCACCAAAAACTCAAATAACCCAAAAGTCGTCCGAAAAGCTGTCTTGTAGACATCTCCTGGTGCTATCCTAATCTGATGATATCCACTCTTCAAGTCAATCCTGCTAAAGCACGAGGATCCCTGTAACCTGTCGAGTATATCATCGATCCTAGGAATCGGAAATCTGTTCTTGATGGTGATTTCGTTGAGAGTGCTATAATCGATGCACATTCTCCAAGATCCGTCTTTCTTCAAAACCAACAACACTGGAGAGCAATACGGTGAAGTACTAGGCTGGACAAGACCCTTTTCCAAGAGGTCTTTCACTGAGTTCATAATCTTTTCATTCTGTACTCGGCTCACACGATAAGGTGGCCGATTCGGTGGCGTGCTTCCAGATATCAGATCAATGGTATGATCTTCAAGCCCTCTCAAAAGCAATCGGCATGAGCGTGGAGAAAAAAAATCTTGGCGTTCTTTTCTTCAGGTCAAAACATATTCAACCTTTATCCATCGTTCAGTTCTCCCAAAAGAATGAGTAAGAAAACTGAAGTTCATCAAGTACAATCTCTAAGCCCTTCATTTATCAAAGTCGCTTTCTCGGCCCAGTAGTCAACCACGGCGTAGTTCTTGTGGTACCAAGGGATCCCGAGCAGAACGTCACTCGCGTGCCCTGAACACCCCTGTCATTGCAAACGAAGTTTGCCAATGCTCGGTGTAATGGCAACATCCCATCCGGGTGCCAGTCGAACTACATCCGCCTGTGGCGTCAGTCTGTCGAGCGTAGTTCCAAATCGAGCCGCCAATTCCAAGTGAAAAGAAGTTGGCCTTGGCTCCTTCAAAAGAGCTTCCTGATCCTTCACTTTGCCCCAAAAAAAAGCGACAAAGTTTGTACTTTCATTCATTTGATTCGGTGCAAGTCCCACGCCATGTGGTACCAGTTCTACTTTTCTATCTGCCTTTTTTGCCACATTCCTCAGCTGCTCTCAAACTCTTAGGCCTGTCGTCGTCTTTATCATTCTGTTCTTTCTGTGCCTTATCAAGGCACTCTGCGGAGATATGTCCATGTTCCCCGCATCCAAAGCACTTCCCCTCTCTGATGAAGCGAGCTCTCTCCTCAGGAGTAAGCTTGGGTTGTGCATCCTTTTTCTCTGGCTTGCTCTTTTTCTTTCTATTTTCATTCCCAGAAGTTTGTTCGGCTCGTTGTGTCATGGCCTTATCTGTGGGGTAGGTCAAACTGCCAGAGTGAATGGCAAAGCCCCGCTTCGCATGACTCATCAACTCCTGAATAGAAGCTGACTTCTGTTCCAAGCAGTGATCTCGGATCTCTATAGGTAAACCCAAGGTAAACCGCTCAATCTGTTCTCTGAACGAGATCTTCTTGAATGAAGAGGCGGGTAGAAAAGAGCTCCAGAATCTTTCACAGTAAGAATTCACTGTATCGCTCTTGGTCATCCGGAGATGGTTCCAAGCAACTTGTATATCTCGCTCAAACTCTTGAGTCAACCAAGAAGAAATAAAAAGCCTCTTGAATTTCAGCCATGTAACTGGCACAGTCTTGCTTAATAGAAGCGTGGACCACCAAGTACGAGCATTCCCCTTAAAGTAAGAGGCAGCTCTCCGAATCTTGGAGTGCTCTGAATAGCGTCCTCCCGCGAAAGCGATGTCAACCTGCTGTATAAAAGACAAAGCCTTCGAAGCATCTGAGTATCCTGAAAAGTATCAAACTTGATCGAGTGGCCACCTTCCTTAAACTCTCGGACTTTCTTGCTTTTATCTTCGAGAAAGTCATACTGGTTGGCTTTGTAAAAATTCTTCTTGTTCGCATAAAACTTTCCGTCATCGAAATCTGAGCTGTCTGTAGACGAGTCCTCAGTAGAACTGTCAGTCTCTGGGCGAGATTTAGCCTTCTTTGCCTTTCTCTTGCCCTTTCCAAAGCGTTGCTTCTTGCTTCGCTTTTTACCTTTTCTGTCTTCTTCGCTCGAATCCGAGGAGCTAGAAGAACTGTCAAAAGAAGAAGAAGAAGAACTGGATAGGTCTTCAAACTTGACGCGCTTCTTCAATTTCTTTGCCTTGTCAAATGTCGACCGACGACCCAAATATCCCGGGAAGTCAGTGCCTTTCTTCTGCTTTTTGCCGTGCTTTTTGGCTTTCTTTTTTGTGTCAAAAAGCTGAGCAATCCGTGCATCAACCACGTTCTCCAGTTCCTTCTCCGTATATTTCTTGGAGGCAGAAGGTTTCTTGAGAGCGGGTTTCGGGAGTGGTGTTGTGGTTCTTTGCCACTCCATCTGTACCTCTTTCAAAGAGGTCTGGTTCATATATTTTGCCATCTTCGGGTCCTTGGCAAAATTGAGCATAATCTTTGTTGCATCACCAATCAATTGACGACGCTCCATCTCTCTTTGCTCCGCCTGAGTAGGCCGAGGCGGGCCATACTCTCTGTCTGAATCTTCGTTGTGATCCCAACCCGCATCTCCAGATGCAGAGGGAGTCGACTGATCATTGCCTGAAGCCATAGGTGCCGCGGAAAAAAAAAATTCGGGGATCGGATTTCCCGTAGAAGAGAAATCGGCTGTGCTCTGATACCACTGTAACAGACTTGGACACTCCAAGTCAAGAATCAACCGCGACAGCACCAAATAACCACTTCAAAACAATTCACAGATCACAATAGATTTGCATTGGCCCGGCGGAGTTCCGTGCCTAGAGATATTGGCCCCAAAGACTGGCGCCCCTTTCGGTATTTCTTTTTATATTAATCAATCATCAAAGTACAAGAGAGCGGTTAGGGTTTCACTCTCAGACTCTGCGTCCAAATGCTCTGAGAAGTGAGGCCCTCACCACTAATTTAAAGGTTACAAGGGATGCCCAAAAGCAGAGCCCCGAAAGCTTTTAAAATCAAAAGCATCAGTTCTCTCTCTCTCTTAGAGAGTCTTTTCTCTTTTTTTTTTTTTAAAAGCAAAAGCAAAATTCACGTCGCTCATCAAAATAATAATAATAATAATAATCCGCCTCCGCGATTTCCGGAAATTAGGGTTTCTGGCAGAAATTAGGGTTTGCAGGAATTTTAGGGTTTCTGGCAGAAATTAGGGTTTCTACTGTCCGCCACGTCATCACTTTGTGACATGATGACCATTCTGCAATCGTGGGTTCTTGTGGGTTCTTGTGGGTCTTGGGTTCTTAAGTCCACGAGGAACTTAGGTTCTTGCGGGTCTAGGGTTCTTAAGTTCACGAGGAACTTGGGTTCTTGAGGGTCTTGAGGTTCTTGAGGTCCTTGATTCGTGAGAATCTTGGGTTCTTGGGGTTCTTGAGGTTTTCTTTCGCTTGCAAATCGCATTGGAGAAGGATCTTCTCTTCACCCGAGTTCTACTCTTTTTTGCAGGCGCACCCCTTGGCGGCCTTGCGCTCACACCAAGATTGCTTTTTCCCACCTCACGTCGATTGGCCGGCCGCTAAGTGCACGGTCCGCTCTCAATGAGTGAAAAGAGACACAAGGGGAGGTTGGACAAGCCCTTCTTTCTTGGGATTCCTGTCACTCTTCAACAAAACACGATTAGAAATCGCCACGCCCAAGTAAACTTGGGTTCGTGCGATCGCAACAAGCAAAAAAACTCTTGCGGTTCTTGTGGTTCTTTCCTTGAGTAATGCACAACACTTCCAAAGCTCTGATACCAAGGTTAGGTGCAGCGGAATGAATGTTGTATTTTCTCAAGATTAGTCATCTTTACTGCTCAAGGTTCCTTTTAGTTCTTAGGGAAAGAGAGAGCTTTCCGTCTTATAGAGTGTTGTGGTCACGAACAAAGTGAGTGGATATTGTGCGTGCAAATGAATGAGACTGAGAGAAGGAGAGAGAAGAGATACGACACCGAGAGGTTTGTAAAACCCTCCTCCGAAGGCCCCACTCTCGTCGGCGAGAGTGGTCTATGTCTTGATTGCACAAAGGTGTACAATGCGTATGCAATGGACTATGCAACTTGGTCTATGCCGATGACGACGATGACAACGACGACGACGATGGCTGAAATCTGAGATCTTCTAACTGCTGAATTTCGGGACTGTTTCGGTGGTTGAAAATGACTGTTTTGGCTGCGTTTCCTTGGCTCAAAAATGAGGTTTCTTAGGGCTGAAAACTGATGGTCTTTACGGGCTGAATCTGCTACACTTTAGGTGAATAATGCCGGTCTTAATTTGCTGCTGAAATCCAACAACGCCAAGGGCTGAAATTGGTCCTTCTGTCGCCGGGGTTCTGTAAATGCAAAAACGCTAGGCTGATCTGCTGTGTCGTGATGACGCCGGGGCTGATTTGTTGTGCACAAATCGCCAAGGCTGATCTGATGCAAAAACGCTAGGTCTTTTGTGGAGAAAACGCCAGAGTAGTCGCGGGGGTTGGTCTTGCTGAGAAGTTGCCTGTTGAGCAAGGTGCTCCTGCTGCCTCTTCTGCCAGAAAGTGCTAACTTGGGTTTGCTTATATATTAACTTAGCAAAATTGCCCTACCTACTTTTGTTGGAAAGTCACTTAAAAATAATAAGTGAAAATAACCAAAAATAGGAAAATAGGCTAAATGCACTGGAAAATTCCCCTATGATGCTAATAGATTCTAATCGGAATTCCGATGATCATGCTGTGTGCAACCGGAGGATATGCATCTATGCTAAGTGACTGGGCATGCACGGTCTACGAATAGACTCACAAAAGTGCCAAATCACTACTAATCTAACTTGATCGGACTGACTGAACCCTGTTGTGGTGTAGCTTGTCCACGGACACATAGGGTTGGGATGTGTCACGTGACAACGCCAGGTGATCTGTAGCAAAAACGTTGGTCTTAATCTGTAGCAGAAACACTAGGCTGAATCTATAGATGAAAACGCTAGGCTGTCCTACTTCTATTGGCTGAAAACGCTGCACTGCAAGTTGCTGAAACTTCTGCTGCCTCTTCTGCCAGAAACTGCTAGCGCTAGGTTTCTTTTATAGTAACTTAGCATATTTACCCTACACAGTTTTCCAACAAAAGTCACTTATTAAATAATAAGTGAAAAATGAGTAAATAGAGAAAATGGGTTCTATGCACTGTAAAATGCTCATGATGGGTACAGCATGTCATGTTGATGATCATGTTGTGTGCAACCAGAGGATATGCAACTACTCTAAGTGCCTGGACAGGCACGGCCTGCGTATAGGCTTGCAAAGGTGCCTGAACACTTCCTAAGCTGACATGAACCCTAGACCTAAAGTAGCTTGTCCACATGCACATAGGGTTAGATGTGCACGTGACATTTTGTTTTCTTCTTCTTTTCCAAGTAATCATACTAAGTAGCTCATAAAAGGTGATTCTTCTTCTTGCCATAAAGTGCACCAAAAGTGTGTCACTATCAGAACTATCCAAGGTGGAAGAGGTTTCCTCCTCCAAACTACTAGATTGCTTTTTGTGCTTTCTAGACTTTTTCTTTGATTTGCTTTTCTTGATTTTTCTTTGCTTCTTCCGTTTCTCTCATTCTCACTAGAACTTGAAGAAGAAGAATTGATAGAGCTATCTAAAGAAGGATCATCCTCAATGCAAACGCGCTTCTTTGATTCGCTTGCCTCCTTGAAAGTAGATTTTCGGCATGATCCTTTGCCTTGTCCTTCTGAGAGTGCTTTTTAGCTTTTATCAACTTGCTGACTTTCTATTCAAGAGCTTCATCAAACTCTTTCTATGAATATCGCTTTTGATTCTTTGCACCCGGCTTTGCTGATTTCGTCGGAGTGTGGACGGCCTTATGCCATCTGTCGTAAACCTCAACAATCAGATAAGTCTCCAAATAATTCACATAGTTCGGGTCCTTAGAGTATTTGACAAGGCGCCGTGCACAGGTGCCAACCTAGAGTTGTCGCTAGTATTCAAATCTGTCAAGATCCCCTACTAAAGGCTTGCCATGGTTCTCTCCCGATTCTTCAAAAGAAGGCTTTCTCGTAAAAATTATCATGGATCCAAAATAATTTATATGTAATGGGACTCCAATTTAGGCCCTATCGAGGTAAGCACACACCATGCCAACTGGCAACAGTACATTATTCATAACCCAATATGAGAAAAAATTCTCTCTTCTTACATTTTCTCTCCTATCTCCTTTTTGCTGGAGTCATTTTCAATGCTATCTAACGAACCTATACACAATAGCCCTAACAACTAAATTTTCTCCAACAATATAGTCACCGAGACTCGTGATAATGCTCTGTTACTTCTAGAACTTTCTACCAGATAAAGCAACCCTGACCAAACCATTGTAGTCATTCTTTGTAATGTTCTTTGGTTTCTCTTTTAAAAACGAATTACTACATGATGAACATTAGCGTATATGTAACAGACCTCGACACCCCAAGTCAAAAATCTGGCACGACACACGAGAGAATCGCTTAAAAGTTAAAACACTTCACAAACTTTATCACAGTTAAATAGAATCGACAGGGCCCGGCGTAGTTCCGTGCCCAAAGGTATTGGCCCCAAAGTCGCCTGTTTCGGTATTTATTTTTATATTAATGCTTGAGCAAAGTTACAAAGTCCAAGGGTCCTCTCTGCTTAGTTGCTCGTCAGCAAACTGAGTACAGGAGCCCCTCTCAATACATATTTAAAGACCCATGGCCTCTCACAAAAGCATTACATGAAAAGCTTCTAACCCCAAAAGCTAGAGCGCAAATCGCGAAAATCGGTACACTGTGCCACGTCATCAATCAACGCATTTTGCAGGATTCCGCACGACTTGCCACATCAGTAATGAGCATGTCAACACGTTTCTCGAGTGTCCGTACAACTGTCCACGTCAGTATTTCCGAGACTGCCATATCATCAATTTGTGACATACGCCCTCTTGAAAGAATTGTGACCAGGTTCATTCTTGAGCCATCAATGCTCCCAATTGCTTTCATATGCAAATTTCTCACCGTCTCATCCTCGATTTCACCTACAAAACATGTAAAATTTCAAGCAAATGGCTCACCTCGTTGCAAAAGAGTGAATATCCAGCTCCATTCTTCTCAATGCTTACTGATGTGAGTTCCTCGCTCTGTTATTTATACACAAATAACAAGATCTTCCAAAAACATTAATTCCACACATACTGAAATTTATTGCAGAAACCCTAATTTTCCAAAGTTGTGGGGTATAAAATCCGTTCACATCAATGCGTAGAGCTTGTTGAGAGGATCAACTTTGCCTTCTATCGCATATCCAAATTCTCAACCGTCAAAGAGGTTTTCATAAGTTCTCTGCAACACAGAAAAGCATTAAAAAACGAACTCTTTCTCTCTTGCAAGTGGTCTTGAATTCCTTATGGCTTATGCCCTATAAGACAGAGCGATGAAAACGGGAGTGCGCTCGATGCGCGCTGAAGTAAGGGTTGGAGTGGCTACTAAGTCCGCGGTCGGGACACAAAGCTTCTTTAATAAAAATTTCTGTGAAATCCCTTAGTGTCGTATTGCTCAGTCTGCTCTTTGGTAGGACCGGTGCGCTTTCAAAAAAGCATACGTATGAAGCTCTGATACCACTGTAATCCCAAGTCAAAAATTTGACACGACACACGAGAGAATCACTTAAAACACTTCACAAACTTTATCACAATTAAATAGAGTCGACACGGCTCGGCGTAGTTCGTGCCCAAAGGTATGACCCCAAAGTCTTGCATCCCTTTCGGTATTCATTTTTATATTAATACTTGAGCAAAGTTACAGAGTCCGAGGGTCCTCTCAGCTCAGTTTTTCGTGAGCAAACTGAGTGCAGAGGCCCTCTCAATACATATTTAAAAGGCCCATGGCCTCTCACAAAAACAATACGTGAAAAGCTTCAAACTCAAAAGCTTCCGAATCCAAAAGCTGAAGCACAAATCGCGGAAATCCGTACGTTGTGCCACGTCATCAGTCCAAGGTTGCATCCGTACGTACGTACGGATCCGTACAATACGATACAGCCGTATGGTACGGTTCCGTACGTACGGATAGATAGTGTACTTTTTTTTCCTCATTCACTTTTTTTTTTAATTTTAGGGGCATCTTGCCATTGGGCAATGGACTAAAGTTTATTGTATTATATAGTGCATTCCCATTTTTTTGTCTTTTTTATGGTAGAGTCTAAATTGGTCACTATAGTATGACGTATCCATCTTTGTATGAGTATTGATAATCAGTCCTCAATCTTGACTCTTGATGTTTTATGTATTTTGATTCCGGTATCATGGTATGTTAAAGTTTTAAGTTTTAACTTTTCCCAATCGTGACTCATGTTTAGTGCTACTGAAATTTGACTAAGTGATGTATTCTAAGAGTTAAGTACGGATAACATTTGAAGCAGTATCTAATAGACATTGAAGCAGTATCTAATGGATGTTTGAAGCATAGTTACCAGGAACGGGAAACCGGAACGGGAATGCAGAACAAAATGCCATTCCCGGTTACGGGTACTCACGTTTGAAATACGGAACGGGGATTCGGAACGGGAACTTGGAATGGGAACGGGGAACGGAGACCTGAAAACGGCCATTCCCTGTTACTATGGTTTGAAGTAGTATCTATGTCTAGACTCTATGTAGTTCCTAGTATGTATAGGTTGAAAAAGGCTAAAGTCACTATTCTTTTTGTTGTTACAAATGTTACATACTGCTCACGTACCTTAAAGGCCGATCCGTACAAAAGTATGTACCTTACGTACTGATTACGTATCGTACACTCCGTACCTTTCCACCTTGCATCAGTCAATGCGTTTTACGGGATTCCGTATGACTTGCCACGTCAACATATCAACGCTTTTTTCGGACCTCCGTACAATTGTCCATGTCAGTATTTTTGAGACTGCCACGTCATCAATTTGTGATAGTATAAGTTTGCAAACCAGTAAGTAAGGCACCATTCACACTACACATTCGTCGTGGATTCACTTATTTGGACCAATGAAAAAGGATCCCCATGGTCGCACCATCCACACTACACAGTTTCCACTCGCCAAGCAGTTGGGCTGACATGCTGACTCAAGCCCTACAGCGCACTCTACTGTTCTGGGCTACTCAGCCCGCCCGTGGAATACCCAACCTGCAGCCAATCAACGTGAGAGAGCACTTGAACGCTGTAGGAAAGAGTGCGCGCCATCCACAGCAAGTGTGAACCAAAACCTACTCACTTGTGTGAAGTCCGGGAAGAAAAGAGAGATGGAAGGTAGTCTCATAACATGCGCAGTTTGAACAGGGCCTAGTACATTCTCCATGGTGGAATTCATCTTTCGCTTCAAAAGAGAATGTGAGGGCCTCAAGGTGCTCTCGCCCAACACCTTTAACGGGATCTTCTTGAACCCCCTTACAAATGGATTGACGATTGTGGACTAACAATCTTGTGCTTAGCATGACCGATATGATGATCACAAAATCCTCAAAAAGATAATCAAAGCCGTCCCTGAATCAAGTAATCAAGGATCAATGTACTTTAGGCATGCAAGTTTGTGTCTATTATTCAAGATTTTCCCTGAAAGAATAGCTTTGATTTTTAGTGCTGTCTGTGGGAAGCCAATTTTGGTCAACAATGAGTAAAAGGTGTACACGAAATTGTCACTTTGCCCCGGCTTGAACTAAAGCAAATTATCTAACTTCAAAGGTTGGGTACATTCATGGGTCAGAATATAGCTTCTTTCTCTAAATTGCAGCACGGATTCTCCAGGAAAACCGGCTAATTAGGTTCTACAAAATTGAATATCCATGCCACAGCCACTCTGACTTCTCATTTCTCAAAGTCTGATCATTGAGAGTGCATTTGTGTCACTTACTTATAGCACCAAATCACCATGACATGCCAGATACAATGTCTTTCGTTGAACAGGGGGCTTAAACAGTAATTCACGTCAAAAGAAACTGCGACACTGTCCCTTTCCCAGTCGGTTGTGCAAGGAAAACACACCTGGATGCCCTTTGCTTGAGCTTCTCATCATTTGAAACTGTCCCAAAGCGCTTGGTTCGCCGCTGTTTCTTCTGCTCCTCAGAGCTACTATGCGAGAGACCTTCATTCGATGCCAAAACCTTTCCACCTTCTGATGAGACTGATAATTGCTTGACGTCTCTCCCTGAGGAGCCAGAAAAGCTGACTGTCTTGTCAGCTGCTTCCTGCTCAATCTTTGAAGCTTCCACTTCCTTGGGCTTCTGTGTGACTGAAGTTTCACAACCTGACTCTTCATTCTGCGCTTGCACGTCATTTTCTGTACTCTGAGCCGAGCTCTCCAGTTGGCGCTCTGCATCCTGCACAAGGGTTAGCGATTCCTTAAAGGATTTGGACTTGGCAAGGCGAGCAAGAACGGAGTCCTTCACCACCAATCCTTTGCTGGCTAGAACGCCCCGCAGCTCATCTACCTTCGCAGATGGTGCGCCAGAAGGATTGGGGGTTGCGGCTGTCGACGCCATAGCCGACTTGCGAAATGCACTCCTTCGGAATTTTCACCTAAAAATTACGACCATATAGAGGAATTTAGGAGGGAAACTTGGGCAGGGCGTGGTCACGCGATGCATAGTTGTCAATCGATTACTTGTTGATTTAAATGACTGTGTTGCCTCGTGTGACCACAACATAAATCTAGGCTTTCAGGCGGAGGCAAAAGTTGGCTCCACCTTTCCTCCGGTCCCTCTAAGAGTTGAGTCGCACCTGTCTTAGTAGGGATAATGGTGGGAAGAAGGAAGTTGAGGTCGCACCCTTTGCTTGAAATTTGAAGAAGCGAGCTCGAGAGAATTTTTAGGAATGGCTGCAAGTCACATGACCTCCTTCAATTGGAGGGAGTTGCACCACAAAATGAGGAGAAGTAAAAGGCTTCCTAAAGAATATCTCAATACTCCTTTTCCCAGTGCTACCAGGAGTAAGTTCGATTTTCTTGGCATCTTTTACATTATAGAATGTGACCTCCTCCCACTCCCCTGCTGATCCTTGGTGTGCCCAGCCCTAAACAGAGGGTAGTCTCAAAAAGAGGATGTTTGCGCTCTTTGTAGGCCATCATGAGACGACTTGTTCATGTTTTGCTCCTTGAATGGAGTGACAAAGTTAGAGGGGGGCTTACAAGAGTTCATAGTTCTTCTTCTGAGTTAACTGCACACCCCTTCCATTCAGTTGTTGTGTTGTCTAAACCCAGCCTTAGGTTGTTAACACATTGGGCATGCTTACATAAAGGTTGATGGGCACAAAAGCACCAGTCGTCATCGTAGGCAAGAACCCCCATCAAAGAATGTGCAAGATTTGTAACTAGGAGCCACTAGGATAAAGGGGCCAATAAAAAAAGTCCCTCCAAAAATAATTTATGACCAACACAAGCACAACAAATTATGGATATACTTAGAAACTTGTGTATGTGTCCTATTGTGATTAGCTACACATAGTAGCCTTACAAGCCCTACTATATGCTTCTCTTTTCATAACTAATCTCTCTAGGTGAGGACTAAAAAACTAGATCCAAAGGATAAGGATAAAAACATTCAAAATATTGGGTTTGTGGCCTTTGGCCTAACGCCGACAGCTGGTGTGAGAATCATCTCTTGTACAGTAAGCAGTCCAATAAGCATGCAAGCATGAGAGGGCACATGGCTTAGCACATGTGGCATATGAGTTGCACAAGAGTCCAAATGACCATCCCAATCAGCATGATTTTCTTGTAGCCACTCTTGACCTTTGGAGAGTTGCCCCTTGACCCTTAGGAAAAGGTACATTGAGAGGTGCATCTAGCCGTATGAGCTACTATTTAAGTAGCAAGCTCTTGTACACACATTCTAACCGCAACCCAATAAAGCATTGTATGCATCTTTAATCAAATTATGATTTGAGTCTACACTCTCACTCTCACTCTCTCTCTCTCTCTCTAATTACTAGTGTAATTATTAACGCTACCAAGATGAATGCTAGTCTCGTCGATCCACCCTAGCCCAACAAGTGGTATCAAAGCTTATGGTAGGATCAAAATTCTCTAATCACTTTCCCCTAATTGCATTTCTTAATAATTGATCTCTAACATATCTATGTGTGGGCACGTCCTTGGTAGACCCAATTAGTCACTACCCTCCATGGATTAGGCAAGCTTGATTAGAAAGCATTAGTTTTCATTTAGGTTGCACTTTTGTGTCGATTTTGTATGTTCCTTCTCCTCTAATTACTCTATGCTCAAAGCTCCAAACCGCATCATTCTAGGTGTGTGGGATTAGTGTTCAACAAGAGCTTCCTGTAGAGCCCTTAAGCATCAAATTATGACACCGGAAGATCCCCAAATCCCATCACCATTTTATGCCATATCTAGGTGTGTGTGTGTGAGGAATATCTTGTATGGAAGCTCACTACATAAACAAGCTATAATTGCCTTTTTTTACATTGATGGACTAGCAAGCAAAGCCGATGTTGTACTTCTTGTTGAAACTTGGGAGCATGATACACAAAGGATTAACAGCTTGGAGGATTACAATGTACAATTATTGATGTGGTCAAAGAATCTCAAGCAACGAAGAGGGCAAGGAGGGGTAGCATATAAGGTTAAGAAAGGATTGGAAGATTTTGTATCAGTTGTCAAATATGACAAGTACAAACGTTATGTATGGCTCAAAATTATGACACCAAAAAGAGCATCCATTTTTGTATCCGGTTGCTGCATTCCTCATCATGATTCCCCCTTTTACGCTTGCATGGATAGAGATCATCCATTTTTTTATTTATACGAGGACATTGTTTATTTCAAAGGCGAAGGTAATGTTATTGTCTTTGGGGATATGAATGCTCGCACAAAAACATTGCAACATTGTAATGGAAATGACCTATGAACTTTGAGAATAGTGGAATTAAGAGAATTAGAGTGAGCATTTTTGTGAAACTACTTTGAGAACATAGAGGGTGAACTTAATTAGCGGTAGCAACATAACCATAATACTTAATTAACTTGACATGAACAATACTTTTGCAAGAGAGAGAATTAGAGAACTTGACAACAGTTAAGGACAGGATTTATGTGGAGCCAGTCCCCCCTTCAATAGGCTTTTGTATTATAGATTCTCCCATCAAGAGAGACTTCATACAATACAATCTTTGTGTTCCTTGTGACCTAGGTGATGCAATGAATATGGAAAGCTTCATGCATCACGAGCATAACATAAACTTTGTAAAAGCATTAACCATGCCCGGCCTTAGTCCCAAGGCCTCAAACACCTTCAAAAGTGGAGAGAGCTAGCGGGGAATGAGGGTAGGGAAGAGAAAGAAGAAACATTCATAGGAGAAAGAAATAGTTCATCACTTATTATCACTCTTCTTCTTAGCATAGCATAAGAGCATAGTAATGAAGATGAAGAAGATGGCAAGGTTAAGCATTGAAGCATGGCTCTTGGTTAGATTTGCATTCCATAGCCAAGAGTGTTGGTGTAGGCTCTCAACTTCTCAACAAGATTGGAGAAGGAGATGGAGCTCTTACACTTTGCACTTCACACAATGAGAGAGCGTGTGTGTGTGTGGGGGGGGGGGGGGGAGTATACCCCTCAAGCTAGCCCCTAGCTTCCTTGGTAGAACCCCCCTTGTAGCTCATGCTAGAAGATGATTGGACCCCTACAAGCTTAGCCAATCACATGTAGGGTGCATATCAAGCAACCATGCTAGTCTTGGGAAAAGTTTCCCCCTTCAGAGAGAGGACTTGATAAATGCATAATCAATTAATTTAACTAACTAAATTATCATTGGACCCCTTGAGAGGCTAACCAATAGGCTTTAGGCACACCATGAGGGCAACATGAAGAGGAACTTGACAATTATCATAGTTGCTTCTTTAAACTAAGCTTGCCTTGCGTGAGGGTGTGTGTGTGTTCTCTCTCATGCTCCTACAATGAGGGCTCGCCTTCTCATGAGTAGGGATGTGTTTGACTTTGTCGAACACCTCAAGACCCTCAAGCACCTTAGTCATGGAGCATCTTAGCACCTTAGTCATTAAGCACCTCAAGCACCTTAGTCAGCAAGCACGACAAGTACCTCAAGCTTGGGCCAGGTTCCAACCTCAAGAACAACCCTAGCTTGGCCAAGTTCAAAGTACTGTTAACACTAACCTTTGGAGGTCTTTAATGAAGCTAACCCTAAGGTCTTTAAGCTCCATTAGCTAGCCTTGCTCTTTGAAAGACCATCTCTTATTTGGACCCCTTTAACATTGGCCCCATGTTGAGATAGATCCATAAGCACATGTCTATATTCTAACCCTTGTTCTCGTTTTTTTCCCACATTAAATGAACAGTTTAATATGAGAAAGTTATTTGGGTTGGTTAGATATTAGATTTTATGACATTACTTCTCTCTTTAAATCATAGTCGTCCTCGACTATGAGGTAGAAGAGATAAAGCCTTAGTCATTAGTCAATGTTTCTTAGCGGGTAGAGGATCCCTTTTTACTCTATGACATCATCCCAAGATGGATGACTAATCCATTTGGTGCTTGGGAGACGTGGCTGCCGCAAGCATGTCTGCTCTTGAGTCCATTTCATTCTCCCAAAGTAGAGTGACAAATTCTACTTGGTGTTTGAGAGACGTCGTCATCACAAACATGATTCTAAGCATGCATACTACTGCACAATAAAAAGAGAATTAGTCTTATAAGACAAAAACATTGATCATTTAAAAGAAACATGTACATTTGCTTACTCTAATGTAGCATTGTAAGCATTAACAAGGTTCATACTATCCTTAAGCTGTATTCCTTGCATCCATCTAGCATCTTCAAAGGATAATTTTTGAGCTTAATAAGATACCGTGGGATAATCTTACTGTGTCGTAGTACCTTGTCTTCATGCCAAAGGATAGCTTCGGGTTGTAGCACCTCTTCTTGGTCTTTGATTTTTGGAGGGTCTTCAATAATTTGTTATCTTGGTGGCTCTCCTTTGTAGGGCTTAAGTAGGCTCCCATGAAAATCATTGTGTATGAGCTAGTGGTTGGGCAACTTGAGTTGATAAGCCATCTCATTGATTGGCTTCAAGATTTGAAAAGGACCATAGTATCTTTTTGCTAGTTTAGCATAATACTTTTGATGGCCCGTAGGATTTTTGCCGGTCGTTTGCCTTAATCGAGCCTTGGGAAAGTTGAGTAAGACCCAATCATTTTCTTTGATTGTTAAGGCCCTTCGGTGCTTGTCAACAGCAGCCTTTTGCCCTTGTTGAGAGATTAATATAGATTCCTTAATCTTTTGAAAAGATTCTTGTAGGTCACAGCTATACTCATCAGCAGCGAAGATCTTCCCATGTACTTTAAGTAGCAAGGGACTTTTAGGTCTTCCCTCTATGATCTCAAAAGGTGCCTTTCTTGTAGTCGTATGGACATTATTATTGTACGCATACTCTACAAGGGATAAGTACTTCTCCCATTGTGAGTGTTGATCTACTTCGATAACATAAGTCTTTCGTAGATCAAGAATTGTAAGATTGGCTATCTCACTTTGGCCATCCTTTTGTGGGTGATAGGCCGAAGAGAAATTTAATGTTGTACCTAGATTTTCAAAGAGACCTTTTCAAAAATTACTAGTCATTCTAGGATCTCTATCTGACACGATTGATGTTGGCAATCCATGATGTTTGAAAATCTGAGATATGAAGAGAGTTTCCATTTGGTGTGCCTTAATAGTCTTTTTGACAGGAATAAAGTGTGCTTGCTTGCTACACCTGTCGACTATTGTCCATATTCTCGTATTCCCATGGATAGACTTAGGTAATATAAAGATAAAATCCATGGATATACTCTCCTATGGTGAATTAGGGATTGGCAATGGTTGGAGTAATCCAGGTTGCTTTCCTCTATCATGTTGGGGTATAAAGCCCAATGTGGTCGCCCAGGTAAGTGGGCGGGCCGCCAGGTATGTACACATATTCTTTTGTAAAAACCTAATAAGAACTCACTATGCTCTACACATTACAGTAGAGCGAGTTCACCATATCGTCGTGCTCTTCTTCTCGCTCTCTCTCTCGCGTCGCACTTCCGCTCGTACTCCTTCAACTGGTATCAAAGCTCAGATCGAGGCTCGGGGCAGCACTGCAGGAGGCTAGAGTCACCAACTCAGATTGGAGTGAAATTCGACAGGCGAAGACACGGCCCCAAATCTCGTGGGAAAACCCAAAGGGCTTGGTGTTGTCAGAATTTCATTCTGAGGTCATCTCGGCCACTGTTCGGCTTCGACAAAGGTCTGCGCAGGTCATTTTCGACTACGTGGTCTCAGCGGGTGCAGATCCGACTCTGCAAATTTGGGGTTTTTGGCCTACGACTGTAGGTGCTGAGGATATCGACACTCCCAGAGTGTTGATTTGTGGCTGTCTACACATCGAAGGACGGCTCACAGTTCTTGGAGGCGTGTCACATACGACAAGGGCGCATCTACACACAGACTGTAGGCGACATCCACTAGTTCATCAGGTAGCTTGTGTTTGCTGCTTGATATTCCAGATTTCATCCTGACATTGCAGGTACTTCCACATGGGATGTATTGTCAGAGATGATGTATGTCTGTTGAGGGTTTGCTGGCTGTGAGTCACGCAGCAAACAACCGCCGCAGCGGTTACAACATACAGTGGGAAATTTGTGGATGTATGACTTTGTGGGAAGTCTATGTACTGTCAGATTTACTGCAGCCTTTGTTGAGGGTCGAGTGAGGTTTTATTGAGCTGGGGGATTCTCGAATGTTGAGATCCTTTCGGTGATACAGGTCTTGGAGCAATCCCTCAAGCACCCTTAGATAGGCAGCTAGGATGTATTGACTGTGAGTTAGACAGTTGGGATTGCATCTTTGCTTTACTACCGTTGAGGCATTGTCACAGTCTATGCTTACAGGACAGTGACAGGACAGTCAGAGACAGTACAGGTGCAGGACAGGTTTACCCGCAGCTTACAGTGTCAGAGAGACAATGTGTTTTTGAGCTGTTTTTGGTCTGTTTTTGAGTCCACCAGAGCCATTTTACAAAGGAGACTCTGCCGAAATTTATGCAGAATCTGAAGCTTTCTTGGTTCATTTGACAGGTTGATATTGGTTCAGAGGTCAGTTTACAGGGGAAACTCTGCCGAATTTTTCCTAGGAAAGTAAACTACTGTGAAGTGTAGCTATGGCTGGATCACAGGACACTGCTCTTTACAATATCAAGAAGCTGGATGGAACCAATTTCCCATTGTGGAAGAAGCAGATTTGGCACGTTTTGGTACAAAAGAAGCAGATAAAACCTATAAAGCTCAAGGGGATAAAACCAGAAGATATGGACGAAGATGAATGGAGCAAAATGGATGAATTGGCACTTTCTACCATTATGCTGACTTTGGCAGAAAGCATTTACTTCAATGTAGCAGACGAGATGTTGGCTTATCAAGCATGGTTAAAGCTGAGTGATCTTTATGAGAAGCAGAGTGCAGCTTCACAGTTATACTGGCTTAAGAAGGTTGTTGACTTGAAGATGAAAGAAAGGACACCTATGTCCAATCATCTGAATGAATTCAACACAATCTATAGTCAGTTGTCAGCTCACGGTGTCAAGTTTGATGAACCTGTTAGAGCTATGTTCCTGTTGATCACATTGCCGGAAAGTTGGGATACTTTTCGCATAGCTTTGAGTAATTCTGCACCTCCAGATGGTTTGAACATAGCAGGTGTAGAAAGAAGTCTGCTTACTGAAGAAACCAGTAGAAAGACAATGGACAAAGGCAAAGGAATAGCCTTAGTTGTCAGGGGAAGGACCAAAGAAAAGTACAAAGGTGGAAAGAGGAATCAGTCTCGTAGCAAGTCCCGTAGTGCTAAAGGCAAGAGTGACATAGAATGCTACCATTGTGGCAAGAAGGGTCACATGAAAAGAGATTGCAGAGAATGGAAAGCAGAAAAAGGCAAAGAGAAAGCTGAAGACCATGGTGAGAAGAACAAGTCCTCAGTGAAGATTCAAGAAATAAATGTGACAAACACTGTTGCAGAGGATGACAGTCTAGTGTCTGGAGACATCTACTTCTTGAAGAATACAATGGACTCAGCTCTTCTTACAGCATCTGATAGAAAAGCACTGAGTGACTGGATTATAGACTCAGGGGCATCACTTCATGTGTCTCCAAACAAGGAGTGGTTTACTTCTTATGTGACCACTAAAGATCATGTTCGGCTAGGCAATGGGCAGACATGTGAGATCTTAGGTCTTGGAGATGTTCAATTGAAGTATCAGAATGGCTCTTCTTTCACGCTAAAGAATGTGAGACATGTTCCCGCAATTACAAAGAGCTTGATCAACACAGGTTTACTTGATGATGTTGGCTACGTCACCACTTTTGGACAGAACATGTGGAAGATATCCAAGGGTTCTATGACAGTAGCACATGGAGTAAAGTCTGGAGGACTTTACATGATTTATGTATCAAATGTCTCTAAAAATGTAATCAATGTAACCGAGCAGCCGAACGTTTCTTTGTGGCATAGCCGGTTAGGACATATGTCCAAGAAGGGAATGGAAATCTTGTCTCGTTCTGGTTATTTGCCTGGCTTTTCATTTAATGATTTTGAATTCTGTGAACATTGTCTATATGGTAAGCAAATGTGCGCTCCTTGCCGCACTGTCGAAGCAAGGGACTTGCCGTTACACCGTGTGCGAGCCATAGACGGCTCCAAGCACACAACTAGCTTAACTAGTAAGCTCAAAAGAGGGCAATGGTGTGTCACTCACCGCTATATGCTCCTGCCGTGGAGGATTCCTTGCCGCGAAGAAGAAGGAGACACCGCTACGTCGCGCTCAACCGCTTCACCGCCGTCGTGCCGCCGCAATGCTCGATCGCACTCTCTCTCTCTCTCTCTCTCTCTCTCACACACACACACACACACACACACACACACACACACACATACACACACACAAGGAGGTGAAGAAGAAGAAGATGGAGATGGAGATGGAGCAAGAGCACTCTTCTATTGCACAAATGAGAGAATGAGTGAATTTTAGGTTTAGTTGGCTTTTATATGAGCTCACCCCATTCACACTTGGGCGCCCATGCTTAGCCAACTAATCCCTTGAATGTCCTAGTTAGAGTGCGCCTCTCATCGGCGATCACTCTTACCCTTTTCCTATTGGTCCGACAAGCTCGGTACCTGACTCTACCAAATACATAATACACGTCCGTCGTAGGTGATGGGGTGTCCGTGAGCCGTGAGGGTTAACATGCCTCCCTTCCTGATGTAGATTCCGTCCTCGGAAGCTATTGAGTTGAAGCTCGTTCGTCGAGGTGGAAGAGCATTTGAGATGAATGTCCTTAGCCTTCTTCAATCACTGCAAAATCAAACAACATTGGCACAGTAATTGCATTCTCATAAGTGATTAAAAAGCATATGCAGTTTTAGGTAGACAAATTGATGGGTAAAAGAATTTCAAACAATTTGTCAGCAATGAACATTAAATTGCAATGTAATCAAATACATAAACAGATGTAAAGGTAAAAAATTAAACAAGTCTGCTAATTTGACGGTCGAAAGGCACTAGAGATCGAATATTAATACCATGGGTAAGCTTCTTAATTTTTTGTGGTCAATTAAGTTGTTTAATCGCGAGAGTCAAGTATTCATGTTCGAGGGCTGACTAGAGGCTATATCTAGAAGACCTTGTAGTTAAGCTACCATAAAAGGAATTTCTCATGAAATCTTCGCCTGACTGATTACTTTTTCTTTGACCCCCCAAAGTCTTTTCACAGTGATTCAATTTTGATGTGTGTGCTTATTTTGTATGCCTTGGGTTTTTTGCTTTTCAAGTAAAAGCGCCCATACTGGGAACCTCTAGGGCTCTAGTACCATAGGCAATACATGTGAGTGAAGTACAAAATCAAGCTGAGATTTCTCTTCCAGCTTAAGATTTTACAGTGTGGCACTTTGATTTTTTGTTTGTTCATTTTCAGCATTTTAATTTTGTAACTTTGGGGGGTCATATAACACTAATACACCTCCCCAGGCTCATCACACTAGTAAACTCCCTTTATAATACTTAAGCTAAAGGTCAATAGGGTCAAGCCCACTAGAAAGCCCTAGTACATTTCACACAATGCTGCCTAAATCAGATTAAGAACCTAAGTAACCATTAATTATTAGGAAGGCATTCCCCATGGTATTAAGAGAAGATTTCTAACACCTAACTTGGTCAAACTAGTTTGTCGGACTGCTTGATTTTTAAACTTAGACAAGTGATTATGACAAAAAATTACATTGAATTAAATGTTTGATACTAAGCAAATGCGGTGAATATTAGGCTACCAATCACAATTAAAGCTGACAATCATAGATGCAAAAAAGATAAGGGGCAATGCTAATGGACAAGAAACACCTGTTTGTGTCGATGGTCGCGCTTGATTTGAAGAGTGAGTTGAGATAAAGATTCCATGAAGGTCCAAATCCTACCAATAGCAACACGCTTCTGTACACACTAGGAAACAAAAGGAATACCTCCAGAGGCACATTAGTGGAAAAAGGTACCAACACTTATTGAACACAACAAAAAACATAAGGAACCCTAACCTAATTATTTGCACTCCCCCTAGAGAGTCAAGGGAATAGGATATTGTAGAGGTTGGGGGGAAACCCTAAGGCTAAACCCCTATCCTCGTCGTCGAGATAAACAAAGTCATCATCCATGAGACCATATGTGCCATCCATGTAGTTGTGTAAATTTTCTTCTTCATCATAGGTGCCCATGTTTACTAAGAAGGTCACTAGACGCCTATAGTCATCTTGGTCAAAAGGGTAGGCTTGTGCAATGGGAGAAACGCTCTCTACTAAGTATGGATCAGACGTGGTCAAGAGACGTATCAGCCATTCTAACTCCTCAAAATTCCTCTCACATGCTAGCGTACCTATCAAATCCCATTCACATGCAAGCACTGGAAAGACCATGTGAAATATTTGTGAAAAGTAACGAGGATACCTCTCACCCAAGGCAGGAGTGGATGACTCTAGCGTACTAGCCATATCTGTACACGCAAATAGATGATGGTTAGAGTGCAAATATTACAAGGGTTTTGTTCTTGTGCATAGTTTGTTTTTATGATTTGTGTTATGGCTCTTGCTCTTTTACTTTTTTATCTTGTTTTTGTGAGTATAAGGCTTTATATATACATTCCCTAAGATCGGAGATTAAGAGGTCAGGGAGAAAGGTTGAGAGGGAAGCAAGTGAATGATGGATGTCCACAAACACTCCGCCCTTCCTTGGGTAGATCATACCGTTTGAAATGATGTCGTCACCCTTTGAAACCAATTGTTCCAGTTGGTAATAGGTGAGGATTTTTGCCAGTAGTTTTCTATTACCCTAGGTGCCTCGTCAAGTTGCAAGGGTGGTAAGGTACTCTCCCAGGATCGAACTTGAAGTGGTTCATCAGGTGATTCTTGAACACTGGGAGGTGTGGATTCTTTTGTAGCTTCATGGAGGTCCATTACTATAGATGGAGGCTATGTAGAAGCTTTTACCTCTATGGATGTATTACATGAGGAGCTAGAAGCTTCATGGAACTCCCCCCTTCCTGAGCTAGGTGGAATAAATTGGTTTTGCCTTGGAGCCCAAACTAGATCTGGACTAGGTGTGTAGCATTCTGTGATCTTTCCCTTCCCACGGTTTGCCATTGGCTTTAGCGTTACACTGTTTGACTCATATGGGTTTGTTGTCGATAGGGAAGGACACATTTTACGTTTAGGTACCCAAATTTGCTCATTTCCATCATAGTAGCCTTGGGCTTCTAATAGTTGTTTTGGAATCCATCATGATTTGGTCTTGACTCTCCTAGGGCGCGCTCTTGGTTTTCCCAGGAAATTTTTTCTTGGAATGGATGGGAGGGTTGAGGTAGTTGGAAGTAAGGCCTTGGGGACCCATTGATATGTACTCTTAGGTCGTGCAGGTTGAGTACTTGCAATATTACTGCTTGCTGCAACTACAAGTGTTGAAGTGCTAGGTTCATTGGTAGCTCGCAAAGACGAGTTAACCACCTTGTCTTGTGAATGTTGGCTATCCTTCAACTTTGCTAGAGTTTGCAACGTAGGTGACTTTGCTTGAATGATAGGGGTAAGAGTCGGTGGTCGCGTCGTAACACTACCAGTATCCCAATCAATAGTGCATTTGGTTGCCAACATCTACGTGCGTCCCAGGTTTACGTTGCCTTCCATAGCTCCCGCGGGCATGACTAGAAACCTCTGCACTATGCTTCCATTGTCATAGACAACAGGGGTCTGAAGGACTCCAAGAATAGCAGTTTTCTTTTTATTAATGCCCTTGACTTGCATCGTACTCGGGGATAGGGTCGGTTTCCCTAATTGACACCAAACTCCATAGGATAACAAATTGTGTTTAGCTCCCGTATCTAATAAGGCATTGTATAGTACTTTCCCATAGGGGCTATTTAGCTCAATTGGGTATCGTAGGGGTGGCTCAGATTCTAATGAGTCGTCATCTGTGTCCTCGAAAAATGCTTGCGTGATTCCCATATTAGCCTCTCGTTGGCGTCTAAGACGTTGTTGTCGTTCTCGAGCCTCAACTCTTGCTTGGATTTTTTAAAGCTCTGCTTGTTCCTTGGCAGCTTTCTTTTGATGGATGGCTTGCAACTCTTCCTGGCTTAGAGGATCATAATATCTTTTGAATTTACTCCCATTAAGGAATCCAATGGTTTCAACTCCATCTAGAGTCTCCACACGAATGGTACCTTGCGGGGTAATTTCACACACTCGATATGGTCCCTTACCAGCGTATTTCAATTTCTTCTTTTCATTATGTACCCCGTACATAAGAACTTTATCACCAACCTTGATGTCTTTATCCTTTAAATGGCTATCAAACCACTTCTTTCTCCTATCCTTCTCCACTAGAGCATTTCGCACAGCTAATTGCCTCTCTTCATCTAGCCTTTCCAGGATATATAATCGCTCCACTAAGGGGTTACCATCCCAACCTTCTTGAGAAGCTACTCGAAGACTAGGAATGACAAACTCCCATGGCATAACTGCTTCTTGGCCATACACCATCTTAAATGGTGTGCAATTAATAGCAACTTTATACGCAGTACGATAAGCCCATAAAGCTGATGTAAGCTTTAGGTCCCAATCAGTGCGATGAGCCTCGACTGTCTTTGTCAAAATGGAGATGAGAGTTTTGTTGGTACTCTCAGCTTGGCCATTTGCTTGGGGATAATAGGGTGTAGACTTGTGGTGAGATATCATGAAGTTTGATGTGAGTTCTTTTATTACTTCATTTATAAAATGAGTTCCATTGTCACTCACAAGTTCAAAGGGGCATCCAAAACGTGTGATAATGTTCTCAAAGAGGAACTTAGCTGTTGTTTTTGCATTCGCCTTTCGTGTTGCTTTTGCTTCAGCCCATTTGGTTACATAGTCGGTAGCGACAATGATATATCGTGATTGCGTGTTACGTGCAACCGGACTAATCGGTCCTACAAAGTCTAAGCCCCACTTTTCAAATGGTTGGGTTACCTTGATGGGATGTAGAGGCATCCTATCACTTCTTTGTGGCTTCTTGAAGCGTTGGCATTCATCACATCCCTTTGCAAAAAGTGATGCATCCTTAAACAGAGTGGGCCACCAATAGCCTGACTGTAAGATCTTTCGGGCAGTCAAGTTTCCTGAAAAGTGACCACCAGCTACGCCCATGTGTGCCTCTTGTAGAATATATAAATACTCATCCTCGCAGGCACAGCGTCTAAGAACATCATCTTTTCCTCTCTTATAGAGAGTTCCAGCCAGTAAGCAATAGGGTTTGCATTCCTTGATTAATTTTCGAGCTATATCTTTTCGCAGTTCTTTGGGTGGAAAACCATTAACTAAGAAGTTAACAATCTTTTCACTCCATTCAGGCATTGTCTCAACAATGAACAAAGGAGTATCAGGCAATTCATCATCAACCCCCGTAGGAGCTTCGCCATTAGGGATACGAGATAAATGATCCGCCATGACATGTTTCCTCCCAGGCCTCACAACAACGGTGAAGTCAAACTCAAGAAGAATTAACAACCATCATGTAATTCGACCTGTGGAACACAGCTTGTTTACCAAATATAGCAATGCTTGATGATCAACATAAAACACAAACTTGGTAGCAAGAAGGTAATAGCGAAATTTCTTTACTGCGTAAATCATAGCTAGACCTTCGCGCTCTGTAGTAGTGTAGTTCATCTCGGCATCATTTAATTGGCGACTTGCAAAGCTAATAGGGTAGTCCAATTTATGTTCTCCTGGTTGAGTTTGAACACACCCAATAGCAGAATTTGATGCATCAATATGCACATGAAAAAGGTACATTCCAATCAGGTGTTCGCAGGATTGGAGCACTTGTTAGGGCCTTCTTTAATAACTCATAAGATTGATGACATTCTTCCGTCCAGTGAAACTCGATAAGAAGCTTGTACAATGGACGCGCTATCTCGGCAAAGTTTAAAATAAATCTTCGATAATAACCAGCATGGCCCATAAATCTTTGAACTCCTTTATAGTTAGTAGGTGGTGGCAAATCGGCAATGGCTTTAATCTTACTCTCATCTATGGATATCCCGTTCTTGGACACTATATGCCCTAGAATGACTCCATGATTAACCCAAAATTGGCATTTGAAAGGGTTCAATGAGATGCGATAAAATCTGCACCTTTCAAATATTTTTCGTAGATATAACAAATGCTTCTCCCAAGAAGAATAAACACAAAGGTCGTCTAGGAAAGCTTCACAAAACTCCCTTAGAAATTCTTTAAACGTAGTGTTTATTAATCGTTGGAATGTAGCAGGGGCATTCGTTAAGCCAAAAGCCATAACACGAAATGCAAACACTCCAAACTCTGTGATAAAAGCAGTTTTAGCTTGGTCCTCTAATGCAATTGTGATTTGATTGTAACCAGAGTACCCATCTAAAAAGCTATAAGCCTCCTTGCCCGCAACTCTTTCAAGAACATGTTCTGAATATGGCAAGGGATAATGATCTCTCCTAGTGGCTGCATTAACTTTCTTGAGGTCCACGCACACTCTTAGTTTCCCATTCTTTTTTGGCACAATGACTATTGGAGAAACCCATTCTGAGTGCTCAATAGGGTATATGAATCCACATTGGATAAGTTTTTCAATCTCCTCTTGTACAATTTTGGCGTACTTAGGATTCCTTGGATAGGGTCGTTGCTGGACGGGTTTAGCAGTGTTGATCATGGGAATTGTATGTTGCACCACAGAAGGTGGAACGCCCTTCATGTCATGATATGTCCAAGCAAAGATATCCTTGTTTTCCTTGAGGAGCTCCTTAAGTACAGCCTCTTCAGTTTCGGTAAGGTCTTGAGCAATAAAGATTGGTTTAGACTCCTCACCTGGTTCTGCTAATTCTATCTCTTTAACTACCGTTGGACCATCATACACTCCACTGCTTCCATTGGTAGGTATTTGTTGGGCTTTGGCATACACAACCTTTCGCTCCCCCGTGGTATAAGATTTAAAATGTTCAGGAGCCGTATGTAAGTCAGCAGGCTCTTGTCTTGACGGAGACCTTTCTTTTAGTTCTGCCTCCTTTTGTTGTTGTGCTAACTCTCGGTTTTGACGTCTTCTTATAGTTCGACTCAATTTCGGCTCTGTAACCTCCAATTGAGTGAGGTCAATGGGTCGCGGGCTGCACCACATGACACTCTGGAGATGTTCACCCCAATTGTCTACTAGCTTTCGATGAGCATCACATGCCCCTAGATAGCTAAGCCATTCTGCAGTAGATCTTTCCTTGTTTATCCTAGCTCGCACATTTGCTCGATATCGTCGTCTCTTATATGACCTTTGTTTCTTGTTAAGGTTTTGATTTTGGTAAATGTTTGAACTCGACTCGCTTGATAGGTCTTCGCTTGTATCTTCTTCACTCTCATATAAATTACCATAGATGGTCGTACTAGACCTTGAGTATTCAGTTTCTATACTTGGCTCACTCGATGTTTCCTCAGGTTCTGAATCCATTTCTCCCTGAGATTTCGTTTCTGATGTGTATTGGCCTGAAGCCTTTGAGGAATCATCGGTTTCACTCTCAGGTAGGTGTGCCTCTTTCTTATCATCGGATGTTACATGCGCTACACCTAACATGTTTACTGGTGCAATGTGTGGTATCTCTTCCCCATCTGGTGTTACCCAAGTTGTTCCTCTAGCTCCCCATGTATCTATAGTTGCCGCTAGGTGTACCCAATTGACATTGTCTGACTCAGCCATTCCGGGTAGGATATCCATATAAGGAGAGTTCTCCCCAATATCCGTGTCTTCGTTACACGTGTAACAATACTGTAATGGAGCTGAGTGAATTGTTGTGTCTGATCGATTATCAATGACGAATTTATTTCCTAGAGGATGCGTTCGACCACTTAAAAGATCAACTCGAATGACAGAGTCTTGGAATTGTCAGTAGACGTGGTTTTTGGACCAGTCATGCACCATTTTTGCTTCCCTCATGAATGGACACCCTAAGATCATCTCAAATGACATAGGATGCTTGGAAAAATCCATAACAATGAAAGTTTGCCTTACCTTGTGTCCCAAGACCTTGATTCTGAGATCCTTTAGCATTCCAATAGGCGTAACAATAGATCCATTAGCCATTTTTACCACTACGCTTGTGGCTTCAAGGTGAGGTCGCCCCATAGACTCCCAACAACTCTTTGTCACCATGCTGACTCCCGCACCACCGTCAAGGACTCCCTTTACAGTTAATGCTTTAGTAGTGATTGGCAGAGTAGCATTAGATTCATCACCTTCAAAGTATTGCCCCAACTTGTTAACGGGTACTTCAATTACAGATTCATGTCCCGCTAGGTCAGATGGTGGTGCTAAATGTTCCTCATCATTCATTACCGAGTCAGGTTTGTTCATATGTGCAAACTGTGGTAATCCGGCCTATAATTCTCCATTGAGGAAGGCTCGAAGAGCTGAGACTAGCTCGGGGTCTTTATATAGTTTGGACATGATGGTGGTTCTAACTTCTGAAGACATGAAATCCATCAATTTGGCAACATTTAATGGCATCTTGTGGGACGTAGGACCCTGACAAGAGAATGGTGAAGATGGAATCTCCACTTCCTCAAGGGGGTCGGGTATTCCCTCACCAAACATTCTCTCTAGTAGGAAAGGTGTGTGTCCACTTTCAGATGTCCTACCCTCACTCTCTTCCCGAATGATATTGGGTATAGCTAACGGCCTGTAGTTCTTGTGAGGTTGAACTTGTGTGGGAAACACTGTGTCCGACATCTGGATATGTTTGGGTTCAGGTTCTAATGTTCGTTGAGTTTCTTCCACCAAACCCCTCAGTTGTTGGACTCGTTCGATTTCCACTGTTGGGTTTGGATAGGTTCCAATCTTTCTCTTGCAATCCTCATTTTTCGTCTCTCGTGGCTTATCTTGGGGGTTCGCAACTGGGTGGTTTAACTTTGAATACTCTTTTGGTGCTCGTCGTAATTCCCTCTCGTGATCCTCCTCACTGGCTTTTTCCTTTGTAGTAATAGTTTTGGTCTCCGTGGTCTCTATCGAATCTGAGTCATCCTCAGGGTCATTCATATACACGGGATCCTCTCCTGTCCCTATGTTAGTCTTTGAACTAGGTTTTGAGCTAGAAGCATTAAGGGATTTCTTTCTTCGTGTTTTCTTCTTTCTCGCTCGGCCAATGGATGCAGCATCTCTCTCTTCGAGGATGTAATTTTGCTTTTGGAGCATTGACCGTGTGAGTGCATTCACTGGTGCTATTTTTATAGTTGGTGGTGTCCCATCAACAATCTCTATTATGTTCAATGGTGTGCTTTTCGGTGCGTTTGGATTGTTAGGACACTGTGCGATCAAATGATCTATGCCACAACGATTACAAGTGAGTATTGGCATTGCCAATGCACTCTCTTGACTTGTTTGCATTAGTGCAGCATTCTTTTGCATTCTAATGGGGCACTCAACTACTCGATGTGGTCCACCACATTTGTAGCACTGAAGAGGTGGTCTCCTGGCAAAACTATTAATGTTTTGGCCTCTTGCTGCTAGCGCAGTAGCTTGATATACCGGTTTGATTTGTCCCCAATGGTCTTCCATATAGTACATGGGACACTCCTCAAGCATGTAGACTCCATAGGTGATACTAGAGTCTATGTCTTCTTCGCAATCTACATAAGTACTAGATGACTCGCAACCTATTTGGTTCATAGGTGTAACTCTTGGATGAGGGGGTTGCGGTCCTAGCACTGGAGGTGGCAACGGTGTGGTTTGGACCACATTTTGGGTTATAGGGACCATGTGCTGTAATGGCAACTGTTGCTCCATGGGTGGGGTAGGCATCAATGCAGGAACTCGAGGTGAGTCTGCCCAAGCTATAGGCGGTCTATTTTCCATGATGCGTTTAAGCATTAGGCAATCCTTCGCTTGATGGCCATACCTACCACACACGTTACAAGTCCCGTTAAACTTTACTCTGAAAGTAGGGCATTCACTCGTAGTATGTGGGCCCAAGCAAATTGAGCACCATTGTTGCTCCCTTCTTGGATACATATGAGTGTTTTGTGGAGCACGATTACCCCTAAGGATTTCTTGGATGGCCTTGGTGAGATCTGCCAAAGTCATCTCGGATATCGTTTGCTCTTTCACGATTGGCTTTATCTTCATTGGCTCATGCCCTGATGCTTGCAAGCTACTTGACTTCGGCTCGGCAGACACTCTTTCTCCTGCAATCATTAAATTATCCTCCAATTGGATTGCATTCATGGTGACTGCTTCCCAAGTAGTGATACCTCTAATGACTAGGCCATTATAGATACTTTCATGTCGTAGTCCCCTAATGAATCTATCGAGAAATTGGTTGTTGTTAAATCTCTCGTTTGGATTGCATCGAGAATTCAAATTCTTTAGGCGACTAATGAAGTCTCTCACGGATTCACCTTCTTCTCGTTGGGCTTTCTGGACCTGAGAGGATACACCCCAAAGTACTCCCTCTCGTATGTATTTTTTTAAGAACAGTCTCCTAAGAGTAGAGTAGATCGTTTTTTCTTCTACTCTTAAGGTTCTATACCAATCTCCAGCCTTTCCGCTTAGGGTCAAACTCAAAGCCTTACACTTATGTAGCTCATTGTGCTCTTCCAAGGAATCACACACATGTTCAAAGACTTCCATATGCTTTCTAGCATCTCCGTCTCCACTGAATTTCTGTGTGAGCTTAGCTACTTGAACTGCCTTGCTCCTAGGCTCTCTATCAGGTGCACTACGCATGTTTTCCGCAATAGAGCGACCGATAGTTTGAGCAAATGCTGCCAAATCTCCTATTTGAGCAGGTATAATGGGTGTATGTGCTCCTGGAACCACATGTGAGATGGGAGTTGGCCTTGGCCTTGGCATACGCGCGGCTCTTGGGTCCCAAATTTCGTATGGTGGTGTACCAGATGGTGGTCCAAAGTTTACAGGAGTGGCCCTAGGCATAGGGGGTGCTTGATATGGCATGTTATTATTAAATGGCATGGATCCACTTGTATAAGAGCTTGGATAATTCCATTGTGGATTGTAAGCTCTTGGAATAATCGAAGGTGTAGGAGCTACATGAGGCTGAGGTACGACAGGTGCACATGATTGATACATACATGTAGGTATAGTTGGGGGCACTGTGCTACTAGGCATCGGCGCAATGTTAACAAATGAACTCCATGGTGTACTTCTTGTCATGCTCACCACTGGGATATGCATGGTAGCCGTAGTGTCATTAAGAGAAAGATGAGCTAGATCTGGGAAGGTAAAGCTGCCACTTGTGGGCTCAGATTGTACTGAGGCTCCTGGCGAAACAACATATGGAGGATCAATGGGACTCACTGAGGGAGTCTCCATTTGTGATAGGGTTGGTTGGTTGGCCTTTCCCGTATCCAAGAATCTCATTAGGCCTGTTGAAGGCATGTTGATCCCTGTGTTCTGTCTTTCTAACTCGACAATCCTATGGAGGACATCACAGACTTTCTGTTGTTGCTCATCTATGCTAGTAGCACCCGATGTGGATTGTAGAACATCTAACCAACCCACATGATAGGTGTGTCCTGTGTACCGATCAGTTAAAGCTTCTGCTTGTAGGTCATACTCCCAATTTTCGTTTAGGAATATCCGATCTAGGCCTGGCGTGCTGGAGGTTTCCCTTGAAGTGGAAGCATTATTGCTCCCCATAGCTTGCCCCTCTGTGACTGCTACATTGGGAGCACTCGGTTGCTCGACTGGCATGATTGTTGTCATAGGAGCCTTTGCTTTCAGGGCTCGACTTTGTTCTAGCCTTCGTAGGTTCTCAATTTCCCTCTCCCTTGTTGCTTGCATATAGCGTTCGATCTCTTGTACTTCGGCAAGACTCCTACCATCGGGTAGCAAAACCTCAGAGGGAGATAGTCCTAAAGGATCAGGAGGTGTAGTGGATGGAATATTCACATGTACACTCTCAAGAAGCATAGGGTCCATTTTAGGCATGAATGACGAATTTACTTCCCCACTCCCTTCATTTATTTCATTAACCGCATGTTCGGAGCGAGTAGCTCTACTAAGGGTCTCTTTTAAGCGGCTAAACACGCTGGACCCGGGCCATGGGCCCATGGCATGCATGTCTTGACTTGAACTATCAGGGTTTGGTGTAGGATACCCCTCCATGACTTCGTAGTTAGAGGAAGAATCACTAGATGCGATATGAGGATCTTGGGTCGCGCTACCTTGAGTCCCGGCCGAAGGTCCAGAACCTAGGGTGGAGGAATAATGGGTGCCCGCATAAATGGAGGCACTACCAATATGCTCGTGCTCTAACACTCGTCCAGAGCGTAGGTTCATATGACTTGGATCCCCTAGAAGTGTCAGTGAGGGCCCGTGAAGGCTGCTCACCTAGTAATTTTGGGTGTTTTGCAACCCAAGTGTTTTTTTTTTTTTTTTTGTTGATTTTTTGGTCCTTTTTTTCTGACCCAGCTATAGAATAGAGCGTATGATAGCTCAAAACGAGCGTCTCGGTCAGAGGGACATGCCGTGCTTTACAGCCCTCCGTTTGGTCACTTTATGCCCTCGGAATCCCTAAAACCGTCAATTTCTAGTAAGGAACTAGGCCCAAATTAGAAAGTCTAAGGGTGCAAGTGGGAAGAGAAGGGAGGAGAGTGGAGGACTTGCCCCACATGCTCTCATTCCCTCTTGAGGGGGTAGGGTATATATATAAGAGTGAGTCTAGTATATATCATAAGACTGAGGACTGAGGTTTGGGCTTGGGCTTGGGGAAATGATCCCGATCCCGATCAAAATTTTAGTGTAGCCCCCTAGTCACTCACGCTTAAATATTTCTGGGTTTTTTTTTTTTTTTTGGCAACGACCGCGCGCGGTTTTGGTGACCCTTTCTTGGCCACACACACTGTCACCTACCTAACCTCCCAGTCAACAACTCACAGCTCACAGACAGCTCACTACCTTATCTACTTACTAACAGTGCTGCTAACCACTAACTAATCTACTAACTAATATGTTAACTGCTTACTGATAGTGAGCTAACTGTCCACCTACTTCCTCTCTCACTACCTTACTGTGTAAAGACTGTGTGCAGGCAAACCTTGACAGAAAACTGTGTACGGACTGTGTGCAAGCAAAAATTGCTAACTACTGCCTTCCTACTTATTCATTCATTGCAAACAAGCTAATGACTACTAATTGTGCAAAGACTGTGTGCAAACAGAAAACACAACATTATGTAGAAATCACAGAACTTGCAGACAATACAGAAATTAACAACTTGCAGAAAAACAACTCATTCCTCTTCCTCTTCCTCTTCTTTCCTACTACAAACAACTCATAGGAGAAGCACAAAGTGCCTCTTGGGCTTAGTGCAGGGCGATTCCCCGGCAACGGCGCCAAAAATGTGCGCTCCTTGCCGCACTGTCGAAGCAAGGGACTTGCCGTTACACCGTGTGCGAGCCATAGACGGCTCCAAGCACACAACTAGCTTAACTAGTAAGCTCAAAAGAGGGCAATGGTGTGTCACTCACCGCTCTATGCTCATGCCGTGGAGGATTCCTCGCCGCGAAGAAGAAGGAGACGCCGCTACGTCGCGCTCAACCGCTTCACCACCGTCGTGCCGCCGCAATGCTCGATCGCACTCTCTCTCTCTCTGTCACACACACACATACACACACACAAGGAGGTGAAGAAGAAGAAGAAGAAGAAGAAGATGGAGATGGAGATGGAGATGGAGATGGAGCAAGAGCACTCTTCTATTGCACAAATGAGAGAATGAGTGAATTTTAGGTTTAGTTGGATTTTATATGAGCTCACCCCATTCACACTTGGGCGCCCATGCTTAGCCAACTAATCCCTTGAATGTCCCAGTTAGAGTGCGCCTCTCATCGGCGATCACTCTTACCCTTTTCCTATTGGTCCAACAAGCCCGGTACCTGACTCTACCAAATACATAATACACGTTCGTCGTAGGTGATAGGGTGTCCGTGAGCCGTGAGGGTTAACAGCAAACACATCAGCCACATAAGCATAGAAGCAGTAGAAGAGATACACAGTTGGCACTTGTTCATAGTGATTTGTGTGGACCTATGCCTAACCTATCTCTAGGGGGAGCTTCTTACTTTATGACATTTATAGATGATTACTCGAGGAAAGTATGGGTTTACTTTCTCAAGCACAAGGATGAAGCGTTTAGTGTTTTCAAAACGTTTGTGACACTTGTGGAGAATCAGAGTGGCAAGAAGCTTAAATGCTTACGCACTGACAATGGTGGAGAGTATGTTTCAAAGGCCTTTCAGGACTTTTGTGAGTCAAAAGGTATAAAACGTGAACTTACCGCTCCTTACAATCCTCCTCAAAATGGTGTTGCTGAGAGGATGAATAGGACCATGCAAGAGAAGGTCAGAAGTATGTTGTCTAATGCACAACTGCCAAATGGGTTTTGGGCTGAAGCTGTATCAACAGCTGTTCATCTTGTAAATAGATCTCCTAGCAAGGTTTTGCAGAAGGATTCAGTGCCAGAGATGGTATGGTCAGGCAAAATGCCCTCATACAAGCATCTCAGAGTCTTTGGTTGTGAGGCATATACTCACGTTCCAAAGGAATTTAGGAACAAACTTGATCCAAAGAGTAGAAAGTGCATCTTTCTAGGCTATGGTAATTCTGGTGAGATGGGGTACAGACTTTGGGATCCCGAATCTAGAAAGGTTGTCCACAGCAATGATGTTCACTTTAATGAATCCAAATATCATTCTAAACCAGAGAGGGTTGAGGAGATTAGAAGAGTTGTCTTCCAAGAAGATGGACCTGCACGTGCAAGACAAAATGTCAGGGCTCAAGAGGAGCAAGGACAGGATAGATTGGAACCACAGGTTGTGGCTGAGCCTGAGCGACCTATTGTGCGTAGATCTGGACGTGTCACGCGACCTCCTGATAGGTTTGTTCCATCTATGAACTATGTCATGTTGACTGATTGCAATGAGCCTTCATGTTACAAGGAAGCAGTGCAAATGAAGGACTCCGGGAATTGGCAATTGGCCATGCAGTCAGAGATGACAGCTCTGCATAAAAACAAGACATGGAAGCTAGTTAAATTACCACAGGGAAAAAAGGCTCTACCTTGTAAATGGGTTTACAGGTATAAGATCACCGCTCATGATAGTCAGTCAAAGTACAAAGCAAGGCTTGTTGCCAAGGGCTTTAAGCAAGAACAAGGCATTGACTTTGATGAAGTCTTCTCTCCGGTGGTCAAAATGACTACATTGAGATGCTTTCTTGCATTGGTTGCCATATTAGATTTGGTGTTGCACCAAATGGATGTCAAGACAGCGTTCTTGCATGGTGATTTAGATGTGGAAATTTACATGCAGCAGCCAGAAGGGTTTGTTGAGAAAGGCAAGGAAGATTGGGTATGCCAGTTGTTAAAAAGTCTTTATGGCTTAAAACAATCACCGAGGGCATGGTACCATAAATTCCACAAGTTTATGCTTTCTCAAGGCTACAAACGTAGTGAGTTCGATCACTGTCTATATACAAAGAAGGCTAAGGATGGTAGTTGGATGATCCTTATTTTATATGTGGATGACATGTTGATTGCTGGCAAGCACTTGGAAGAAATTTCAGCTTTAAAGTCAAAGATGGCAAACTCGTTTGACATGAAAGACATGGGTGAGGCAAGTCATATACTTGGTATGCGCATTGAGAGAGACAGATCAAAGAAATTGATTTGGTTATCTCAAACAGAGTATATTGACAAGGTTTTGCAACGTTTCAATATGGAGAAGGGAAAGGCACTGAGTGTTCCATTGCCACCATATGTGAAACTTAGCAAACAAGATTGTCCTGTGTCTGAGGAAGAACAGGCTGAAATGGATAAGATTCCATATGCGTCTGCAGTGGGTAGTTTGATGTATGCAATGATTGCTACTCGCCCAGACATTGCATTTGCAGTGGGAGTAGTAAGTCGATACATGTCAAACCCAGGCAAGAAACATTGGGAGGCAGTGAAAGGAATATTGAGATACCTGAAAGCTACAAAGAGTATGCGTATATGCTATGGGAGTCATGAGCTAAGTGTAAAGGGTTTTACAGACTCAGATTATGTAGGTGACTTAGACAACCGAAGGTCTACGTCAGGGTATGTCTTTACATTGGCTGGTAGAGCAGTATCATGGTGTTCTAGATTACAAGATTGTGTTACTCAGTCTACTACAGAGGCTGAATATGTTACAGCATCAGAGGCATGCAAAGAATCAATTTGGCTTAATCGACTAGTAACAGACTTGGGAATCAAAGAAGAGATGCCTGTGTTATAGTCAAAGTGCTATACAATTGGCTCGCAATCCAGTTTATCACTCAAAGACAAAGCATGTGGATGTGATTTCATCAGGGTAATGCTCGAGGATAAGCAACTTCAGCTTGTCAAAGTTCACACCACAGAAAATCCTGCTGATCTACTTACAAAAGGACTTCCCTCAGAGAGCTTTGCGCATTTTCGCAAGCAGTTAGGTGTAGGGTAGTACATCACTTCTGTACATCTCTTGTATATTAGCTTGTATAGTAGCTTCTCTCACACTTAAAGTACCACATTGGACTTTAAGTGGGAGGTTGTTGGGGTATAAAGCCCAATGTGGTCGCCCAGGTAAGTGGGCGGGCCGCCAGGTATGTACACATATTCTTTTGTAAAAACCTAATAAGAACTCACTATGCTCTACACATTACAGTAGAGCGAGTTCACCATATCGTCATGCTCTTCTTCTCGCACTCTCTCTCGCGTCGCACTTCCGCTCGTACTCCTTCATATCATACTTGGTCTTTTGGCATACCATGCATTTTGAAACATACTCTTGTACGTCCGCTTTTATGGCAGGCCAATAGAAATACATCTCTACTCCTCAAAGAGTAGATTGAATGCCTCTATGCCCTGCATATGGAGAAGCATGGGATTCATACATGACTTTCTCCTCATGAAGGGAGTGGATAACACATAGCCTATTGCCATGGAGAAGATAACCATCCTTCAAGGTGAATAGTTCTTCTTTCTTCCCAAATGCAAGGGCGGACATTATGTCTCTAAGGTCGGGGTTAGTAGCATACTCATCTATCATAGACGATAGCTCATTGTGAGTTGCTATAGACACCACATTAACTCTTGATCATTGTGAAAGTACATCGCTTACTTGATTATGCTTACCAGCAATGTGAGCAATATGAAAATAATATTACGAAAGAAAATTTTCCCACCTCATTTGTTTGTCGGAGAGCTTGGTTTGCGTCATGAAGTACTTGAGACTTGTGTGGTCCATTTGCAAAATAAATGGAGTCCCCAAAAGATAGTGCTTTCATGTTTCTAGGGCATGTAGAACAGCTAAAAGCTCTTTTTCGTATATGCCTAAGACCCGTTCATCGAATTGATCCTTCGGCTCTCATATGCTATGGCATGCCCTTCTTGAAGCAAGACTGGTCCAAGGTAATCACCACAAGCATCACATTGGACCTCAAATGGTTTTGAGAGATCCAAAAGCATAAGGACTGGTTGGGAGGTAAGCTTCTCTTTGAGCTTATCAAAAGCATTTTTCCCTTTAGCAGTCCATGAATACTTAACGTTTTTCTTTGTTAAGTCATATAATGGTCTTGCTATTTGAGAGAATTTTGCTATGAAGCGTCTATAGTATGCACACATACCAATAAAGCTTCTTAGCTCATGTAGATTGCTTGGATTAGGCTATGCTTTTATTACCTCCAACTTTGATGGATCCATACGGATACCATCTTGAGAGATAATGTGACCTAAGTATTGAATCTGTTGAAGGAAAAATCGCTTTCCTTTTGATTGATAAAAAGCTTGTTCTCCCTCAAAGCTTGAAAAATTACATGGAGATGTTGCTTGTGCTCCTCCAAGGACTTGGAGTAGATGATGATATCATCAAAGAACACTCTAGTGAATTTGCAGTAGGGTCTAAAGATTTTCTCCATTAAACGATTGAATGTGGCCATTGCATTAGTCAAGCCAAAAGGCATGACTAGATATTCATAAAGACCCAACATTGTACAAAATGCGGTCTTTACGATATCTTCAGTCACTATCCTTATTTGATGACACTTTTAAGGTCAATCCTACTGAAGCAGGTGGAACCTTGTAGCTTATCAAACAGATCTTCTACCCGCGGTACGGGAAATCTGTTTTTGATAGTGATATGGTTTAGCTCTTGATAGTCCACACACATGCGGTATGTACCATCTTTCTTTTGCACTAAAAGGACTGGAGAACAAAAGGGAGAGGAACTAGGCCTCACCATCCCTTTGTCTATCAATTCTTGTACTTGCCTCATGATCTCCTCTTAATGAGCTTGGGAAACTCGATAAGGAGGCTTGTTATGCGGTGAGCTTCTTGGTAGGAGCTCAATTTGATGGTCATCATCCCCTCGTTTTGGAGGTAAGTCCATAGGGATATCATCGATGAACACATCTTGGAATCCATTTAGAAAATTAGACAAGTCTAATTCTTCTTGATTCCTAACACTTTGCTATGTTAAAACATCAGCATCATTTAGAGAGTCTTTGACAAAAATCATGTACGTAGAAATTGAGCTTTTTATTGACTTATCAAAAGCACATGAATTTACAAGTGGCATAGTACGACCAAACTCACTAGCATCTATATACATGTTGTTTTCCCTGTAGGTGAAGTAGATTCTCCTTTCAGGGCACTTCATGTTGGCATCCAATTGAACCATGGTGCCCCTAGGATAACTTCCTCATGTTGGAAAGGAGAGATGAAAAGTCTTCTTTGTCGACGTAGCTTTGGACATGAAGCCTCAACTTCCCAATCAAGGGAGTAACGCAGGTGTGCTATCCCTTGAAAGCTAGGGTCAAACAAGATGAAGGATCATGCTCCCTTATCTTTCCCCAAGCATAGGAGAGAGGCAATCCTTTTCAATGAGCATCCTCTTTTGGAGCTTCGATCGTGGAAGGTCTAGGAGTCTCATTGCATGCATTTCTTTTGGGTCAAGAACGGTAGCCATGTCCTTGCTCCCCACACTTAAAGCGATTGTGGTCCTTACGAAAAGCTTCAAGCTCTCTTTAGGGGAGAGTTTATTTTTACCTTTGTAAACTCCCTTCTCCTTCAACTGATTGTTGTTGGAATTTCCTTGGGAAGAATTTTGGGCATTGTTTTTCCCCTTTGCATCACTTTTGTCTTTGCTTTCCACGGGCTTGGCATTCCTTCTAGCCCCTTGTTGGAATTTGATGCGCGAAGCAACCATAGTGTGGTGGATTACTCCCGTGATAGAACCAAGCTGTTGAGAGTTGACATACTCGGCCATTTCTTCAGGTAATCCCGCACAGAATTGTTGCTTTTTCTTGGCAAAGTCTATCTTTTGAAAGACAGTAGCCTTGAGATGTAAATCTCAAAACTTGTCTACATATTTGTGGATAGACTCATGGGAGAGAAGCTTCAAACTCCGCCATTCGGTAAGCACTTTGTTCTTTGCATCGCTTGCAAGGAAAAACTCGTAGAAGTTTCCATGTCTTTGAGGCTTCATCCTTGCCACAAAGGCTGCCCCACCATTGACAAATAGATTTTTGGAAGTGCATAGCTACATGGTGTAGCTTGGAGGACTCCGTGAAGCCCTCGTCTCTAAAGGCCACATCAAATTGCTGGACAAAGGCCAATACTTTGACGGTAGCACCAAAGGTACGATTGTAGGTGAGAAAAGAGATACTCTTTCCTCCCTCTTTGAAATTCTTGAGTTTTTGGGACCTTTGCCATGCAGGGCAATATTTGCGATGTCCTCTCCTCTTGTATTTTCTAGGAGAATATCTATTGCTTTCCTCGGAAGAGGAGGAAGGTGAAGAAGAAGGAGAAGAGGGTGACTTCTTTCTTGCCTTTTTCTTCCTTTGTTTCCTCTCTTCCCTTTTGGAGTGACGAGGAGAAGGACTATGGGTTAGCCGCTGTCTAGACCGCCGTCTTCATGGAGCCACATCTTCAGAGGAACTTAGGGATTCACTTCTTTCTTGTTCTCTGGATTCCTCCTCTCTTATGGGAGAAGTCTTCTTTTGGGAGTCTCATCAAGAGGCCTCCTATGATCTCTCTCCTCTTGGAGAGGAAGGGAAATCCCATAAGCACGAAGTTTTTGGGTAACTTCGGCTTGCAAAGCAGGGTTGCCCATAGCTTGCTTCAACCTAGTAACGAGGTAATTAACAAACATGGGAGCATCATCATTAGCACCTTCATGTGCAAAATCAAAGTTATCAATGTTCATTCTACTCTCTGGGTGATTGTCAGCCATGCTAATTAAACTTATGTATAGATTACTTTGTGCTTTGGTACCCTCAAAAACCTAAGTCGCTACTCTTCCTTACCTTTCCAAATTAGTTCTCAAGCAGCCACACCTATGGTTTAGACACTGTTGATTGCAAAGACTAGTGGCGAGGGTATAACATTGCTCAACTGATTATGGTTCCTATTGAGCTTGCTCGTAGCTCAATAATGGTTAAACCAAAGGCAAGCCCCGAGAGACTCCATTATTAAGACTATGGTTCCCAACGGTGTACCTTGAACTAAGTCCTTCTCAACCAAGATAATATATCCCTCTCCCACTTAACCTATTGCAATGAACAGGTCCAACCTTTCATGGACAACTTAAGGACCTCTCTTCTTAAGCAATAAAAGAGTAACCAATAGCTATGATACCAATGTAATGGAAATGGCCTATGAACTTTGAGAATAGCGGAATTAAGAGAATTAGAGTGAGCATTTTTGTGAGACTACTTTGAGAACGTAGAGGGTGAACTTAATTATCGGTAGCAACATAACCATAATACTTAATTGACCTGGCATGACCAATACTTTTGCAAGAGAGAGAGTTAGAGAACTTGACAACAGTTGAGGACCGGATTTATGTGGAGCCAGTCCCCCCTTCAATAGGCTTTTGCATTATAGATTCTCCCATCAAGAGAGAGAACTTGACAACAATTGAGGACCGGATTTATGTGGAGCCGGTCCCCCCTCCAATAGGCTTTTGTATTATAGATTCTCCCATCAAGAGAGACTTGGTACAATACAATCTTTGTGTTCCTTGTGATCTAGGTGATGCAATGAATATGGAAAGCTTCATGCATCACAAGCATAACATAAACTTTGTAAAAGCATTAACCATCCCCGGCCTCAGTCCCAAGGCCTTAAACACCTTCAAAGGCGGAGAGATCTTAGCGGGGAATGAGAGTAGGGAAGAGGAAGACGAAACATCCATAGGAGAAAGAAATAGTTCCTCACTTATCATCACTCTTCTTGGTTAGCATAGCATAAGAGCACAGTAATGAAGATGAAGAAGATGGCAAGCTTAAGCATTGAAGCATGTCTCTTGGTTAGATTTGCATTCCATAGCCAAGAGTGTCGGTGTAGGCTCTCAATTTCTCAACAAGCTTAAAGAAGGAGATGGAGCTCTTGCACTTTTCACTTCACACAATGAGAGTGTGTGTGTGTGTGTGGGGGGGGGGGGGGGGGGGGGGAGAGTATACCCCCCAAGCTAGCCACTAGATTCCTTGGTCGACCCCCCCTTGTAGCTCATGCTAGAAGATGATTGGACCCCTACAAGCCTAGCCAATCACATGCAGGGTGCATATCAAGCAACCATGCTAGTCTTGGGACAAGTGTCCCCCTTTCCCCCTTCAGAGAGAGGACTTGATAAATGCATAATCAATTAATTTAAATAACTAAATTATCATTGGACCCCTTGAGAGGCTAACCAATAGGCTTTAGGCACACCATGAGAGCAACATGAAGAGGAACTTGACAATTGTCATAGTTGCTTCTTTAGACTAAGCTTGCCTTGCGTGAGGGTGTGTGTGTGTTCTCTCTCATGCTCCTACAATAAGGGCTCGCCCCCTCATGAGTAGGGACGTGTTTGACTTTGTGGAACACCTCAAGCCCCTCAAGCACCTTAGTCATGGAGCATCTTAGCACCTTAGTCATTAAGCACCTCAAGCACCTTAGTCAGCAAGCACGACAAGCACCTCAAGCTTGGGCCGGGTTCCAACCTCAAGAACAACCCTAGCTTGGCCAAGTTCAAAGTACTGTTAACACTAACCTTTGGAGGTCTTTAATGAAGCTAACCCTAAGGTCTTTAAGCTCCATTAGCTAGCCTTGCTCCTTGACAGACCATATCTCATTTGGACCCCTTTAACATTGGCCATGTATTGAGATAGATCCATAAGCACATGTCTATATTCTAATCCTTGTTCCCGTTTTTCTCCCACATTAAATGATCAGTTTAATATGAGAAAGTTATTTGGGTTGGTTAGATATTAGATTTTATGACATTACCTCTCTCTTGAAATCATAGTCGTCCTCGACCATGAGGTAGAAGAGATAAAGCCTTAGTCATTAGTCGATGTTTCTTAATGGGTAGAGGATCCCTTTTTACTTTATGACATTATTACAAGATGAATGACTAATCCATTTGGTGCTTGGGAGACGTAGCTGCCGCAAGCATGTCTGCTCTTGAGTCCATTTCATTCTCCCAAAGTAGAGTGGCAAATTCTACTTGGTGTTTGAGAGACATCGTCGTCACAAACATGATTCTAAGCATGCATATCACTTAAATTTGTGCACAATAAAAAGAGAATTAGTCTTATAAGTCAAAAACGTTGATCATTTAAAAGAAACATGTACATTGTCTTACTCTAATGTAGCATTGTAAGCATTGACAAGGTTCATACTATCCTTAAGCTGTATTCCTCGCATCCATCTATCATCTTCAAAAGGATCATTTTTGAACTTAATAAGATACCGTCGGATAATCTTACCGTGTCGTAGTACCTTGTCTTCATACAAAGGATAGCTTTGGGTTGTAGCACCTCTTCTTGGTCTTTTATTTTTTAAGGGTCTTCAATAATTTGTTCTCTTGGTGGCTCTCCTTTGTAGGGCTTAAGTAGGCTCCCATGAAAAGCATTGTGTATGAGCCAATGGTTGGGCAACTTGAGTTGATAAGCCATCTCATTGATTAGCTTCAAGATTTAAAAAGGACCATAGTATCTTTTTGCTAGTTTAGCATAATACTTTTAATGGCCCGTAGGATTTTTGCCCATCATTTGCATGAGCCTTGGGAAACTTGAGTAAGACCCAATCATTTTTTTTGAATTTTAAGGCCCTTCGGTGCTTGTCAGCAATTGCCTTTTGGCTTTGTTGAGAGATGGATATAGTCTTCTTAATCTTTTGGAAAGATTCTTGTAGGTCACGGTGTTGTGCTGTGGCATGTTCATGATGTGAAATTAAAATACCTACCTCACTCTCAATGCTTTTGTTATGTGGGACCAAATGCTATGATGTACATAGTGTGATATATGCGGAAATAGATACCACCGTTGCAATCATGTACATACCTTACCGAGCAGGCGAGGCCCTACACGTGGCACTATGGCATGCCTTTTCACATAAAATAATGCATATTTTGCTTTAGAAATGTACAAATGTCAAGTGTTTCAAAGTGGCATGCTCGTTTTGCCTAGAAAGTTCAATGCGGACGATCTTGACAAAAAATAACAGGTTTCGTGCACGGGTGTAAAAGACGTGTCCAAAGTGCTTACCAAGTGGAAAAATGAGGTTCAACATGAAATTTGAGCCAAATGGATTTTTTCCCAACTCATTTGGGCATTTTACGGACAAAAAGGGGCATTTTTGGGCAAAAAATGGTCATAAAATCGTAAAAAATAGCAAAAGATGGCTCAAAATGCCACATCCACAATGGTGTCATCGTTTTCAAGATGAGGGGGAAGTTTTAGAGCCAACAATGAGCTAACTTAGGCATATAAGCAAGGAGATACAACCATTACAATCCAGGGTGCTAGTGTAGTCCCGTGCTGCTTCCACCACATGTTCGAGGTTGTGGTGCCTCCAATTAGGGTTTCCCTCCTCAAATAACTACTTGGGATTCTCCAATGAAGTACTGAAGCTTCCATGAAATGGTCATGAAGAGGAATTGAAGCGTCAATTTAGGGTTTTTAATAGGTCGAATGAGCACTGCATCTATGCAATTGGGAGCGAGGCTACACCTAATCTTCACACACACAAGAGTTTTGAGTTAGTATTGGTTCTTTTTCAAAGTGGAGCTTTCATGGCTGAAGTTTTGTTCCTTTTTAATGTGTTTTTGGCTTCAAATCATCAACACCTTGCCTGAATTTGCTCGAATCCTCACAGTCAGAGGCCCGACGCTAAGTAGGCTAGGGTAAGGGTTCAAAAGCTTCATTAAAGGTTTCAAATTAAATCTTTAAAGCTCTAAATCAACAAGAGAAACGGGGGGTTCGGTTTGATCGAGTCACAATGCAAATGTTTCAAGATTTTGCGGTGTTTATGCAGCAGTAGTAAGCTGCCGAAAGGAGGGGGCTTTCCTCAACCGAAGCACTTCAATATGTGGTTAAGAGAATGAACCAATTTAAAGGTAAAGATGTAACAAAGTATCTTTGTGGATATGTAAAGGAGATGGAGCTTCATCGAGTGTTCGAAGCAGAGATGGTACAAGGTTTTGAGCTAGCTGTGGTTCCTGAGATCAGAGAGCATGTAAGGGGAATTAGAAATGAGCATGGGGCAACATGAGAAGCATTTAAGTTAGCCTTAAAATAAGAGTATTTCATGGAGGACTTCGAAAGGGTAACAAAGAGGACTCTTTTAGAGTGGGTAGTTCGGCCAAAAGAGGGGCTTTCGCCTATCAAACTGCTAAGGGAATTCGAACACCGTTATGATCAACTTTCAAGGACTAAAAAGGCTACCCTAAACTCAAGAAGACAGATCTCTTTTTGCAAGCCACAGGAAAAGAGATTCAAGAGAAGCTAGGGTTATTACTTGAGGATAAGGATGCGGAACAGGGCTTGAAGATTGATTGAAATGAGGTCGAAGATGCAATTTTAATACTAGCCAAGTGACTACGACAAAGAGACAAGATGATAGTTAACCCTACTCAAGCCCCAATTGTTCCTGAGATTCCCATAAAGCCTGTTATTGTGGTTCCAAAGAGTGACAAGTCCATTCTAGACGATATTGTCAAGGGAATGCAAGAGCTAAAGTTAAAGCTTACAAGGCTAGAAGAAAAGGGGCAACCATCAGGTCAATCTGTAGGGCAAGGACCTCAAAATAGAGAAGGATTTGTCAATAGATGCATATGGTGTGATAGTAGTGACCATGCAAGGACAAATTGTGAAAGTTTTAAAGACGCTTTGACAAAGGAGCTTATTTTCTTTAAAGATGGAAAAATTCACTTAAGTGAAACATGTAAGCTCTTGGGGACAAACTTTGGCAAAGGTGGGATGAAGAAGCTAGTTGAGGACACTAGCCACGCCATCTCAATGGTTGAAGCAGCTGCCTATGGGTTGAAGGTGGGGCCTATTAAGAAAAAAGGATCATTCAAGGTCAGAGAAGAGGAGTCTAATGGTATTGGAGAGCTATGGCCATGCACTGTAGGATCTGCTATGAAGCGTAAAATGACTACAAAGGTTTTACATGAAGTTGGAGACTGCATTCGGCTAGAAATAGGTTGGAATGACCCTGTAGATTCTTTGTCAGTGCATGCGTACATTGCCAAATGTCAAGCCAACGAGGCCTTTGTTGAAGAGAAACACAAGCGTGAGAATGGGGATGAAGGGCCTTCAAAAAAGTCCACAAGGAGTGGAGGCAAAAATGACACAGTGCCTCCTAGATCAGCTTTTCTGCAACAGATGCTTGTCCCCGAAGTGCCTATGCAAGAAGCCTCTAAAGATAAGAAGAAGGAAGCCCAATCCGATATAGAGGCAGTAACAGATCTCAAAAAGGTTTTGGAAGAGAGGATTCTAAACAGTAAGGTGGAATTTACCTTGGGTGAGGTCCTTGGTATAGCAAAGCCAAAATTCCATGAAGAAATAATTGATATCATAAAGAGGAAGCGATAATCTCTTACTGAATCTATCCATGTATAAGGTGAAGAAGAGGGGTGTACAGGGCTATGGCGAGCAAGGTGAAGAAACTGTTGTTGGATGCTACAAGTCTAGGGGAGGAGTAAAACACGTTCGCCTCTTAGATGATGAAGATGAAGCTGAGACCACTCACAAGAGTTACTACTTGAAGAGTAACTGGGCAATAACAACTACTGAGACCCTGGTAAAGGTGGGAGACTTGGAAGATCCATACATTGCGTTGATAGATCACGGGTCAAAAATTAACCTCATGTCAAAGAGTCTTTATCAAAAAGGAAAATGGCCAATTGATATAAATCATGGATGGATGATTCGTGCAGCAAAAAACTCATCAGGGGAGCTGTACAGAGCTTGTCCAAATGTAAAGGTGACTATAGGGGATATGAAATATGACCATAATTTCTTTGTGAAGGAGATGTCTACATACCCTCTTATCCTTTGGCAGCCATACATCACTGCTACTCACATGGAAACCAAGGTAATGGATGATGGGTCAACTTATGCTAGGATAAGGAGCAGGGATGGGAAGCGTGCAGTACGGTTCCTTACTGTTTGTATGGACCATGAAAGGAACCGTGAAAGTCTTAGAGAGCAACCCTTGCCAAAGACAAACAAAGTATTCAAGGACTACAGGGATATGAGGGGTTTTGGCCATGTACCATAGTAGAGCGGGATTACAGTGGTACAAGAAGAGAAAAGTTCTCGCATGATGTATATGCAAAGGAAACATTTTCTACAGGTTTTTTTAGGATTAACAGACTATGGATCTATTGCTTTTACAAAGTGTGAGGACTTAAAGTGGGGTGAACGACAACATGTAAATACTATACAAAGAGGTTTTAAGATGAATGGTTTTCTAGAAAATGGTGAATGCATTGCAGGTGTGTTTGATGAGTGTTCATTTGTGGATACTATGCAAGACTTGGAGTCTTAAGTGGATTGCAATTTTCATATGGGAATTGAGGTCGTGAAAGTGTGATCAATAGAAATGTACAAAGTCATTGAGGATTTCAAAAATGCTCAAGGTGTTGATGTACAAGTGGAGACCAAGTACAAGTCTGTGGCAAAGAAAGTGAAACTAGTGGCATTACCTCTACCAAAAGATTGTACGAATAAGATGGATCGAGCTGCTTTTCAACCTAGCCTTCATGAACCGAGCAAGATTGGACGTAAGTTTACACATGATACTTTGAAGGAGTTAAAGATTGGTTGCAAGGACAGTTTGACAGATGTTGAAAGGGTATGCTTTGAAGAAATGCTTGCCAAACATGGAAAGGCTTCTGCATTCAAGCCGCATGAGATAGGGTGTGTTGATCTATCCATTGTTGCTCCTATGGTGATCTTCACTATCCCTCGTGTACCTTGGAACTTGAGGCCTATTCCAGTTCCAAAGGCCCATTTGCCAAAACTCATTGAGTTGCTTAATGAAAAGATCAAGATGGGTATTTTGGAGCCTTCTTGTGCTCCATATTCAAACAGGTGGTTCAGAGTTCTGTGGTTCTTTACGCTTTATGCAGGATATGCAACCTGTCAACAAGGTTACAATTAGAAATGTAGGTACATGGCGAATTGTAGATGAATTTGCAGAGGCATTTGCAGGAAGGGCAATATATTCTATGGGGGGATTTGTACTCAGGGTATGACCAGTTCCAACTAGCAATGGAGAAGGGACATGACTATCATGACAACACCTTTGGGTTTGGTAAGGATGTGCACCTTACCTCAGGGAGCAACTAATTCAATTGCACATATGATGAATGGTATGAACAAAGTCCTACGTGACTTCATATCGCAAACTACAATGCCTTTCCTTAATGATGTGCCAATCAAAGGATGTGATGTAAGTGATATAGATGTGGCTTTGGACTTGAGGGGGTGCCGAAATTATGTGGCAAACCATATCAATGATTGTGATAATATGTCAAGGTCGGAAGAGGTGAACCTTACCTTGTCTGGCCAAAAGTCATTGTTTGGTGTGAGAGAACTTCTTATTGTGGGACATATGTGCGGCCCATAGGGTAGAACGCCTTGCCCAGCAAAGATTGATATGATTCAAAGAATGAAAGAGACATGTATTAATGTTACTAAGGTTTGAAGGTTCTTACGTACATGCGTGTTCTATGTTATCTGTATTCCACATTATGCGCATGTGGCAGAACCTTTGTATAACCTTTTGAGAAAGAACCAAAAGTTTTAATGGGAAGAAATGCATACCCATGACATGAGAAAGTTAAAGAAGTTGCTACTTATGTCTCCAACTTTGAGGAAAGCAAACTATGAATGTGGAAGATATATAATTGTGACAATGGATACTAGCCCCATAGGAATTGGATGGGCAAGTAGACAAGATGATGATGATGGAAAGCGGTATGTGGTGAGATTTGCAGCAAAAGTCCTAAGTGCTTGTCAATGCAACTATCCACAGGTAAAGAGAGAGTTATGGGGAGTAGTCACAACACTAAAATGTGACAAAGAGTATTTGATAGGAGCAAATGTGATAGTGGAGACTACTTGTCTACCGCTTCTTGGAATGATCACAAGTTGCTCAACTCCTGACATTGCTATATTCAGATGAATTGCCTACATAAATTCTGCTTAAATCCAAAATTTAAGCATATTGCAGGGAAAAATAATTCAGTTGCGGATATGCTTTCAAGAGCAAGGTACCAAATTGAAGAATACATGGTTCTCGAGGGCGATGATGTAGGCACACAGTTCTACAGTATCTCTCATGCCGAGGGTGAGCATGTTTGCTTGTCAAATGTACTTGAGTCATTTACAAAGGCCCTATATCAAAGCGGCTGGTTCCTCATTGGACGCTATCTGAGCACTTTGACAAGGCAAGAAGGGTGGACTGATCAAGAGTTCAAAAGAATACGGAGAAAGGCCTATGGATAATTTTTGAAATATGGGTACTTATGGAAGCGTCTGAAACAAAGAAATGAAATGCCGTTGAGAGTCGTGAATGATAAGGATGCTCAAAATGAGCTTATGAAAAAGTTTCATGAGAGTCTTTATGCTGGACATAGAGGTGTATGGGCCACCTTTACTAAAATGAAAGAGAGGTATTGGTGGAAATGTATGTATAAAGATATATCTCACTTTGTGTCATTCTTCATGTTCTCATGGAGGAAAGTCGGTTGAAGGCAAGCGATTGTATTGTTGTTTTTTGGACTTTAAGAAAGCCTTTGATACGATTCCATGTAACAATTTGTGGAGAAGGATGGAAGAACTCTAAGTGCCAAGTGAGTTTATGCTTGCGGTTTCTTGAATCTATGAGAAGGTGATGTGTGGATTGCACATGGGAAGAGGAAATTTCAGAAATTTTTGCAAGCACTATTGGCGTTAAATAAGGATGTCCGTTTTGTCACCAAGTCTCTTTGGTCTATGCATCAGAGAAAATGGTACTTGAATTTATGCAAGAAGAAGGCATTGAAGAGGTCACTATTTGCAATGCGGTAATCATGCTTTTGTTGTATGCGGATGATGTAGTGCTTCTAGCACACACTTTAGAAGATGGACAAAAGCTTACGGTTGTCCTTGAGAACTTTTTCTTGCATAATGGGCTGATTGTGAATGAATCCAAAAAAAAGGTTATGCTTGTGAAAGCCAACCATAAAGAGAAGCCATGCATTGTGTACAACAATGAGATGCTTGAAGCTGTATGCGCATGTGGCAGAACCTTTGTATCAACTTTTGAGAAAGAATCAAAAGTTTCAATGGGAAGAAATGCATACCCATGCCATGAGAAAATTAAAGAAGTTGTTGCTTATGTCTCCAACTTTAAGGAAAGCAAACTATGAATGTGGAAGATATGTAATTGTGACAATGGATACTAGCCCCACAGGAAGTAGATGGGCAATGAGGCAAGATGATGATGATGGCAAGCGATATGTGGTGAGATTTGGAGCAAAAGTCCTAACTGCTCGTCAACGCAACTATCCACAGGTAAAGAGAGAGTTATGGGGAGTAGTCACAACACTAAAATGCGACAAAGAGAATTTGATAGGAGCAAACTTGATAGTGGAGACTGCTTGTCTACCCCTTCTTGGAATGATCACAAGCTACTCAACTCTGGACATTGCTATGTTGAGATGGATTGCCTACATAAAGTCCTTAAATCCAAAATTTAATCATATTGCAGGAAAAATAATCCAGTTGTGGATATCGTTTCAAGAACAAGGTACAAAAATGAAGAATACATGGTTGTTGAGGGCGATAATGTAGGCACACAGTTATATAGTATCTCTCATGCGGAGGGTGAGCATGTTTGCCTGTCAAATACACTTGAGTCATTTACAAAGGACCTATATCAACGGGACTGGTTATTCATTGGACGCTATCTGCGCACTTTGACAAGGCAAGAAAGGTGGACTAATCAAGAGTTCAAAAGAATACGGAGAAAGGCCTATGGATACTTTTTGAGATATGGGTAGTTATGGAAGCGTCTAAAACAAAGAAATGAAATGCCATTGAGAGTCGTGAATGATAAGGATGCTCAAAATGAGCTTATGAAAAAGTTTCATGAGAGTCTTTATGCTGGACATAGAGGTGTATGGGCCACCTTTACTAAAATGAAAGAGAGGTATTGGTGGAAATGTATGTATAAAGAAGTGTCTCGCTTTGTGTCACTCTTTGTGTTCTTATGGAGGAAAGTCGGTTGAAGGCAAGCGATTATATTGTTGTTTTGTGGACTTTAAGAAAGCCTTTGATACAATTCCACGTAACAATTTGTGGAGAAGGATAGAAGAACTCCAAGTGCCAAGTGAGTTTATGTTTGCGGTTTCTCGAAGCTATGAGAAGGTGATGTGTGGATTGCACATGGGAAGAGGAATTTCAGAAATTTTTGCAAGCACTATTGGCGTTAAACAAGGATGTTCGTTGTCATCAAGTCTCTTTGGTCTATGCATCAGAGAAAATGTTACTTGAATTTATGCAAGAAGAAGGTATTGAAGAGGTCACTATTTGCAATGCGGTAATCATGTTTTTGTTGTATGCGGATGATGTAGTGCTTCTAGCACACACTTTAGAAGATGCACAAAAGCTTATGGTTGTCTTTGAGAACTTTTGCTTGCATAATGGGCTGATTGTGAATGAATGCAAAAAAAAGGTTATGCTTGTGAAAGCCAACCATAAAGAGAAGCCATGCATTATGTACAACAATGAGATACTTGAAGTTGTATGCACATGTGGCAGAAGCTTTGTATCAACTTTTGAGAAAGAATCAAAAGTTTCAATGGGAAGAAATGCATACCCATGCCATGAGAAAATTAAAGAAGTTGCTGCTTATGTCTCGAACTTTGAGGAAAGCAAACTCTAAATGCGGAAGATATGTAATTGTGACAATGGATATTAGCCCCACAGGAATTGGATGGGCAATTAGGCAAGATGATGAAGATGGCAAGCGATATGTGGTGAGATTTGGAGCAAAAGTCCTAACTGCTCGTCAACGCAACTATCCACAAGTAAAGAGAGAGTTATGGGGAGTAGTCACAACACTAAAATGCGACAAAGAGTATTTGATCGGAGCAAATGTGATAGTGGAGACTGCTTGTCTACCGCTTCTTGGAATGATCACAAGTTGCTCAACTCCTGACATTGCTATGTTGAGATGGATTGCCTACATAAATTCCTTAAATCCAAAATTTAAGCATATTGCAAGGGAAAATAATCTAGTTGTGGATATGCTTTCAAGAGCAAGGTACGAAAATGAAGAATACATGGTTGTTGAGGGCGATGATGTAGGCATACAGTTCTATAGTATCTCTCATGCAGAGGGTGAGCATTTTTGCCTGTCAAATACACTTGAGTCAGTTACAGAGGACCTATATCAAGGGGACTCATTGTTCATTGGATGCTATCTGAGCACTTTGACAAGGCAAGAAATGTGGACTAATCAAGAGTTCAAAAAAATACCGACAAAGGCCTATGGATACTTTTTGAAATATGGGTACTTATGGAAGCGTCTAAAACAAAGAAATGAAATGCCATTGAGAGCCGTGAATGATAAGGATGCTCAAAACGAGCTTATGGAAAAGTTTCATGAGAGTCTTTATGCTGGACATAGAGGTGTATGGGCCACCTTTACTAAAATGAAAGAGATGTATTGGTGGAAATGTATGTATAAAGAAGTATCTCACTTTGTGTCACTCTTCGTGTTCTCATGGAGGAAAGTCGGTTGAAGGCAAGCGATTATATTGTTGTTTTGTGCACTTTAAGAAAGCCTTTGATACGATTCCAAGTAACAACTTGTGGAGAAGGATAGAAGAACTCCAAGTGCCAAGTGAGTTTATGTTTGCGGTCTCTCAAATCTATGAGAAGGTGATATGTGGATGGCACATGGGAAGAGGAATTTCAGAAAAATTTTCAAGCACTATTGGCGTTGAACAAGGATGTTCGTTGTCACCAAGTCTCTTTCGTCTATGCATCAGAGAAAATGTTACTTGAATTTATGCAAGAAGAAGACATTGAAGAGGTCACTATTTGCAATGCGGTAATCATTCTTTTGTTGTATGCGGGTGATGTAGTGCTTCTAGCACACACTTTAGAAGATGGAGAAAAGCTTATGGTTGTCCTTGAGAACTTTTGCTTGCATAGTGGGCTGATTGTGAATGAATACCAAAAAAAGGTTATGCTTGTGAAAACCAACCATAAGAAGAAAGCATGCATTGTGTACAACAATAGATGCTTGAAGTTGTTCGTGGCAGAATCTTTGTATCAACTTCTGAGAAAGAACCAAAAGTTTCAATGGGAAGAACTGCATACTCATGCCATGAGAAAATTAAAGAAGTTGTTGCTTATGTCTCCAACTTTAAGGAAAGCAAACTATGAATGTGGAAGATATGTAATTGTGACAATGGATACTAGCCCCACAGTAAGTGGATGGGCAATGAGGCAAAATGATGATGATGGCAAGCGATATGTGGTGAGATTTGGAGCAAAAGTCCTAAGTGCTTGTCAACGCAACTATCCACAAGTAAAGAGAGAGTTATGGGGAGTAGTCACAACACTAAAATGCGACAAAGAGTACTTGATAGGAGCAAATGTGATAGTGGAGACTGCTTGTCTAGCCCTTCTTGGAATGATCACAAGCTGCTCAACTCTGGACATTGCTATGTTGAGATGGATTGCCTACATAAAGTCCTTAAATCCAGAATTTAAGCATGCTGCAAGGAAAAATAATTCAGTTGTGGATATGCTTTCAAGAGCAAGGTACGAAAATGAAGAATACATGGTTGTCAGGGCGATGATGTAGGCACACAGTTCTATAGTATCTCTCATGCCGAGGGTGGTTATGTTTGCCTGTCAAATGCACTTGAGTCATTTACAGAGGACCTATATCAAGGTGACTAGTTGCACATTGGACGCTATCATAGCACTTTGACAAGGCAAGAAGGGTGGACTGATCAAGAGTTCAAAAGAATACGGAGAAATGCCTATGGATACTTTTTGAGATATGGGTACTTATGGAAGCGTCTAAAACAAAGAAATGAAATACCTTTGAGAGTCGTGAATGATAAGGATTCTCAAAATGAGCTTATGAAAAAGTTTCATGAGAGTCTTTATGCTGGACATTGAGGTGTATGGGCCACCTTTACTAAAATGAAAGAGAGGTATTGGTGGAAATGTATGTATAAAGATGTATCTCACTTTGTGTCACTCTTCATGTTCTCATGGAGGAAAGTCGGTTGAAGGCAAGCGATTGTATTGTTGTTTGGTGGACTTTAAGAAAGCCTTTGATACGATTCCACGTAACATTTTGTGGAGAAGGATGGAAGAACTCCAAGTGCCAAGTGAGTTTATGCTTGCGGTTTCTTGAATCTATGAGAAGGTGATGTGTGGATTGCACATGGGAAGAGGAAATTTCAGAAATTTTTGCAAGCACTATTGGCGTTAAATAAGGATGTCCGTTGTCACCAAGTCTCTTTGGTCTATGCATCAGAGAAAATGGTACTTGAATTTATGCAAGAAGAAGGCATTGAAGAGGTCACTATTTGCAATGCGGTAATCATGCTTTTGTTGTATGCGGATGATGTAGTGCTTCTGGCACACACTTTAGAAGATGCACAAAAGCTTATGGTTGTCCTTGAGAACTTTTTCTTGCTTGGTGGGCTGATTGTGAATGAATCCAAAAAAGGGTGATGCTTCTGAAAACCAACCATAAGGAGAAGCCATGCATTGTGTAAAACAATGAGATGCTTGAAGCTGTATGCACATGTGGCAGAACCTTTGTATCAACTTTTCAGAAAGAACCAAAAGTTTCAATGGGAAGAAATGCATACGCATGCCATGAGAAAATTAAAGAAGTTGCTGCTTATGTCTCCAACTTTGAGGAAAGCAAACTATGAATGTGGAAGATATGTAATTGTGACAGTGGATAGTAGCCCCACAGGAATTGGATGGGCAATTAGGCAAGATGATGATGATGGCAAGCGATATGTGGTGAGATTTAGAGCAAAAGTCCTAACTGCTCGTGAATGCAACTATCCACAGGTAAAGATAGAGTTATGGGGAGTACTCACAACACTAAAATGCGACAAAGAGTATTTGATAGGAACAAATGTGATAGTGGAGACTGCTTGTCTACCCCCTTCTTGGAATGATCACAAGCTGCTCAACTCTTGACATTGCTATGTTGAGATGGATTGCCTACATAGAGTCCTTAAATCCAGAATTTAAGCATATTGCAGGGAAAAACAATCTAGTTGCAGATATGCTTTCAAGAGCAAGGTACGAAAATGAAGAATACATTGTTGTCAAGGGCGATGATGTAGGCACACAGTTCTATAGTATCTCTCATGCAGAGGGTGAGCATGTTTGCATGTCAAATACACTTGAGTCAGTTACAGAGGACCTATATCAAGGGGACTCGTTGTTCATTGGACGCTATCTGAGCACTTTGACAAGGCAAGAAGGGTGGATTGATCAAGAGTTCAAAAGAATACGAAGAAAGGCCTATGGATACTTTTTGAAATATGGGTAGTTATGGAAGCGTCTGAAACAAAGAAATGAAATGCCGTTGAGAGTCATGAATGATAAGAATGCTCAAAATGAGCTTATGAAAAAGTTTCATGAGAGTCTTTATGCTGGCATTAGAGGTGTATGGGCCACCTTTACTAAACTGAAAGAGAGGTATTGGTGGAAATGTATGTATAAAGATGTACCTCACTTTGTGTCACTCTTCATGTTCTCGTGGAGGAAAGTCGGTTGAAGGCAAGCGATTGTATTGTTTTTTTGTGGACTTTACGAAAGCCTTTGATACAATTCCACGTAACATTTTGTGGAGAAGGATGGAAGAACTCCAAGTGCCAAGTGAGTTTATGCTTGCGGTTTCTTGAATCTATGAGAAGGTGATGTGCGGATTGCACATGGGAAGAGGAATTTCAAAAAAAATTGCAAGCACTATTGGCGTTAAACAAGGATGTCCTTTGTCCCCAAGTCTCCTTGGTCTATGCATCAGAGGAAATGGTACTTGAATTTATGCAAGAAGAAGGAATTTAAGAGGTCACTATTTGCAATGCGGTAATCATGCTTTTGTTGTATGCGGATGATGTAGTGCTTCTAGCACACACTTTAGAAGATGCACAAAAGCTTATGGTTGTCCTTGAGAACTTTTGCTTGCATAGTGGGATGATTGTGAATGAATAAAAAAAAAAGGTTATGCTTGTGAAAACCAACCATAAGGAGAAGCCATGCATTGTGTATAACAATGAGATGCTTGAAGCTGTTGGGAGCTATAAGTACCTTGGCCTTGAGGTTCAGGCTAATCATAAGTGGCATGAATGTGCTATGCAACGTTTGGAAGCGGGAAAGAGAGTATACTATGCATTTGAGAACATGTGTACTGCGGGAACATCAAGTGTTGGATTCTCAAGAAGTACCTTTTTGACACATTGGTGACACTGGTTCTTCTTTAGGGAGTTGAAGTGTGGGGCGGGAGCATCTCAAAGTCTACTTGGAAAGAGTTTGAGAATGTGCAAAAACGTTTTTTAACAAGCTTTCTCCAAGTTAAGACACAAACACCATATATGGTCCTACTTCTTGAGTTGGGATCTCTTCCAATTGGCATGGAAAGGGTTATGGAGTACATGATAAAGATGCATCAAAACCCCTCACATCAACTTCCTACAATTTCATGGGAAGCAAGCAAAAAAGTTCAAAAGATGCATAAAAGCAAGATCTTGAGCACGGGATGGATGCAAGACATAAAGAAGTGGTTTGGGAGATGGGATGCATTACACTTGCTACATGATGCCTCAATTGACTTGCAGGTGAATGAAGCTTTTCTACAATGCCAATGTATTTCATACATTACACCACCCATATTGCGCCCAACTACAAAACCATGTTCTTCATTGAAAGAGGAAACCGTACTCACACTTACATGATTGAGCCTATCCCCTTGTGAGTGATACACACTATCGTAGTCATTCGACTTAGCTCCAACTCCCTTCGATGTGAGACAGGGCGTTGGGGCAATGGAGAAGAGTCCAATCAACTGTGTACATTATGCTCGCTGCAAGTTCGAGAGTCTAAGTACCACACACTACTAGAGTTCTCAACTTTTGGTCAGATCCGAACTTGATTCCTTCACATTTTTAGCCATGACTTAGACCTACACACTTTCCTCCCCCAACCACAATGTGGGCTCTCCATTGTGACTCTCATCACCATAATTTTGGAGCATCGAGAGTCACTCATCGGCCACACACATACTACATCACATGTAACTTTGATCCCATAGGTCATATTTGAGCTCCAAGGACGATAATACAATCTCTCTCTCTCTCTCTCTCTCACACACACACACACACACACACACACACACACACACACACACACACACACACACACACACACACACACACACACAAGTGTTGGGTTCTCAAGAAGTACCTTTTTGACGCATTGGTAACATCGGTTCTTCTTTATGGAGTTGAAGTGTGGGGCGGGAACATCTCAAAGTCTACTTGGAATGCTATAGACGGATTTTTGGCTGCCCTGCAAAATATCCGAAACAACATATTGCTAAGCATAAATGAACAAGTCTGCATACCTGATGCCTTGCATAGCACATAATCAACGATGTACATGAACAAAGAGAGATAGCGAGTGAGAGAGGGGAAGAGAACATGCACCGACGCACCTCCTAGAGCGGAGTGCTACACCGGCATGACAAGAGAGAAGAGAAGAGAAGAGAAGAGAAAAGAAGAGGGAAGAATACATAGACACTGGGTGCAATCTTCCCACATGCAAGAGTGACCATTTCCTTCTTGCATGTATTTCATTTATAGATTTCTTGAATGGTCAAATTGAGTACGAACTGACCGGCCGGTCATAAATGGCCAAAACTCATAAAAGAGCACTTGAATAAAATGTACATAAAATATAATGTCCTTTTGCAATAGCCTACCTCGGTCAAGCCTTTTCCACATGTTAGTTGCAATAAATAGTAAAATATCAATTCCATAACATACCTCTCTGTTGGAAAGCAACTGTCCTCAGTTGCAAAGATAAGAAATCTGCAAACGATACTTGTCAAAAATAGTGATTAGAAATCGATGTAAAAAAAATGGAATATAGTAAAAATAATGAAACTAAACAACATATCCACATATCTGCCAACATATACCCATTTCAAATCCAATTTCAAATATCCTTCATTTTGTATACCCGGGTAACAAAATCATACCAATTGCAGCGATGGCCAGCCACTGCAACATGAATTTGTGATTGGTGTTGCCTAAATCAGCGAATCTACACTAGTAAGACGTGTTGCTTGAATCGGAGAATCTGCACTAATGCTGCCTAAATCGATGAATATGCATTTGGTATTGTTTAAAAAATCATGAATGTGTAATTTTCAATGTGCTACCTAAATCGGGGGATCTGCACCAAGATGAGTATCTACACATTGCCTAAATCGGCGAATCTGTGTGCTGGTGACCAATGGACTAGGCTAGACATAAAAAAGACAAAAATGTACTACCTGTGTGACACTGCATTGAAGTATAGTTGAGTAGCAGAGTACTTACAAATTGTTGTTCACTACCTCAAAGCACCGCAGCTCATATGAGTAGCTGCATAGCTTAATGCAAAATCCTCTCAATAGAAAGTACATGTAGTGCAAGCACAATCCAGAACTTTAAGGATGCTTAATTTCATATACCATAAGGAAATATAACGAAGTAAGAAATCTTTTTGCTTTCAAATTGTCCAATGGTATTATCCCTATTGCAAACTGCTTGACTTTGTGTCCTTAAATATATGCACCAACAAAATAAACTTCCAAGCAAGTAGAGAAATTGAGTAATATTGTAGGAGTATATTGGGGGATGCCATTGCAGTATAGGCATATGAGATATGTTGCATAATTGATGAGATCTTAAGAAATATGATAGCCATAGATATATATATAGGAATGGATTCATTAAGGAGAATTAAAATACCGTGGAAAACAACGATAAATTACGTACCTGGAGGTGGTTTGAAGAAGTGACTAGTATCCAAATCGTCAAATGCTAAACAATATCTTGAAAATAAAGGTCAACAGAAAAATTCATCATTTGAGTAACGTTATACAAGTTAAAACAAACCAAAGTACAGATTCAAGTTGTACAGATGGGTGTCTGATATCGGTGAGGTGGACTGTATATGTGAGTAAGTTTTTAAACCATTGATTGTTGTCGCAAGAAAATGGGAAGCCAGTAAAATTTCACCAGGGCTATTGAAACTAGCTAAAATAGCAAAACATCGGCTAGATTCCATGCCCTCCTTCAAGTAAATTGGCAAAGTTTGACAAGTTTTAGTGTGAATACCTGAAAATCTTCCAAAAGAGCTTTAGGTGTGCCCTTATTTTCCTTGGTTAGGAATTTTTTTTTTGGCAAGCCCTAACTCAATCCACAAACATTGCTATGATTACTCTGATCCAAAGTTTGATTTCCACCATTACTCTCTCAAAGAGAATTTTGCGTGAAAAATTTCGTAGGAACTACTTTCGATGGTATCTCCACCTTAAATATAGACACACAAATCTCACACCGCGTAGCCACGAACATTAACTCCAAGCCATGTAAGACCATATAGAAGACTTACAGTATGTGTGTGTGTGTGTGTGTGTGTGTTTATGTGAGTGTGTATGCGCATATCATCGGAATTGACGAATGAGTGTGTGTGGAGGGTAAGAGGTCATTGACGCCGATCGACTTGTGAGGTTGGGGACAATCGAATACAAAGGTAGGGTCCGCAACGTGGTTGCAGTATTGATATCAATCATGGTCCAAAAGGGAAGGGGGAGAGGGGGGGGAAGAGAGATAGAAATGTAATGAAATGTTATATTAACCGTCTTCAAAATGCCATGAGACCAAACTAATACAATGGTTGCGGATCTAAACCAATGCTTGGGTACAAAAATAAAATTAAGTAAACCAAAAGACTGAAAGTAAAAGTCTAAAATTGCCGGAGTAAACCATTACCATCATCGTCACTACGTGAGAATGCTAGGAAACAGACATATGGCACTGAAGAGCGTCATCAATGTCCACCTATATAGGTAGGCATGCTAGGAGGGGAAAGAAAGAGCGAAATGAAATGAAATGTTATATGACCCGTTTTCCAAAAGGGATACGGGACCAAACATATACAATCCTTATGAATCTAATATAACGTGTGGGTACAAAAATAAAATGAAGCAAAGTAAAAAGAATAAATTGAAAGCCTAAAAACACATCAATATTATTGCCATCAATGCCCGAGGATTTGGCCTAGTCGGAGAAAATATTGCAGCCGTTGCTGAAGAGCTTTGTCACTGTCCACCTCTGTAATTAGCCTTACTAAGAGGGGGGAAAGGGGGGGGGAAGAGGTTAAATGAAATGAGATGTTATACTAAACGTCATCAAGCGGGTGGCAACCGTCAAGCACAAGAGTAGTGGGTAGGGTGAGTTGTAGCCTTCTGCAGGTGTGGACTACATGCGCTGGCTGTTGAGCTGCACAAGCCCCTGCGGCTATTGTGGCTCGTGAGCAGTATGCGTTAGTGACTGTAGATTCCCATTAGAGATTTGAGCAATCCAAAAATGAGGAAGAGCTCCAAGATTCACAAGATTATGTTCTTCTAGAGATAGAGATAGAGGATGAGCTATCGAGTATTTTTGAAATAAAACAAAACTAAAAGAAAAAGGGGCAATCTTCTATGATTTTCCCAACCAAGAATCCCAAGATAAAAAAGGTATTGTGTGAAACAAGAGAGAAAACAAAAGCAAATGAGAGGAAAACCTATGTCTCTTGGAATAAAACACAATATTTGATGCCGGTGGGAGCAATAGACTGTATCAAGGATAAGATCACATAGGGATACATGAAACCTGCTTCAACAAGAAAAAATCCCAAGAAACAAAGCGAACCAAAAACCAGAGATGGACAACAAAGATGGAGAGTAGAGAGGTCTCAGACACCGATGGAATTGACGCACCCCTCTCACTACAAGAGATACATTCTACAAGATTGAAATATGATAGTTCAACAATCAATTCGGGAACTTAAAGAACCAAAAACATCTTATGATGGTCATGAGAAAGCCAAGCACATAGAATTCAATGAACCAGAAGATGTTGGAATTAGGGTTGCAGAGAAACGCACAGAGCTCGGACAAGATGAAGGAAGCTCAAGGCACACAATAGAGAGTCTGTTTCTTAGTGTGCAATGGAAAGATAGATAGCCCTAGAGTGATGGGCGTATATACAATGCTCAGGGGGGAAAAACCTCCTAAAGAGGGAAAAACTTCTCCGGCGGTCCTAGTGTGTTCACACACATCACTACCACATGTATATGGTAACAAATCCCCCCTGGAAGGATGTGGTGAAAGAGAGCTGGCACATGAGTAAAGGGAAGTGCCATGCCCTGAGGAGATAATCAGTCCACAAAGGGGAGTAAGCCCAAAGCTTTGCAGAAAGCTTCAAGCTTCTCACGAGACAATGCCTTTGTGAAAAGATCTGCAAGGTTTTCCTGTGTTGGCACATAAGCCAAGCTTATCTCTCCTGCTGAGAGCCTCTCCCTGACCTAGTGGTAATGGCTTTATGCGAGCATGAAAAACTAGGTTCCTCGCAACTGCCATTGCACTCTGACTGTCAGTGTAGATAGTGTTGGTAGTGTCCTGTCCAACACCCAAATCAGCCATAAGGCGTCTGAGCCATACACACTCAACTGTAGCTGTGATGACTACCCCGTAGCCTCACAACTCAAAGTGGCCACAATAGGTTGCTTCTTGCTCAACCATGATATACATGAACTGCCAAGCATGAAACAAAAACCACTTATGGAAACTCGCGTTCAAAACAACCAACCCAATATGAGTCCAAAAAAGCATGTAAGTCTGGCGGCAATGATCCCCCCTTGGGATAAAATAAGCCAAGATGTAAAGTGCCATTAAGGTAGTGGAAAATCCTCTTGACAGCCTGCCAATGCTTAGACCCTGGGCTATGCATAAATCTGCTAACCTATGAGGTGCAAACTGAATATCCGGCCTCGTGTTGCATACATAAATGAGGCAGCCAACAGTAGTTTGATAAAGAGTGACATCAGCAGGATCGCCAACATCATGTAGACTCAACTTTAAACCTGTTTCCATGGGAGTGGCAATAGGTTTGCAATCCTCAAGTCTAAACTTACATAGCAATGTCTCTATGTAACTTTTCTGACACAAGGCAATACCACCATCACACTACTTAAACTGTATACCCAAGTAATGATGCAACAACCCCAAATCTTTCATCTTGAAAGTAGCATTCAAATCAGCCTTAAATTCAGCAATATGTCTCTCATTTGGTCCAGTGATCAGCAAATCATCGACATAAAGAACCACAATGAGAAGTACATCATTCTCATGCTTTACATACAATGAGCTTTCTATTGGACTGTTACGAAAACCTGGTTTGACCAAATGAGTGTCAGCTTTCTCATACCAAGCACGAGGAGATTGCTTCAACCCATACAAAGCCTTCTTACATCTGCACACTTTGTCCTCTTGTCCTTTTATGACAAAACCGCGAGGCTGCGTTACATAAACTTCCTCAAATATGTCACCATTCAAGAAAGCAATAACAATGTCTGATTCATGTACATCCCAACCAAAATGAGTTGCCAATGCACATAGAAAACGCACAGTAGTCATACGGCAAGTGGGAGCAAAAGTCTCTTCATAATCTATGCCTTTTTGCTGCGCATAACCCTTTGCAACAAGTCGAGCCTTATGGCGATCTATCTCATCATTCGCCTTGCGTTTCAACTTGTAAACCCACTTCGTACCAATGGCCTTTTTGCCAAGAGGAAAATCACATAAAGTCCATGTGTCATTTTCTATAAGTGCATCGTATTCTGATTGCATGGCAGCCTTTCAATTTTTTGAATTCTGTGCTTCATCAAAAGACAGAGGCTCCTCAACATCATGTAAGCTAGACACAGCCAAAGCATAACAATCTGATGCATAAGATGCATGGCGAGAGCCTGAACGAGTACGACTAGACAAAGGTGCATCCAATTTACTGTCACACAAAGTGTGCACCAGCTATTTGGCATACCTCTAGCCTGCTCATTTTCAGCCCTTTCTTCATCAAGTACATCATGTACATCTGCATCAATAATCGGCTGATCTGTAACATTTTCTGAAACCCCCATAGGCTATACATTTGCCTCATTGGAACTTACATTTGTATTTCCACCATTGAAAAGAGGCAATAAAGTGTCATAAATGTCCTCTGAGCTTACATTACTGTCTATAGTACATGACAACAAGGGCTGAACAGAATCTTCCATAAACACTACATCCCATGAAACCAAAATACATTTTGTTTGCGGATGATACAACCTATAACCTTTGCTTTCAGCACTATAACCAACAAAAATACATTGACGGCATCAAGAACAGTCTACACAAGGGAACTGTCTAAAATGACTTCACGTGTAAAAATAAGTTGCTCATTGTTATCCTTGACACCATCAAGGACACTGTCCATATCATCTTCCTCATGCATAATCTTCGACTCCAGCACTTTACGCAACAAAGCAATTTTAGCCTCATTGCGACTTGCATAAAGACCAGCCAAAATATCCCAAGCCTGTTTTGCAGATTTTGCTGAACGGATGTGAGGAAAAATGGTGCGCTTCACAGACAACACAATCAATGCATGAGCATGTGCATCCTTTACATCCCAACGAGCTTGTTCTGACGTAGGCAAAACAACTCTAATAGCTGCAATCCTTGGAGAAAGACTTGCAACATCCTCAACATTGCCTACATCCTGAGAACCAGGACGTACATCAATGCCCTGCACAATATTCTAGACGCCCTTTGACACAAGAACGTCATATAAGCCTACATAGGGTAATTGTCCCCATTCAACCTGTCCTCAGCAGCAAACATCTTGAAGACATCTGTGTTGTTGTCAGCCATGGTAAATGTTGCACATGATGTGAAAACTTCCCAAAAATAGGAGAAACGAAGAGGGGACAACACGTGCTATATAGCACACCGTAGAAGACTGTAAGGCACTTGTTATGCAGAAAACGAGACTGACAAAAATTCTGCACAAAATGACGAAATTGCCTGTGCAGACCTTCCTGTAGTAGAAACGGAGGCCGAAATGAGCTCGAATCAGAAATCTGAGTAGACTAGCTCTGCGAGCCCACCCAAAATATTTTTCAACCTACAAACGCTCGCCAAACCTCACTGAAATCGGAGAAAGTGAGCAGGCGTGTGCTGGAGCAGTTGGCGACTAAGGCGGGGAGGACGTAACCTACTCTGATACCAATTGTTGGAATTAGGGTTGCAGAGAAACGCACAGAGCTTGGAGAAGACGAAGGAAGCTCAAGGCACATTGTGTTTCTTAGTGTGCAATGGAAAGATAGATAGCCCTAGAGTGATGGGCGTATATACAATGCTCGGGGGAAAAAACCTCCTAAAGAGGGAAAAAATGCCCCGGCGGTCCTAGTGTGTTCACACACATCACTACCACATGTATATGGTAACAGAACAGGAATCAAAGTCGGTATAAATTGCCACTAACCTCACAGAGGAGGAAGAGTAACTCTTGATAGCCACACTCAGAGAGTATAGAGATGTGTTTGCATGTTCATACAAAGACCTTAAGTGCGTAGATCACACAATATGCCTTAAGAGTGATGTGAAACCTTGTAGAAAATGTCCATATACTTAATGAAACCTTTTCGAGGAAGATCAAGGAGGAGATAGACAAGCTTAAAGAAGAAATATTATCTATGATGTTGAGCACACAAATTGGGTTTCACCAATTGTGGTAGTGCCCAAGAAGAGCGGGAAGTTACACGTATTTGTGAATCTCAAACAAGTAAACACAGTTACTGTAAGAGACAACTATTCCTTGCCTATTAAAAATCTTATAGAGAGAGTTGCAAAAAAGGAAGCCTATAGCTTTGTTGATGGGGTTTTAGGCTATAGCCAGCTTGCTATAAAGACAAAGAATCCACATAAGATAATCTTTGCTACAAAATGGGGCATGTATGCTTATAGAGTAATGCCATTTGCCTTAACCAATGCAGCTGTCAGGTGAAAGCATGTATAGGTGGTACCAAAAAGGAGTCTCTTGGACACCCCTTTGGGAGGAGGGAGAGGGGTCTTCCTTGCTTAATTTGAAATATGAGAGAAAAAGTAAAAGCCTTCTCGGTAGAGTGGGAAGGGAGAAATGAGGTGGACTTGAAAATGCCAAAAAATAGACTAAATATAAACAAGATAAAATATTATTAAGGCAAAGGTGTGCCCATTAAATGCTAATGAGTATTCTCTCTCCCCCCCTATTCTCATTCAGTTAGCTTCTCCCTCCCTAGCATGTTCCACCATGAAATCTGTAGGTCTGCTATGAATCTCTCTCTCTCTCTCTCTCTCTCTCTCTCTCTCTCTCTCTCTCTCTCTCTCCCGCCCCCATGAGTACTATGGCTGTGTTGTAATGGTCTTCTTTGCTATAACATAAGCCTCATAGCTACCTCATAAATGGATCCATATGTAATCTTATGTGGAATAGAATGGCAATATAGGTTTTGTATATCTTCCTCCATTGTCTATCACACAACACATGTCGAGGGAAATTCTGCCCGGTCTATGAAACTATTGGGCTACAAAGAAGAGGGAACAAAAAAGCTTTAAAAATAGGATAACAGGATGGTGACATTGATGAGGGAGAGGCAAATAAAATTTGCAAGGAAATTTCTTGGTGTTGGTGCAAACAAACGAACGGGATCTTTGAGGGATTTCAAATGAAAATTCCACAGCAACTCCTTCGTCATCCAACATTCTAAGTACTAAAGCACATGTCAGGGACAGTTGAGAGAGTCATTTTTTCTCTAGCATTTTCCATACATTATCTAAGTTGAAGACACCCCATTCAAATAATGAGTTATTTTTAAAGCGGGCTACTATCATGGTATTCCTCAATGTTGCATGTGGTTGTCGGCCAGCTGCTAAGCCTCACCATATCAATGCTGGCAAAGCAAGAACCACATACATAAAATGGCAATCCATGGAACATAGCTGACCCAAGTAGTGCATGGAGGCTTCAAGAGATAGCTAATCTCTCGAAAACCCAAGTCTAGTGTGCTCTTACCTAGATCGATCTCAAGTGTGTCAAACACAAAAAGCTAATCTTCTTATCGCAAGCCTAATACCATAATTACGTGTAGCTATAGTGCTTCAAATGCAATGAAACTTACTACCTAGAATGTGCAAAGTATCCTCACCATCCTCATGTGCTCAAAAGTCATTTTTAACACTTGGACAAAATCACACCAAATGTAAACAACATATTTTGGGTAGGTCAAATTTTTGGAATTAAGGTTGCAGAGAAACACACACAACTTGGAGAAGACGAAGGAAGCTCAAGGAACACAATAGATAGTGTGTTACTTAGTGTGCAAAGGAAAGATAGATAGCCCTAGAGTGATGGGCATATATACAATGCTCAGGGGAAAAAACCTCCTAAAGAAGGAAAAAATGCCCCGGCGGTCCTAGTGTGTTCACACACATCACTACCAAATGTATATGGTAACAAATCCCCCCTGGAACGATGCGGTGAACGAAAGCTGGTACATGAGTAAAGGGAAATGCCATGCCCTGAGGACATAATCAGTCCACAAAGGGGAGTAAGCCCAAAGCTTTGTGGAAAGCTTCAAGCTTCTCACGAGACAATGCCTTTGTGCAAAGATCTGCAAGGTTTTCCTATGTTGGCAAATAAGCCAAGATTATCTCTCCTGCTGAGAGCCTCTCCCTGACCTAGTGGTAATGGCTTTGTGCGAGCATGAAAAACTAGGTTCCTCACAACTGCCATTGCACTCTGACTATCAGTGTAGATAGTGTTGGCAGTGTCCTGTCCAACACCCAAATTAGCCATAAGGCGTCTGAGACATACACACTCAACCGTAGCTATGATGACTACCCCGTAGCCTCACAACTCGAAGTGGCCACAATAGGTTGCTTCTTGCTCAACCATGATATACATGAACTGCCAAGCATGAAACAAAAACCACTTGTGGAAACTCGTGTGTCAAAACAACCAGCCCAATCTGAGTCCAAAAAAGCATGTAAGTCTGGCGGCAATGATCCCCCCTTGGGATAAAATAAGCCAAGATGTAAAGTGCACTAAGGTAGCGGAAAATCCTCTTGACAGCCTGCCAATGCTTAGACCCTGGGCTATGCATAAATCTGCTAACCTATGAGGCTGCAAACTGAATATCCGGCCTCGTGTTGCATACATAAATGAGGCAGCCAACAGTAGTTTGATAAAGAGTGACATCAACAGGATCGCCAACATCATGTAGAATCAACTTCAAACCTGTTTCCATGGGAGTGGCAATAGGTTTTCAATCCTCCAGTTCAAACTTACATAGCAATGTCTCTATGTAACTTTTTTGACACAAGGCAATACCACCATCACACTGCTTAAACTGTATACCCAAGTAATGATGCAACAGCCCCAAATCCTTCATCTTGAAAGTAGCATTCAAATCAGCCTTAAATTCAGCAATATGTCTCTCATTTGGTCCAGTGATCAGCAAATCATCGACATAAAGAACCACAATGAGAAGTACATCATTCTCACGCTTTACATACAGTGTGCTTTCTATTGGACTGTTACGAAAACCTCGTATGACCAAATGAGTGTCAGCTTTCTCATACCAAGCACGAGGAGATTGATTCAACCCATACAAATCCTTCTTACATTTGCACACTTTGTCCTCTTGTCCTTTTATGACAAAACCGCGAGGCTGCGTTACATTAACTTCCTCAAATATGTCACCATTCAAGAAAGCAGTAACAATGTGTGAGCTGCCAATGCACATAGAAAATGCACAGTAGAGTCATACGGCAAGTGGGAGCAAAAGTCTCTTCATAATCTATGCCTTTTTGCTGTGCATAACCCTTTGCAACAAGTCGAGCCTTACGGTGATCAATCTCACCATCTGCCTTGCATTTCAACTTGTAAACCCACTTCGTACCAATGGCCTTTTTGCCAGGAGGCAAATCACATAAAGTCCATGTGTCATTTTCTATAAGTGCATTGTATTCTGATTGCATGGCAGCCATCCAATTTTTTGAATTCTGTGCGTCATCAAAAGACAGAGGTTCCTCAACATCATGTAAGCTAGACACAACCAAAGCATAACAATCTAATGGATAAGATGGATGGCAAGAGCGTGAACAAGTACGACTAGACAAAGGTGCATCCAATTTAATATCATGCAAAGTGTGCAACAGCCATTTTGGCATACCTCTAGCCTGCTCATTTTCAGCCCTTTCCTCATCAAGTACATCATGTACATCTGCATCAGTAATAGGCTGTCATAAAATCTAATATCTAACTAACCCAAATGATTTTCTCATATTAAATTGATCACTTAATGTGGGAGAATAAACGGGAACAAGTGTTAAGATATAGGTATGTGCTTATATATCTATCTCAACACGGGGCCAATGGTAAAGGGGCCCAAAAGGGAGATGGTCTATCAAAGAGCAAGGCTAACCAATGGAGCATAAGACCTTAGGGTTAGCTTCATTGAAGACCTCCAATAAATGTGTGTAAAAGTCCTTTGACCTTAAGTAAGCTAGGGCTGAGCTTGAGGTGGGAACCCGGCCCAAGCTCGAGGTGCTTGTCATGCTTGAGGTGTTTTTCATGCTTGAGGTGCTTGATTAAGATGCTTGAGGTGCTTGACTGGCTCCATGCTTGAGGTGCTTGACTTGCTGCATGATTAAAGTACTTGAGGTGCCTTGAGAAGCTTGCCTGAGATGCTTGTGGGAACACCCCCTAGTTCAAGTGCTTTGTCATGCTTGGTGAGTAAGGTGCTTGATCACCTAAAAGTCAAAAGCATTCCTACAAGAGGGGGGGCGAGCCCTTTTCCTAGGGGCTAGAGAGAGAATACCCACTCACACACACAAGGGAAGCCCAACTTGAAGAGGCAGCAAGGACACATGTCAGGCCCCTACCCATGTTACCTTCATGTGTTGCTTGAAGCCTATTGGCTAGGCTTCAAAGGGGTCCAATGATAAATTACATGAATTATCTAATTGTTTTAGCATTTATCAAGTCCTCTCTCTCAAAGGGGAAAGGGGGACACTTGTCCCAAGGCTACCCATGTTGCTTGTAATGGCTCTTGCTTGTGATTGGCTAGGCCTGGAAGGGTCCAATGAGCTTCAGGCATGAGCTACAAGGGGGGGTCGACCCAAGCAAGCTAGGGGGGTGCCTAGGGGGTATACTCACCCACACACACTCACAAGCACTCTCATTGTGTAATATGCAAAGTGCAAGAGCTCCCTCTCCAAGCAAGTAGAGGTTGAGAGCCTACACCAACACTCTTGGCTATGGAGTGTAAATCCAACCAAGAGCCATGCTTCAATGCTTAAGCTTGCCATATCCTTCTTCTTCATTACTATGCTATTTTGTATGCTAGCAACAAGAGTATGATAAGTGAGGAACTAATTCTTTCTCCTACGAAATGTTTCTTCTTCCTCTTCCCTACCCTCATTCCCTGCTAGCTCTCTCCACCTTCGAAGGTGTTTGAGGTCTTGGGACTGAGGCTTGGGATAGTTAAAGCTTTCTTCAAGTTTATGTTATGTTTGTGGTGCATGAAGCCTTCCATCTTCATGGCATCACCTAGGTCACAATGAACACAAAGACTGTATTGTAACAAGTCTCTCTTTATGGGAGAAATCATAATACAAATGCCTATTGGAGGGGGGACCGGCTCCACATAAATCCGGTCCTCAATTGTTGTCATGTTCTCTAAACTCTCTCTCTTGCAAAAGTATTGTCTATGCCAAGTTAACTAATTGCTATGATTATGTTGCTATCTTCAATTATGTCTACCCGCTATGCTCACAAAATCATTTCTTGAAAGTACTCTCATTAAATTCCGCTATTCTCAAATTGAATAGGCAAATTCCATTACATAGGCTGATCTATTAGATTTTTTGAAACCCCCATAGGCTGTACATTTGCCTCATTGGAAATTACATTCGTATTTCCATCACTGAAAAGAGGCAATAAAGTGTCATAAATGTCCTGTGAGCTTACATTACTGTCTGTAGTACATGACAGCAAGGGCTGAACAAAATCTTCCACAAACACTACATCTCGTGAAACTAGAATACGCTTTGTTTGCGGATGATATAACATGTAACCTTTGCTTTCAGCACTATAACCAACAAAAATACATTTGACAGCCTTATCATCCAATTTTCTACGCCGTGTTAAAGCATATGCCAAACAACCAAAAACACGCATGTGCTCAATAGAAGGCTTTCTATCATGCCATGCTTCATATGGAGTAATAGACTGCAAAGCTTTCGTAGGACACCCGTTTAGTACATAAGTGGCACACATGATGGCCTCAAGCCAAAAACAATGCTGCAAGGCTTGACTTTTGACCATACATCGTGCCATTTCCGTCAGTGACCTGTTTTTCCTCTTAGCAACACCATTTTGCTGAGGTGTATAAGGCACTGTACATTGGTGTTTATCCCATGAGTAGCCAGAAATGCATTGAATTCGTGAGACATATACCCCCCCCCTCGATCGAAATGGAGGGTGCCCATAGTACCGTTCGTGACATTTTCAGCCGTAGCCAGAATTTGTTTGAAGCACATAAAAACTTCGGACTTCACTTTAAGCGGAAACACCCATGCATGCCTGGAGTAATCATCAATGAAAGTCACAAAGTAAAGGTAATTGCCCAAGCACGGAGTTTGCATGGGCCCACAAACATCACTATGCACAAGCTGCAACCTGCATGTGGCCCGAACTGAACCATCCTTTGGAAACTTAGAACACTGCATCTTACCCAAAATACAGCCTTCACAAACATGTTTGACAGGTGCTTCAAGAGGCGGCAAAGAAGTAACCATATCAGATTTCTGCAAACGCAGCAAACTGGCAAATTTCAGATGACCAAAACGTGCATGCCAAGGTTTTGCATGTGAAATAACCCTTGAATCTGCAACAGCATTTGCAAAATTTTATCCACACTTGTCATACAAAGTGAGCTTATACAGCCCATGGCACAAAAGGCAAGATGCAAAAATTTTATCACCAAAATTGAGATCATGAACTGTACATCTATCATCCACAAATTTGACTACAAGTCCAAGTCTAGAAAGTGCGGATACAGACAAGAGATTCTTCTTGATCCCAGGTACATAAAGTGCATCAACAAGTGTGACAGGACTGCCATTAGCAGCAGAGTATGCACAATCTTTCCAACTTCTTGAACCGGATAAGAGGCATTGTTGGCACAAGTGACTGAATTCCCATGAGGGATAGACTCGAGAGAGGTGAACAACTCACGATGTGAGGTAATGTGCTTTGTAGCACCACTATCGAAATACCACACATGTGCATCTGCAACAACTGACAAGCATGCATCATGGACAGCAGGATTGTAAGTGTACTCTGCACTAAAAGCCCATTCTGCATCAACATCAGCATTACAGTCTCCTTTTACAAAAGACTCAACAATGGCTACATTTGTAGTGGAACCAGCATTTGCATTGGAACGACCCTCTTTCTTCTTAGCCTCTTTGGCCTTCAAATTAGGACACGACTTGATCAAGTGATCATTAGATTTACAATAATGGCAACGCATCTTCTTTTTGCCCTTATCACCAGAATTTCCAGATGAATTGCTGCCAGCAGAAGCATTAGGAACAGAAGTTTTGCCACTCGCAGCAGAACCATAAGAAGTGGTTGCATTGCTGTTACCACCCTTTCTTTGAGAAGCAATAAAAGCCTGTACAATTGCACGCCGCCTAGTCCTGTTTTTTCTGGAAAGTGATTCTTGCAACAGCAATGTGCATAATGCATCAAACTTGACAACTTCAGGATTTCCTTGGGTCATCAGTGTCCAAGTACTAGCAAAAGTCTGGTAGGAATCTGGTAAGGTATCAAGAACAGTCTGCACAAGGGAACTATCTGAAATGACTTCACCTGTAAAAATAAGTTGCTCATTTTTATCCTTGACACCATCAAGGAAAGTGTCCATATCATCTTCCTCATGCATAATCTTTGACTCCAGCTCTTTACGCAACAAATCAATTTTAGCCTCATTGCGACTTGCATGAAGACCATACAAAATATCCCAAGCCTGTTTTGCAGATTTTGCTGAACGGATGTGAGGAACAATGGTGCGCTTCACAAACAACACAATCAATGCATGAGCTTGCGCATCCTTTACATCCCAACGAGCTTGTTTTGTTGTAGGCAAAACAACTCAAATAGCAGCAATCCTTGCAGCAAGACCTGCAACATCCTCAACATCGCCTACATCCTCAGAACCAGGACGTACATCAATGCCCCGCACAATATTCCAGACGCCCTTTGACACAAGAACGTCATATAAGCCTACATAGGGTAATTGTCCCCATCCAACCTGTCCTCAATAGCAAACATCTTGAACACATCTGTGTTGTTGTCAGCCATGGTAAATGCTGCACTTTATGTGAAAATTGCCCGAAAATAGGAGAAATGGAGCGGGAACAACACGTGCTATATAGCACAAACTGTAGAAGACTGTAAGGCACCTATTATGCAAAAAATGACACTGACAGAAACTCTGCACAAAATGACAAAATAGCCTGTGCAGCACTGCGTGTAGTGGAAACGGAGGCCGAAATGAGCCCGAATCAAAAATCTGAGCAGGCGGAGCTCTACCAACCTCCCCAAAATATTTGTCGACCTACGAACGCTCGCCAAAGCTCACTGAACTTGGAGAAAGTGAGCAGGCGTGTGCTGGAGCAGCTGGCAACTAAGCCCAGGAGGACGCAACCTGCTCTGATACCAATTGTTGGAATTAGGGTTGCGAGTAGACGGAGCTCTACCAACCTCCCCAAAATATTTGTCGACCTGCGAACGCTCGCCAAAGCTCACTGAAATTGGAGAAAGTGAGCAGGCATGTGCTAGAGCAGCTGGCGACTAAGCCCGGGAGGACGCAACTTGATCTGATACCAATTGTTGGAATTAGGGTTGCAGAGAAAAGCACACAGCTTGGAGAAGATGAAGGAAGCTCAAGGCACACAAAAAAGAGTGTGTTACTTAGTGTGCAATGGAAAGATAGATAGCCCTAGAGTGATGGGCGTATATACAATGCTCGGGGGAAAAAACCTCCTAAAGAGGAAAAAAATGCCCCGACGGTCCTAGTGTGTCACACACATCACTACCACATGAATATGGTAACATAATTTTGACTTTCGAAGCACTCTAAAGCTTCCTTAGGATGTGCTCTATCTACTCCCATGGTCAAAAAACAGTTTTGATGCATGTATAATGCGTAAGGAATAAAAATAACTTGTCGATAGACACGACTAAAGCCCCAACTTCATCGTAACTAACTTACATAGAAAGGAAGAGCTTTGACGTGCGAGTGCATTGGTATGCAATGCCATTTCACACGAGGGAGACACAAAGAGGTGAAACAGTAGAGAGCTCATAGAATAGTACTACAACATACGCTCACTTTCATTATCCAAAAACTTAGGTCAATGTTAACCCTCACAGCTCACGCACAATCCTGTCAACGAACATTGTATTATTTACTTGGTAGAGTCAGGTACTGGGCTTGTCGGTCCAATAGGAAAAGGTAAGAGTGATCACCGATGAGAGGCGCACTCTAACTGGAACATTCAAGGGACTAGTTGGCTAAGCATGGGCGCCCAAGTGTGAATGGGGCGAGCTCATATAAAAGTCAACTAAACCTAAAATGCACTCATTCTCTCATTTGTGCAATAGAAGAGTGCTCTTGCTCCATCTCCATCTTCTTCTTCTTCATCTCCTTGTGTGTGTGTGTGTGTGTATGCGAGAGAGAGAGAGAGAGAGAGAGAGAGAGAGAGAGAGAGAGAGAGAGAGAGAGAGAGAGAGAGAGAGAGAGAGAGAGTGCGATCGAGCATTGCGACGACGGCACGGCGGCGGACGAAGCGGTTGAGCACGGCGAAGCGGCGGCTCCTTCTTCTTCGTGGCAAGGAATCCTCCACGAAGCAAGCGTAGAGCGGTGAGTGACACACCATCGCCTTCTTTGAGCTTACTAGTTTAGGCTTGTTGTGTGCTTGGAGCCATTTGTGGCTCGCACACGGTGTATCGGCAAGTTCCTTGCATTGACACGTGCGACATACGCACACATTTTTGGTGCCGTTGTCGGGGATTGCCATACACTAAGCTTGAATGGCGCTCTGTGCTTCTTTTGTGGTGCAATTTCTATTGTAGGAAAGGTAAGGAAGGAAGGTGTGTTTGTTGAGAAGAGGGATTTGGTGTTATACTGTGTGTTTTTTTTGTTAATGGAGTTTTCAAAGGTACTGTGTTTATTCTCTGTGTATTAAGGTTGTTAGTTTTCTTTGTTAATGGAGTTTTCAAAGGTACTGTGTTTATTCTCTGTGTACTAAGGTTGTTAGTTTTCTCTGTGCAGTAAGTAGGAAGTAGATATGTGAGAGTTAATAGAGTGTGTTAGTGTGTAACAATAGGTGTATTAGCTAGAAGTAGGTAGATAAAGTGTGTGTGTGCTCTCGCGCAGGCCCCAGTGACCTTATCCTAAAAAAAATAAAAAAATAAAAATAAAAATAATAATAAAAAATTTAAAGGTAGGACCGGGATCGGGAATATCTCCCATACCCAAGCCCAAGCTCACGCTCAGGCCTAGGCCAGTCGCCTTTTAAAATTCTGAATTTTAGCTTCACACGTACCTAAAATTTTGAGGACCAACGGAACTTCAAATGCCCGAAAATTGTGCTGTAAAGCACACAACGACCCTCTAAGTGATACGCTCGTTTTGAGCTATCACACACTTTAATAAAAAAATCAAACATTAAAAAAACATTAAAAACGTAAAAAATACGAGTGAAAACGGACGCTTAAAAAAGATAAGCGGTTAACCTTCGAGGTTATTCGTTGATGCTTGTAGGGTGCAAAGGCACATGCATCTGCGCTCTGGTCGTGTGCTAGAGAGGGAGCAACTAGAGAGAATTTTGACTTACGCGAGTTCTCAATACCCACCTACTTTAGGTTCTTGACCCTCGGCGGGGCCCAAGGTAGTACAAACCAAGACCCGAACATAGTGACTAGTGACTCTTCCTCTGACTACGACGTCATAGAGGGTTTCCCAATGCCTAATCCTGATAGCTCAAGCCAAGACATGCATGCCATAGGCCTACGGTCCGGGCCGAGCGTGCTTAGCCGCCTGAAGGAAACCTTTAGTAGAGCCACTCACTCCGAACATGGACCTAATGATGTAAATGAGGGGGGTGGGGAAGTAAATTCTCCATTCGTGACCAATGTAGACCCTATACCATTAGAGAATGTGCACGTGAATACTTCATTCACTGCACCTCCTGACTCTTCAGAGTTATTTCCCTCCGAGGTCATATTACCCAATGGTAGAAGCCTTGCCGAAGTGCAAGAGGTTGAGCGATATATCCTTGCAGCGAGGGAAAAGAAAGTCGAGAGCTTACGCAAGGCGGAGCAACGAAGAGAGTTAAAAGTGAAAGCTCCTATGTCAATATCCTTGCTAAGAGAGCAATCAAGTGCTCCTGATTTAGCAACCGCTAAGGGCCAACCCCTAGAAAGCAACATTGCATCTAGCTCAAAGGTCACCCCTAACACCTCAATCCTAGATGGAGTGTTCTTAAATGAGAATTGGGAGTACGAATTACAAACAGAGACTCTGACCGACCTATACACAGGTCACACCTATCATGTGGGTTGGTTAGATGTCCTACAATCCACAATGGGTGCTACTAGTGTAGAGGATCAACAACAAAGAGTTTGTGAGGTCATCCGTAGGGTCATTGAGTTAGAGAGACAAAACAAGGGGATCAACATGCCTTCAACGGGTCTCATGAGATTCTTGGATACAAGGAAGGATAAACAACCGACCTTATCGCAAATGGAGACTCCCTCGGTAAGTCCGATGGATCCCCCATATGTTGTTTCTCCAGGGGTCTTAGTGCAATCTGAGCCCACAAATGATAGCTTCACCTTTCCAAGTCTAGCTCATCTTTCCCTTGATGACACCACGGCTACCATGCCTACCCCAATGATGGGCATGCCGAAAAACACGCCATGGACCTCATTTGTTAGTAAAGAACTACTACATGGTATCTCACTGCCTGGAACAACAGTACCTACAAGTGTGTACCAATCGTATGCACCTATGGGTCATCACACTCATGTAGTCCCTACCCCTCCCATTGTTTCAACTACCTATGCTCCACAACCACAATACACAAGTTCTTATTTCCATGGGACTATACCGGCTAGCATTAGCATGTCACATCCGACGTCTGCTATGCCTAGGGCCACCCATATGAACTATGGACCACCACATGGAACAACATCGTACCCAACGTGGAACCCAAGGACTTCCTATGCGCCAAGCCCAATGCCAATACCTACTCCACATGTAGTCTCTGGAGCGCCTTCACCCACGGTGCCTGCTCATTTAGGTGACTTGGCAACATTTGCTCAAGCTATCGGTCGATCTATTGCTGAGAATATGTGTTATGCGCCTGATAGAGAGCCTAGAAGTAAGGCAGTACAAATAGCCAAGCTCACACAAAAATTTAGTGGAGATGGGGATGTGAGAAAGCAAATTGAAGTGTTTGAACAAATATGCGATTCTCTAGGAGAACACAATGACCTACATAAGAGCAATGCTTTAAGCCTAACCTTAAGTGGAAAGGCTAGGGATTGGTATAGAACCCTAAGGGTGGAAGAAAAAATGGATTTACCCTATTCTTAGGAGACTGTTCTTAAAAGAATACATACGAAAGGGAGTGCTTTGGGGTGTAGCCTCTCAGCTCCAAAAAGCCCAACGAGAGGAAGGAGAGTCAGTGAGAGACTTTATAAGTCGCTTGAAGCATTTGAATTCTCGTTGTAATCCAAATGAGCGCTTCAACAATAACCAATTTCTTGATAGATTCATTAGGGGATTACGACATGAGGATATCTACAATGGCTTAGTCATTAGAGGTATCACCACTTGGGAAGCAGTCACCACTAATGTGATCCAATTGGAGGATAATTTAATGATTCAAGGAGAAAGAGTGTCTGTTGAGCCTAAATCTTTTAGCTCACAAGCATCGGGGCATCAACCAATGACCCTAAAGCCTATTGCTAAGGAGCCAAAGATATCTAAGATGACTTTAGAAGATCTCACCAAGGCTATTCAAGAGATTCTTAGAGACAATTGTGCTCCTCAAAACAATCATATGTATTCAAGAAGGGAGCAGCAATGGTGCTCAATATGCTATGGACCGCATAGTACCAGTGAATGTCCTACTTTTAGAGTAGAATTCAATGGGAACTGCAATGCATGTGGAAGGTATGGTCATCAAGCTAAGGATTGCATAGTATTTAAGCGTGCAATGGCCAATAGACCAACCTTAGCATGGACAGACACACCTTGAGTGTCTGCATTGATGCTAGCCCCACCTCTTGAACAAACAGCACAACACATGGTCCCTAGGGCCCAAAATGTTGTTCAAACAACACCCTTACCACCTCCAGTGCTAGGACCGTAACCACCACATCCGAGAATCACTTCTGTGAATCAAGTGGGTTGTGAGTCATCTATTTCTTGTTTGGAAGACTGTGAGGAAGATATAGATCTAATATCGCCTATGGGACGTATGTTCTTGAAGAAAGTCCACAATACTACATGGAGGACTATTGGGGACAAGTCAAACCTGTATATCAAGTAGCTGCTCTTGTGGCAAGAGGCCAAAATATCAATTACACTGCTAAGAGACCACCTCTTCAATGCTATGAGTGTGGAGGTCCACATCGTGTAGCCGAGTGTCCTATTAGGCTACAAAAGAACGCCACACTAATGCAAACCAATCAAGCGAGGACATCTACAATGCCGATACTCATGTGTAATCGATGTGGCATAGATCATTTGATTGCCCAATGTCCAAATAATCCAAATGCACCGAAGATCACGCCATTCAACTTGATTGAAGTTACCGAGGAGCCATCACCAAGTACACCCGTGGTACCAGTAAACGTACTCACACGATCGATGCTCCAACAAAAAAATTATATTCTTGAGGAAAGAGACACGACATCAATTGCCCAATCTCAAAAAAAGAAGAAAACACGAAGAAAGAGATCGCAAAAAGCAGCGAAGTCAAACCCCAATTCAAAGACCAACATAGGGACTGGTGATGACTCCGTATATATGAACGACGCTGAAGAAGATTCTGATTCAGGTGAAACCATGGAGACCATAATGACCATTAACATAGAAACCAACAAGGAAGATCGTCATGAGCCACAATGGCCAGGATCCAAAAAGAAGATAGGAATTTACCCAAACCCTACAGAGGAGATTGAGTGAGTCAAGCAATTAAGGAGTTTGGTAGAAGATACCCCAAGGGATCTAGAACCAGCACCTAGGAAGATCCAGTTTACAGACACTGTGTTCCCTACGCAACAACAACCTCACCAAGTCCATAGACCCTTAGACATACCTAGTGTCATCCAAGAAGAAAGTGACTTAAAGTCATGGGAAAGTGGGCGTACTCAATTCTTGATGGAAAGAATGTTTACAGAGGGACTACCTGATCCTATCGAAGAAATGGAGATCCTATCTTCCCCACGTCAAGGGACTGAGGTCTAAAAGGTGCCGTTAAACATTGCCAAATTAATGGATTTCATGTCTTTAGAAGTTAGAACCACCATCATGTCCAAAATATATAAAGACCCTGAGCTAGTCTCAGCTCTTCGAGCCTTCCTCAATGGAGAACTAAAGTTTGGGCTACCACAATTTGCACAGATGGATGGAGCTGGGGAGATGCCAAGAGAGGAGGAACACTTAGATCCACAACCCAACCTAGATGAGAACCTTGTTATAGAAATACATGTTAACAAGTTGGGACAACACTTTGAGGGTGATGAATCCAATGCGACCATACCAATCACTACTAAGGGATTAACTGTGAAGGGAATCCTTGATGGTGGTGCTGGGGTTAGCATTGTGACTAAAAATTGGTGGGAAACTATGGGAAGACCTCACCTTGAGACCACAACCATAGTAGTGAAGATGGCCAATGGGTCTATTGTTAAACCTATTGGGATGCTAGAAGATCTCAAGATCAAGGTCTTTGGACATAAAATAAGGATTACCTTCATTGTTATGTATTTCTCCAAACACACTATGGCATCGGGGATGATCTTAGGACGTCCTTTCATGAGGGAAGCAAAAATGGTGCATGACTGGTCTAAAAACCATGTCTACTTGCAGTTCCAAGATTCTATCATTCGAGTGGATCTTGTAACAGGCCGAGCACACCCTCTAGGAAACACGTTTATAATTGATCATAGATCTGACACCACAGTTCACTCGGCCCCATTGCAGTATTGGTACACGTGTAAAGAGGACACTGATTTTGGGGAAGATTCTCTTTATATGGATGTACTACCTGGGATGACTGAGTCGGACAATGTGGATTGGGTCCACCTAGCAGCAACCATAGACACTTGGGGAAACAGGGGGACGACCTGGGTAACACCAGAGGGGGATGAAATGCCCGTACCCTTAAATATGCTACAAGCAATGCATATAGCTTTTGACAAGACTTATCCTAATATAACAAAGAAAACATACAAGTGGGTCCCTAAATATTCTTTAGCGACCATGGTTGATGCTAAAAAACAAAAGCCTTGTAAGAAATGTACTACTCGCTCCAAGAAAAGTAAGAAAATGTTGCGATGAATTCCTAAACGACTATTGGAAGCCCAAGGCTACTATCAAGGAAATGATCAAATCTGGGTGCCAAAACTTAGATTGTGTTCTTACTTGTCACTTGACCCATGTGAGCCCAATCCCGTAGCTCCAAAATGAATCAACGATGGCGAAAATAAAAAAATCACAGAATGCTACACACCCGCTCCAGAGCTAGTTTGGGTAGCGAAGAAAGAACGATTTGTTCCACCTAGCTTAGGAAGGGGGGAGTCCCATGAAGCTTCTAGCTCCTCATGTAATGCATCCATAGAGGTAAAAGCTTCTCCACAGCCTCCACCTACAATAGTGGACCTCCATAAAGCTACAAACAAATCCACACCTCCCAGTGTTCAAGAATCACATGATGAACGACTTCAAGTTCGATCCTGGGAGAGTACCTTACCACCCTTGCAACTCGATGAGGCACCTAAGGTAATAGAAAGCTACTGGAAAAAATCCTCACCTATTACCAACTAAAAAAATTGGTTTCAAAGGGTGACAAGGTCATTTCAAACGGTATGATGTACCCAAGGAAGGGGGGAGTGTTTGTTGGCAGTCATCATTCACTTGCTTCCCTCTCAACCTTCCTCCCTGACCTCTCAATCTCCCAATCTTAGGGAATGTACATATATAGCCTTATACTCACAAAAAACAAAAATAATAAAGAGCAAGAGCAATTAGCAAACGAGTATGCACAATAAAAGTCAAAACATTGACCCAGACCTACACATTCACATCCGGTACATTGAAACAAAAACCTATGTCATAAAACACCTTTGATCCTCATCACTCGTGTGATGGAGGGTAGGTAGGATTAGTACAATAGAAGTGTTTTTGTTTTAGAGTTGAGTGATTAGCAAAGTTCTTTCTTCCCACTGATGTGCCTCCTAGAGGTATTCTTTGTGGGAACGTGTTGCTATTATTAGGATTTGGACCTTCATGGAATCTTTCTCTCATTCACACTTCAAATCAAGCGCGACTATCAACACAAACAGGTGTTTCTTATCCATTAGCATTGCCCCTTATCTTTTTCGCATTCATGTTTGTCTGCTTTGATTGTGATTGGTAGCATAATATTTAGTGCCTTTGTTTAGTACCAAACATTAAATTCAATGTAATTTTTGTCATAATCACTTGTCTAGGTTTAAAAATCAAGCAGTCCGACTAAGCTAGTTTGACCAAGCTAGGTGTTAGAGATCTTCTCTTAATACCATGGGGAATGCCTTCCTAATTATCAATGGTTGCTTAGGTTCTTAATCTGATTTAGGCAGCATTGTGTGAAATGTACTAGGGATTTCTAGTGGGCTTGACCCTATTGACCTTTAGCTTAAGTATTATAAAGGGAGTTTACTAGTGTGATGAGCCTGGGGAGGTGTATCAGTGTTATATGACCCCCCAAAGTTACAAAATTAAAATGCTGAAAATGAACAAACAAAAAAATCAAAGTGTCACATTGTAAAATCTTAAGCTGGAAGAGAAATCTTAGCTTGATTGGGTACTTCCCTCACATGTATCACCTATGGTACTAGAGCCTTAGAGGTTCCCAGTGTGGGCGCTTTTCCTTGAAAAGCAAAAAACCCAAGGCATACAAAATAAGCACACACATCAAAATTGAATCACTGTGAAAAGACTTTGGGGGGTCAAAGAAAAGGTAATTAGTCAGGCGATGATTTCATGAGAAATTCCTTTTATCGTAGCTTAACTACAAGGTCTTCTAGGTATAGCCTCTAGTCAGCCCTCGAACATGAAATACTTGGCTCTCGCGATTAAACAACTTAATTGACCAGAGAAAATTAAGAAGCTTACCCATGGTATTAATAGTTGATCTCTAGTACCTTTCGACCGTTAAATTAGCGACCCCAGACTTGTTTAATTTTTTACCTTTACATCTGTTTATGCATTTGATTATATTGCAATTTAATCTTTATTGCTGACAAATGGTTTAACATTCTGTTACCAATCACATTGTTTGCCTACAATTGCATATGCTTTTTAATTCTATATGAGAATGCAATTACTGTGCCAATGTTGTTTGATTTTGCAGTGGTGACTGAAGAAGGCTAAGGACATTCATCTCAAATTCTCTTCCACCTCGACGAACGAGCTTCAACTCAATAGCTTTCGAGGACGGAATCTACATCAGGAAGGGGGGCATGTTAACCCTCACGGCTAACGCACATTCCTGTCACCTACGACGGACATTGTATTATTTACTTGGTAGAGTCAGGTACCGGGCTTGTCGGTCCAATAGGAAAAGGGTAAGAGTGATCGCCGATGAGAGGCGCACTCTAACTGGAACATTCAAGGGATTAGTTGGCTAAGCATGGGTGCCCAAGTGTGAATGGGGTGAGCTCATATAAAAGTCAACTAAACCTAAAATTCACTCATTCTCTCATTTGTGCAATAGAAGAGTGCTCTTGCTCCATCTCCATCTTCTTCTTCTTCATCTCTTTGTGTGTGTGTGTATGCGTGAGAGAGTGAGAGTGAGAGAGTGTGTGTGTGTGTGTGTGTGTGTGTGTGTGAGAGAGAGAGAGAGAGAGAGAGAGAGAGAGAGAGAGAGAGAGAGAGAGAGAGAGAGAGAGAGCATTGCGATGACGGCACGGCGGTGGCGACGAAGCGGTTCTTCGCGGTGAGGAATCCTCCACGAAGCAAGCGTAGAGTGGTGAGTGACACACCATCTCCTTCTTTGAGCTTACTAGTTTAGGCTTGTTGTGTGCTTGGAGCCATTTGTGGCTTGCACACGGTGTATTGGCAAGTTCCTTGCATTGACACGTGCGACATACGTGCACAGTCAAAAGTTACAAAATTTGGCTTTTATACCTTAGCCAAGGTTTAAAAATATAACCCTAACTAAATGGCTCAATAATAAGGCTACGAAATACAAAAGATTACAAATTTGGAAGCTCATGGCCCCTTTACACTCTTTGGCAATCAATTGTGATACAACACGTGTGGACTTTTATTGGATTTCAAATTAATGAATGAGGTTTTGATACAATAAGTGGGGATAAAAAATGATATTGATGTTCCTATTAGCTGAGCAGCTAACATTCCCCCCTCCTTGCATGTGTCATTTGTAGCACAACTCCTCAGGGTGCTAAAAAGTGGTCGGGCTTGCGAGATTTAGTCCGCTTCAAGTGCTGCTCCAATCCTTGTTGGTACTTGAGCCACAATTCTTTATCTTCAGTGAACTGCATGATTATCTTGTTCTTGTGCTCGATGGCTGAATAGCCCACAAAGCGAGCTCTTAAGTTGGCAATGACTAGACCAATATCTTGCTTTTGTAATTGAAGAAACCCGTATAGAACGCCTCTTTAAATTTCTACATGTATTATGAGGGTAAGAACATTAGCTTGGCGTAAAAGTCGTAGAGAACCTCCCCTGATGGTTTCTCTAAAAAGTCATAGAACAGGCCCTGATTGCCCTCAAGGAATGACATTCAGGTGGAATCTGTATGTTCACCTTTATGGAATGTATATAAATACGTGAGAAGCATCTTAGAAATTTTGACCAACATGATGTAGGTCAAGTTTGGTATCCTGCAAAAAAGTGTGTTGTTGATGAGAGATTCTCCACCATATAATCTTTGGTTGGCTTGCCATTTGGTGGTGGTGGGAATCACGGGTAATTGAGCAAGGTTGGTCTCTTCTATTTGATGATGGAGTATTGTTTGCCAGCTACGTACCCTTAGGATTGTGATGCATTCGTGTAGAGAATGAAATACCTTGGGTGTCGGTTCAGCCAAATGTCATGCCATTTAGGATGTACCTATTGACTTTTGCTAGTATTTGGAGACTTATGACCCAAGGAAATCTTGAAGTTGTCAAGTTTGATGCATTATGCACATTGTTGTTGCCAGAGTTGCTTAACAAAAAAAAACAGCACCGTGGAGTTGAACATGCTTTCATTGTTGCTCAAAGAAAAGGTGGTAACATTAATACAACCACGTCTCATGGTTCTTTTGCGATTGGAAAATCACTTGTTCCTAGTGCTTCTGCTGGTGGCAGCAATTCGTATGGAAATTCCGATGATAAGGGCAAAAAGAAGATATGTTTCCATTATTATAAAGCTAATGATCACTTGATCAAGCAGTGTTCTAAGTTGAAGGCCAAAGAGGCTAAGAAGAAAGAGGTTGGTTCCACTTTTAATGTTGGTTCCACTACAAATGTAGGTATTGTTGAGTCTTCTGTGAAAGGAGACTATGATGCTGATGTTGATGCAGAACGGGCTTTTAGTGTAGAGTGCACTTATATCCTATTGTCCATGATGCATGCATGTCAGATGCTGCACATTCACATGTGTGGTACTTTGACAGTGGTGCTACAAAGTACATTACTCACATCGTGATTTGTTCACCTCTCTTGAGTCTGTCCCTCATGGAAATTCAGTCATTTGTGCCAACAATGCCTCTTATACAGTTCAGGGAGTTGAAAAGATTGTGCTTACTGCTGCAAATGGCAGAATCTTTTATCTGTATATCTGCACTTGCTAGACTTGGTCTTCTAGTCAAATTTGTGGATGACAGATGTACAGTACACGATCTCAGTTTTGGCTATGAAATTGTTGCATCTGGCATTTTATGTCGTGGGCTGTATAAGCTCACTTTGTATGACAAGTGTGGGAAGAATTTTGCAAATGCAATTGTGGATTCAATGGCTATTTCAAATGCAAAACATTGGCATGCACGTTTTGGTCATCTGAATTTTTCCAGATTGCTGCTTTTGCAAAAATCTAATATGGTTGCTTCATTTCCGCCTCTTGAATCACCTGCCAAACATGTTTGTGAAGGTGTATTTTGGGTAAGATGCAGTGTTCTAAATTTCCAAAGGATGGTTCAGTTAGGGCCACATGCAGGTTGCAGCTTGTGCATAGTGATGTTTGTGGGGCCATGCAAACTCTGTCCTTGGGCAATTACCTTTAATTCGTGACTTTTATTGATGATTACTCCAGGCATGCATGGGTATATCCGCTTGAAGCGAAGTTCGAAGTGTTTATGTGCTTCTAACAATTTTGGCTATGGCTGAAAATGTCTCAAAATGTACTATGTGCACTCTCCGTTCTTCCGATTGAGGGGGATAAAACACCAATATACAGTTCCTTATACACCTGAACAAAATGGTGTTGTTGAGAGGAAAAATAGGTCATTTACGGAAATGGCACGATGTATGGTCAAAATTCAAGCTTTACCACATTCGTTTTGGCTTAGGGCCATCATGTGTGCCACTTATGTACTTAACAGGTGTCCTATGAAAGCTTTGCAGTCTATGACTCCATATGAAGCATGGCATGATAGAAAGCCTTCCATTGAGCACATGTGTGTTTTGGCTGTTTGGCATATGCTTTGGTGCCATAAACACAGTGCAAAAAATTGGATGATAAGGTTGTCAAATGTATTTTTGATAGTTATAGTGCTGAAAGCAAAGGTTACAGATTATATCATCCACAAACAAAGCGTATTCTGGTTTCATGGGATGTTGTGTTTGTGGAAGATTATGTTCAGCCCTTGATGTCATGTACTAGAGACAATTTTGTAAGATCACATGAAATTTATGACACTTTGTTGCCTCTTTTTAGTTGTGGAAGTTCGAATGTAAATTCCAATGATGCAAATGTATAGCCTATGGGGGTCTCTAAAAATGTTACAGATCAGCCTATTACTAATGCAGATGTACATGGTGTACTTCATGAGGAAAGGGTTGAAAATGAGCAGGCTAGAGGTATGCCAAAATGGCTGGTGCATACATTGTGTGATAGTAAATTGGATGCACCTTTGTCTAGTCGCACTCGTTCAAGCTCTCACCATGCAACTTATGCATCAGATTGTTATGCTTTGGCTGTGTCTAGCTTACATGATGTTGAGGAACCTCTGTATTTTGATGAAACATAGAATTCAGAGAGTTGGATGGCTGCCATGCAATTAGAATATGATGCACTTATAGAAAATGACACATGGACTTTATGTGATTTGCCTCCTAGCAAAAAGGCCATTGGTACGAGGTGGGTTTACAAGTTGAAATGCAAGTCGGATGATGAGGTTGATCGCTATAAGGCTCGACTTGTTGCAAAGGGTTATGCACAACAAAAGGGCATAGATTATGAAGAGACTTTTGCTCCCACTTGTTGTATGACTACTATGCATTTTCTATGTGCTTTGGCAACTCATTTTGCTTGGGATGTACATCAGTCAGACATTGTTATTGCTTTCTTGAATGGTGACATATTTGAGGAAGTTTATGTAACGCAGCCTCGCGGTTTTGTCAAGAAAGGATAAGAGGATAAGATGTGCAAATGTAACAAAGCTTTGTATGGGTTGAAGCTATCTTCTCGTGCTTGGTATGAGAAGGCTGACACTCACTTGGTCAAACGAGGATTTCGAACAAGTCAATAGAAAGCACATTGTATGTAAAGCGTGAGGGTGATGTACTTCTCATTGTGGTTCTTTATGTAGACGATTTGTTGATCACTGGACCAAATGAGAGACATATTGCTGAATTTAACGATGATTTTAATGCTACTTTCAAGATTACAGATTTGGGGATGTTGCATCATTACTTGGGTATAGAGTTTAAGCAGTGTGATGGTGGCATTGCCTTCTGTTAGAAAAGCTACATAGAGACATTGCTATGTAAGTTTGGACTTGAGGATTGCAAACCTATTGCCACTCCCATGGAAACAGGTTTGAAATTGACTCTTCATGATGCTGGTGATCCTACAAATGTCACTCTTTACCTCATTTATGTATGCAACACGAGGTCGGATATTCAGTTTGTAGTCTCACAGGTCAGGAGATTTATGCATAGCCTAGGGTCTAAGCATTGGCAGGCTGTCAAGAGGATTTTCCACTACTTGAGTTGCACTTTACATCTTGGCTTGTTTTATCCCGGGGGGGATCATTTTCGCTAGAACTACATGCTTCTTTGGACTCAAATTCGGATGGTTGTTTTGACACACGAGTGCCCACAAGTGGTTTTTGTTTCATGTATGGTAGTTCATGTATATCATGGTCGAGCAAAAAGCAACCTACTGTGGCCACTTTGAGTTGTGAGGCGGCTGAGTACATGGCAGTCTTCACAGCTACAAATGACTGTGTATGGCTCAGCCGCCTTATGGCTGATTTGGGTGTTGGACAAGACACTACCAACACTATCTACACTGACAGTCAGAGCACATTGGCAGTTGTGAGGAACCCAGTTTTTCATGCTTGCAAAAAACACATTGAGGTGCATTACCACTATGTTAGGGAGAGGCTCTCAGCAAGAGAGATCAATTTGGCGTATGTGCCAACACAAGACAACCTTACATATCTTTTCACAAAGGCATTGTCTTGTGAGAAGTTTGAAGCTTTCCGCAAAGCTTTGGGCTTACTCCCCTTTGTGGACTAATCATGACCTTAGGGCTTGGCACTTCCCTTTACTCTATGTGCTAGCTCTCGGTCACCGCATCACTCCAGGAGGGATTTGTTGCCATATACATGTGGTCGTGATGTGTGTGAACACATTTAGGACTGTCTGGGCATTTTTTCCCTCATTAGGAGGCTTTTCCCCCCGTGCATTGTATATAAGGCCATCACTGTAGGGCTAACTTATCTTTCCAATGCACACTAAGTAATATACTCTCTGTTGTGTGCCTTGAGATTCCTCTGTCTTCTCCAAGCTGTGTGTGTTTTCCTGCAACCCTAATTCCAACAATACCGTTGTAGGATTGGCTACAAGCTCTTTGAGCAGTCTTTCTTTGATTTGAAGCACTTCAAACTTGATTAGCGGGTAGGAGAGAGCCTACTGATGCCACTCTTCATTGATATTTTCCGTTGTTAGAAGGTTGACATTGATTGAACGAATAATCCTCTCCTCCCACTGCATGGCCTCCTTCCATACTTGCTCATTTTTGTCTTCTACTTGCTTTTTAAGTAAGGTTTCTTCTTCTGCAGTCAAGCTTGTTGGGCAAAGCCATGTGCCCTCATATGCTTACTTGCTTACCAGACTGCTTATTATACAAGAGATGGTTCTCACACCAGCTGTCCATGTTAGGCCAAAGGCCACAAACTTAACAATCAGCACAAAAATCAATTTTCTTTCACCAATCTAGGTAGCCTCTGACCCAATATCACAAGTACAGTGAGAATTTGCCAAGCAAAAAACTATAGAGTACTCCTTTGATTTACCATCAGTGGTAGATGAGTTGCAACAGAGTTCAAATGCCATCCCAATCAGCATGGATTTTCCACATTTTATGGAGCCACTCTTAACCTTTGGAGAGTTTCCCCTTGACCATTGCGAAAAGGTACCTGTAACCCTTAAAAGGTGCATCTAGCCATATGAGCTATTATATAAGTAGGAAACTTTTGTACACAGTTTCTACCTATAACCTCTACCCAATTCCATTGTATGCATCTTATCAGTTTATGTTTAATTTAATCATGTTTTGAGTCTACACACTCTCTCTCTCTCTCTCTCTCTCTCTCTCTCTCTAATTACTTGGAAAATGTTAATCCTACCATAAGCTATGATACCACTTGTTGGGCTAGGGTGGATTGACAAGACTTGCATTCATCTTGTACCATTGATAATTACACTATCGTTTTCCCCTAATTGCACATTTCCAATTAGTACTCTAATTGTCATCAAATCTGTCAAGTTTGGGCACGGTCATGGTCATTTCATAAAGCCACTACCCTTCTAGATGGACTCAGCATGATAAGAGTACAATTGCATTCACTTAGCATGCTTTCATCTCCAATTTTAGCCCTAATAAGCTCTCTAATTGAGCATCAATAAATAGGCCTTTGCTCTTGCATCTAGATTGCATTTTTGTGCCAATTTTAGAGCAATTTGTATCTTTAAATTGTTTGTCTTCTTGCTCATTATTGAAAATCATTACTTGTGTATGGGAAGAGCTGAATAAGAGTTTCATGTAGAGCTCTCAAGCACTGTATTCTAAGCTCTGGAGTCCCTGTAACTCCATCCCCAATTTTTCACTAAAATTAGGTGTGTGTGTGTGTGTGTGTGTGTGTGTGTGTGTGTGTGAGAGAGAGAGAGAGAGAGAGAGAGAGAGAGAGAGAGAGAGAGAGAGAGAGAGAGAGAGAGAGAGAGAGAGAGAGAGAGAGAGAGAGAGAGAGAGAGAGAGTTCTTGTGTGTGCACCCCTACTAAGTTAAGCATAAGAGTTTATCTTTAGATACTCCTCAAAAAGCAAGGGACTTGGCCCACTTGGCTAGGCCACTAAAGAAAGATTGTTCATGCTCACTGTAGTCACGTGTTCAATGTCCAAATTTTGGAGCGGTGCAAGGTGTTGATGGGTCTACAAGATGGGATTTCCATGCTAAAGCCTTGTAACCCACCATGCGGAGGCAAGCAAACATTCAATCCATATTTTTTTGCCTTTCATCTCTGTTGGGCGCTCTTTCCACATGAGGAGCAAGTCGTTTGAGTCCCCCCTTTCCGTGCTCAATGAAATGCTGCTATACTTGGCTTGTAAAGTGCCCCTTCCCATGGTTTTTATTGCACCAAGGCACCCCAAAGCAAGGCCTTTGGCCTTACGCCGACAACAACTAGTGTAAGAACCATCTCTTGTACAATAAGCAGTCCAGTAAGCATGTGAGAGCACATGGCTTAGCACATGTGGAAGATGAGTTGTACGAGTCCAAATTCCATCTGAGATGGCATGGCTTTTCCACATTTTATGGAGCCACTCTTGACCTTTGGAGAGTTTCCCCTTGACCCTTAAGAAAAGGTACTTGTGACACTTGAGAGGTGCATGTGGCCATATGAGATACTATATAAGCAGCCAATTCTTGTACACACTTTCTACCCTTAAACTCTACCCAATTCCATTGTTTGCATCTTATCAGTTTATGATTAATCTAATCATGTTTTGAGTCTACATTCTCTCTCTCCCCCCCCCCCCCAACCCTAGCTCTCTGCCTCTGCATCACGTCGCTCTCCTCCACGCCTCCCCTAGCCTCCCTCTGGGCAAGGGGCTGCCCTATGGGGGGGCTGTTGGGTGCAACAAGTGTCGGCCCTAGCAGAGGGTGTAGGCAATGATGTGTATGCTTATAGATGCATGGAAGAGGGCTAGGGGCGTGTGCTGGTGTCAAGTGGCAGCGGAGATGTATGCTTTATGTGGTTTTTTAGGCCAAAAAGGCTCTAGATAGGGCTTGATAGGGTGATAGGTGAAGAATGTCCAAGATATTGGTTCTTGGTTTGGATATGTAGAGCATGAAGTGGGTGAAGGAACAAGTCCAAATGGCTCGTCAAACGGAGCCACGGTGTGTAAGATACGATGCTTTGAAGTTAGAGGTTTTTGCAGATCTGAGACAGATAGGCCAAGTGATTCCAGGTGGTCCGAGCCAGTTTGAAACTATGGGTGTGTAGTGCTTGATTTATGGAGCGTGCCGGTCTTTTCAGATCATCCATCAGAGCTAGGGATGCCAAGATACAGCCAGTCGAAGTTTTGACGGGGCCAGGTCTTGGCCGCCTCGAGAGATGTGCCATGTGATGATTTTGGAGCTCCACCAGGAATTGTATGTGTTCTATGTGGCAAGTGAAGGCTATAGGAAGTTACAATGCATCAAACGGAGTCCGAGTCTGCAAGTTACAACAATTTGAAATTGGAGTGCGATTGCGGTGAAGTGATGCCAGATGCTTTTTTTTCAATTTTGGCGTGCTTTGTTGGAGTGCCCGGGAAAGTCAAAAGTTTGCTAGGTCTGCACATGCTCAAGTTGAGGATTGGGGCTTGCATAAGGATTCAATTGCTCGGTGATTGGAGTTGCAAGGAGTGAATAGCAGGTGTATGAATTCGGGGCAAAATGGTGCTTTTTTGAGATTTTTGTGGTGAACTTGTTTTGGGCCTTGGAGGAATTTGGAGGGGAGGTCCCTGTGGAGCGCCACGTGGTGGGGATCTATCCCACATGCGACACTAGAAACCAAATGGAGGGGTGTATATGCCATAGCGTGACCACCCATTAACATTGCAAGGTGGGGAGTGGGAGCTCATGAGCTCGGGCTATGGCGGAGTATCGTTGGCGCTGCAGTGGTGGCGTTTAGGGCATTGGTCGGCTGCGCCGCCCTCACATAGTGGGTGATGATGTGGAAATTCCATCGGGGGTGATCCCTCGCGTAGCGGGTAATGATGTGGTAGTTCCACCAGTGGGTGATTCCCGCGCTCCTAAGGGCAAAGCTTTTTGAGGGCAAGGATTGGGAGCACGCCCCGCTTGTGAGTGTGGGTTCATGCGGTAGCTTGGAACTCAAGGGAGCCGTGCCAAAAATAGCAAGGCGAAGGCTTGTCACACGCCATGCAAAGTTAAAAGAGGAGGCTCGACCAAAAATAGGGGTCCATGCACGCATCCTAAAGGGGCAGTTTTTGGCAGTTGGAGGTGTTTTTTTTTTGGGAGAGCTCTTGGAGAGCCGAGAAGGAGAAAGAGGCCCGTTCCTTTTGCTCAAGGCACGAAGAGGGCGAGATTTCTTTGGAGACGGAGAAGGTGAAGCTTGAAGAGAGCTGTGGAGGAATAGTTTGGAGCCAACGGAGGTGATCTCAAAGGTTTCTTTTTGCCGAGCTCTCAACGAGGAGAGTCGTACTAGTGGTGAAGACAAAGTTGCAATGTTTTTCTTGGTTGCTCGAGGTCTCCTGCCGAGCCGCTTGTAGCAGGTTTACATGATGTTGTAGATGGAGTTTCTTTGCCATAATTGAAGCAAATCATATCGATTTCTTGTGCCATTTCTTCCCCTTTCCCCCCTTGTTTGCTATGTTCCGACAAGCCGGTGCCGGTGCCAGTGCCAACGTTCGAGATGTGTGTGCCTCCCCTAGGCTCTGTGTGTGTGAGAGAGAAAGAGAGAGCGGTGTCTGCAGCAGCGCGATCGTAAACGGGCGAAATTTGGTGTGGTGGTCTGTTGTCAAGTGTGCAAGTTTTGAAGGTGAACTCTAGTGGATTGGGGTGTAGTGATTATCCTGGGCTATAGAGAGGCAGATTGTTTGGGTTCCGGGTGTGTTCCCCTTTCCCCCCATCCATCTTCTGGTGTCCCCCATGGAGGAGCTATTTGATGGCTCCTGTTTAAGGATAAATTTATGGTTTTGGAGCAGATGAAGTGCAAATTTGTAAGAGATGATACAATGCAAGATGGCTTGGGTGGGTTTTCCTACTTTCACAGGGGCGAAAGATGCGGAAGCCTGGCTGTAGGATTATGGATTATTTGTGTTGGAAAACAGGTTGACGAGAGAAGAAGGTGCGGTGCGGATTTTCTTGCTGTTGGTTTGAGAAAGTGCAAAGCAGTGGTTTGATGGGCTACCTGTAGAAGAAAAGTTGAACTGTGAAGCTTTGGAAGCGGCTTTTTGACCCCAGTACGTGCCAGCGGTGCTGATGCATGAGGTAAAGAGTAAGCTGGATGGTTTAAAGCAGAATCTCGACGAAAACTTCCCGACGTTCATATGGGAATTTGAAACCCTTTCGCGAGAGCTGATGGAGGTAACTGATACTCAAAGTGTTGATTTTCTAAAATTGAGCAAGTTGTTTTATTGTTTGCATGAGGAGGTCAGGGATAAAGTGGAATGGGCCTGTGACATGCTGAGGTGGTGGAATTGGCGAGAGGCTGGACCAAAAAAATATTAAAGAAGCGGCAGGCCAAGCAGGATTTGCTAGATGTGGTGATGCCAAAGCAAATGGAAGTGGTGAGAGTTGAGCCAAAAGTGGTGCAAAGGAGTGTACCAGTGCGGGAAGAGCCCATAGTTTTGTGGATGCAAAGAGATGGGGTGGTTACCATGCCAAGGTTGCCAATTAGGTCGGTTCTAGTTGTGCAAGAGGTGGAGACAACTCTAGATCGGGCAAGAGAAGTAATGCACAGTCAAGGTAGGGACGTTCAACCTTCTTTGAAGAATTGTAAATAGCAGAAGGTATAAATGAATTCGAGGCAATAAAGCTGGAAGATATTCCGGAATTGGAGACAGAAGATGAGGTTGAGCCAAGCGAGTGTAGCTCCAGGGATGCTGATACAAGCTGGGAGACAGAGTCAACCCAATCCAGGTACGAAGAGTATGATCTTTTGCATGTGCATGGAGATACAATGGATATGTATAAGTAGCAGGGAGTAGTGCATGCCGATGTGCCTAATGAGGATCAGGTGGAGGACTCTATCTCCACCTATGAGGACATGCAAGTAGAAATGGTGCAGGATTTTGCCAACTGGGGTGATGTGGCCTTGCCTACTACAGATGAGGGCCAGGATGATATGGTGTGGGGAGAATTTCTCTTTACCTTGGCAAAGCATGATGTAGTGGTAGAAGAGGTGATTGAAGAACAGGCAATTGCGGATGACAGGCAGATGGAACAAATCGATCTTGAGGAGCCAGTGGTTGAAGAAGAAGATCTTGATGATGCTAGCGGAGAGGACTGTACGAGTTCAGAGGAGGTGGAGAGTCCAGTGCACGAGGCATCCCATATGGCAAATGAAGGAGACTTCCCAGTTGTGTCCAAGTTGTCACGAGAGGTATGAAATACATGGTTGAAATATATGCTTGTGACTGCAGCAGGGAGGTATGTTATCTGCCAGATACAGAGTTCCATGGAGATGAACTCTGCTTTACATGGTTGGGAGGGAGAGTGTGAATTGTTAGTTGGTGCAGATGGTGTGATTGAAGGGCCAGATGCATTGGTTGGTTCAGGTTGCATGCTTACACAGCCAGGTGTGTCGATAAGGCAGGTAATGGTGCGAAGAAATGCCAAGGTGCTTTGGGCATACTATGTGCATGGCTGGTTGCGGACATGGATGAAGCACTATTGGAGGGTGCTACAGATGGATGGAAGGAGTCAATGCCAATTTTTTGATCCAGGTGGAAGCTATGTGATGTAGGGGGTAGGACAACCCACTTGAGGTTTGGCAGTGGTTGCCTGGAGCAGGGCCTTGTACATATGGTAGGATTTTTGTGGTCTGCTCACAGTTTTGGATAGTGTTTGCCAGTTTTTGCAATTGGTAGAAGAATAAAGATGCTTTTTGTTGAACATGAATGTTCAACAAGGGGGTAGGGCAATGATGGTGCAACCAAAGTGTTTGGACCCTAGCAGAGGGTGTAGGCAGTAATGTGTATGCTTATAGATGCATGGCAGAAGGCTAGACCAGATGGAAGGGCATGTGCTTGCAAGTGACAACGGAAATGTGTGCTTTGTGTGGTTTTTTAGACCAAAAAGGCTCAAGATAGGGCCTGGCAGGGTGACAAGTGAAGAATGTCCGAGATGTTGGTTCTTGGTTTGGATATGTAGAGCTTGAAGTGTTGAAGGAACAGGTCCACACAGCTCGTGAAACAGAGCCACGGTGTGTAAGATACAATGCTCTGAAGTTAGAGGTGTTTGCAGATCTGAGACGGATAGGCCAAGTGATGCCAAGTGGTCCAAGCCATTTTGGAGCTATGGGTGTGTAGTGCTTGATTTATGGAGCGTGTTGGTCTTTTCAGATCGTCCATTAGAGCTACGGATGCCAAGATACGGCCAATCAAATTTTTGCCGGGGGCCAGGTCTGTGTCGGGTTGGCCGCCTTGGGAGATGTGCCATGTGATGATTTTGGAGCTCCACCAGGAATTTCATCTGTTCTATGCAGCAAGCGAAAGCTACAAGAAGTTAGAGCGCATCAAACGGAGTCTGAGTTTGCAAGTTACAACAATTTGAAATTGGAGTGCGATTGCGGTGAAGTGATGCCAACTGCTTTTTTTTCAATTTTGGCGTGCTTTGTTGGAGTGCCTGGGAAAGTCAAAAGTTTGCGAGGTCTGCACATGCTCAAGCCGAGGATTGGGGCTTGCATAAGGATTCAATTGCTGGGTGATTGGAGTTCCAAGCAGTGAATGGCAGGTGTATGAAGTCGAGGCAAAATGGGGCTTTTTTGAGATTTTTCTGGTGAACTTTTTTTGGGCCTTGGAGGAATTTGGAGGGGAGGTCCCTGTGGAGAACCACATGACGGGGATCTATCCCACATGCGCACATGGGAAGCCGAATGGAGAGGTGTATATGCCACAGCATGGCCACCCATTAGCATGACGAGGTGGGGAGTGGGAGCTCGTGAGCTCGGGATATGGTGGACTGTCGTTGGCATTGCGGTGGTGGCATTTAGGGCGTTCGTTGACGTTGCCGCCCTCCCATAGCGGGTGATGACATGGCAGTTCCACTAGGGGGTGATTCCTCCATGGTTGGGTTAGATTTTCAGCAATTTATCTAATTTCTTTTGCTTGGAATTATCAAGAAGTTGGTGGGGAAAGAGAGAGGAGAGAAATGGAGGTGATAGGACTTTTCATAGTGGGTTAGTGTTAGTAGAGTTAGTATTAATTTACAAATGGAATTGGATATTTACAATGGGAGTATCCATGTAGGATACAAATAAGGAAGAAAAACTCTTAAGAGGTAAGAAAAGGTGGATTTCTTACAAGGTTGATGCTCCAAGTGTCTTGAGTAGGGCCAATTTTGACGCTTGTTGACGGTCCACTAGCTTTGACGGTACATTTTTTCTCCACTCTTGACCTTCCTTGAGAGACAAGGTAATTGAAGCTAAGTAATCAACCACCATGATGCTGTCTTTTAAGAGAAGAGGCTGAATTTTGTGGTTTTTTTGATAGATATGGGTAAATTGGAGGAGGAAAAATGAGACTAGGTGGTCAATTTTGGAATGGAATTGTGTGTGGGAGGTATGAGTTCACCATGGTTTCTCTTATTCTTCAAGGTTGAGGAGAAGGTGAGTAGGGTGCAGAGAGGAGGGGTGAGAGAGGTGGGGATGATGAGTGGAGAAGTGTGTGTGAAAGAGGAAAATGATAAAGTGGAAGAGAGAGTGTGGCTGCATAACATGGGAAAATTGGGGTCCATTAATAAAATCATAGCTCACAGCTCGTAGCTCAAAAAAATATGAAAAAATTTGAGGCAAAAACTCAGCCCACGAGCTACAACTTTTGTTTGTATCACCTTTTCAAATTTGGAGAGCAAGTGAACTTTAAAAATTCAGCAAAACCGACCGTTTTTTTCCACTGCACAAGGTCCTTGTGGGGTCCTTCTTTGGATGATTCTTTTGAATACCTCCAAGAGTGAGCCCTCCATAGTGCATGTATGCATGCCACCTACCCTTGACCTTATTTGGTAGGTCTATAATTGAAGATATTGTTGAGATCATGATATAAGTGAATAGTACAACTAAGAAAATCAAATATTGAGGGGTCTAAAAAATATGTACATGTCAAATATAAATAATATAGGTGGAAAAATATAAAGGGGTCAAAATAAATCTCTCTCATTATAAGTCTACCATAAAAAGATGAATATTTTTGGTGGTCTAATTTATGAGAGTAATAGAGAATATATGTAGGAAGGAAAAAATCACAATAGTGAAAAAAATATACACATAAATAGAACTAGTTTTTTTGGATTTTTGTTGGGATGGAGTTACACCAAAAATAAGAGAAGCTTGCATGAAATTCTTTTTATATGGAATAAAGAGTATGCAAAATGATAAGAAAAAATATGGTAATGGTGAGTCAATGTACATAGCATAAATAACACACCATAGGTAGAAATATTTAAATAAATACCACAATAATTATGAAAAATCCTTTTATTTAGGCCCTATATACAATGAAATATTTACACACAAATGGGCCATAATATACTTATAATTTTTATTTTTTTTATTTTTTTTGGCTCAACTAGCCCAGTGACTAGCTAGCTGAGGGTTTTAAAGAAAATATGGGGAAAGTTCCCTAACTCACACACGCCTATATATAGTGAAATGGTAGGGATAGCCATAGTGTTTGAGTGATTTGATAGGGTGAGGTAGCTTACTATGGCCACTATGGAAAGCCAAAAAACGGCTATCACTACCTTCTTTCATGTTCATGCACATCATTTTCTTCATTAAGGAAACCTTGTTCGAGGCATTGTTGCCATCACAAACCTCACATAGAGCATCCCACAAATCTTTCGCATTGGTCTTATCCATTATAGTAAAGTAAATGGATTCACCAAGGTATAGGTGAATGGTCGCCACAACACGCTCATTCAAGTCATCCCACTCGTCATTAGTGTACGCATTCTCCTCCTTGCATGCAAGGGTGCTATCAAGCCTTTGTTGATCAAAACATCTTGCATACGCTACTGCAAATGACAAAGTCTGAGCCATCAATCTTTTTGATGTAGTACTCTTCTCCTTTGGAAGCACTACTTGTAGCCATGATTAAGAGAATGTAGCCAAAACCTTTATGGCGAATTGCCTGGGATAATTCTGGCAGAGTTTTCCCTAGAACAAGAGGAAAAACTCAAACCAAAATTTAGTACAATCACTGTGTAAGAATAGTTAGTAGTACCAAGAGAGCATAAAACGGACTCGCGGGAAAAATTCGGCAAAGTCTCCTTTGTATGACGAGTCAAAATTCAACTCAAAAAACACATAAATTGCTCAAAAGAACCAGTGGGCATAAACTACTCAAAACCACTATTGTGTGACCGCCAACTTGGCGTCAAAAGCACAAAAAATTGTCCAGATACATGTTTTATGGCAAGGGTACCGTAAGTGGGGAACTCCAGCTATCTGTATCACCAAAGGTATCTCAACATTTGAGAATATCCCAACTCAAAGAAAACCTCATGCTATCGACCCTCCAAAGGCTAATGCAAACACAAAAGAATAGCCATAGTCTTAGAAAGGGTTCTTTCGGTCCGAATCTTAGAAACGGCCGAGAAAACTGCCAAAATAGCAAAGAAATGGCTCCACACGAAGTAGAATGGGTAGTGTTTGCAACTCAACTTACATGAATGACTCCGCTCAAACATGCGCCAAGAACTACTGCATGCAATAAAAGTGATCCCTACGGGGATATTTTCTCTCAAAAGAGCTCAATAGCACTATGGTGTGCTAAAGTAAACATGCATCTATCAACACATTTGTCCGCAGAGAATTGTCCGCAGAGAAACTGCTGTGGAAATGACTGCAAAATCGCATGTGAAAGCGTTGTGTTTGTAAGTGTCTAGAAAATTGGAGAATTTGCTAGATGAATAGCCACCAAGAGTGCTCGGAGTCGAAAAAGTATCATAGAGCACAATCGGTGCGCTTGGTGCCGATGCCAAGTGTCACTCCTCTGTCGTAGAGGCACCTCACCCGTGCACACGCAGCGAGCACAACCGTCCGTGGGAAGATGGTCGTCTGCGGGAATGATGGCGTCAGGGTCGGATATAAAAAATCCACCCGTGTAAAGAGTGTCGCCAAAATCGGTGTCGAACCGAGTCGAATCGGCGCAAGGCTCTGAAGTCGATGTTGAAATGGCTCTAGTTACCGATGTTGAGGCTGCCTCTTGCCGCCGGACGGGAGTGTCAGGTGTTGAGGCCAAAAAATCCTTCTCTCTTTGTCTCTCTAACTCACTCGCTTGCTCTCTTTGAAGCACTCCTGCTCGCTTTCTCTCACAAATCGGCTCTCTCACTCACTTGATCACTCTCTTTTTCAAGAAAATCTCTCTCTCACACAGATCGCTCAGCTTTGCCATCAGGCTTGCTCTTTCTCTCTATCTCTCAAGCTTGGTATGAGTGGGGTCGGAGAGTCGAAGGTATGTGTGAGCGAGGAGTCGGGGGGGGGGGGGGGGGGGGGGGGGGGGGGGGGGGGGGGGGGGGGGGGTGGTGGTGGGGGTGGAGGGCTCCATGGGAGCGGCCACTTGCAGATACAAAGTGTGTTAAGCTTGTTTTTTTAAAAAACTAGTAAAACGGCGCGGCCTTCGGCGGCGGCATGGCCCCTCTTACCCTCAAGCTCTTCACTCTTGACAAATTTCACAAAAGAAGATCAAGAAAATTACTCTCTCTTCTTCTTTCTTTCTTATCTCCCAATTGTTCCCCCACCCCCCCCTCCCCCCCCCCCTCTCTCTCTCTCTAAAGCTCTCTGTCTGGCTCTCCCTTTCCTCTCTCTCTCTCTCTCTCTCTCTCTCTCTAGCTGTCTTTGTCGCTCTCCCTCCTCCTCTCTCTTTCTCTATCTCCCTAGTGTCCCACTCTCTCTCTCTCTCTCTCTCTCTCTCTCTCTCTCTCTCTCTCTCTCTCTCTCTCTCTCTCTCTCTCTCTCTCTCTCTCTCTCTCTCTCTCTCTCTCTCTCTCTCTGTGTGTGTGGAGGGCGGACGACACCTGTGCTGCCAACGTTGCACAGACCACCCCGGACTGAGCCGCCAAGATCACTCTCCCTCTTCCTCTCTCTCTCTCTCTCTCTAGCTCTCTTTCTCTCTCCTCCTCCTCCTCTCTCTCTCTCTCTCTCTAGAGTCTCTAAGGGACAAACGACACCTGTGCTGCCAACGTTGCACAGACCACCCCAGACTGAGCCACCAAGCTCGCTCTCCCTCTTCCTCTCTCTCTCTCTCTCTCTCTCTAGTTCTCTTTCTCCCTCCCCCTCCTCCTCCTCTCTGTCTTCTCTCTCTCTCTCTCTCTCTCTCTCTCGTGAAGACGTTAATATACCATTTCATTCATCTCTCTCTCTCTCTCTCAGACGTTAATATACCATTTCATTCATCTCTCTCTCTCTCTCTCTCTCTCTCTCTCTCTCTCCACGTAACAATTTGTGGAGAAGGATGGAAGAACTCCAAGTGCCAAGTGAGTTTATGCTTGCGGTTTCTCGAATCTATGAGAAGGTGATTTGTCAATTGCGCATGGGAAGAGAAATTTCAGAAATTTTTGTAAGCACTATTGGGGTTAAACAAGGATGTCCATTGTCACCAACTCTCTTTGGTCTATGCATCGATCAATTGGAACAAATGGTACTTGACTTTATATTAGAAGAAGGCATTGAAGAGGTCACTATTTGCAATGCGGTAATCATGTTTTTGTTGTATGCGGATGATGTAGTGCTTCTAGCACACACTTTAGAAGATGCACAAAAGCTTATGGTTGTCCTTGAGAACTTTTGCTTGCATAGTGGGCTGATTGTAAATGAATCCAAAACAAAGGTTATGCTTGTGAAAACCAACCATAAGGAGAAGCCATGCATTGTGTACAACAACGAGACACTTGAAGTTGTTGAGAGCTTTAAGTACCTTGGCCTTGAGGTTCCATCCAATCACAAGTGGCATGAATGTGCTATGCGTCATTTGGAAGCGGGAAAGAGAGCATATTATGCATTTGAGAACATGTGTAATGCGGGAAACATCAAGTGTTGGGTTCTCAAGAAGTATCTTTTTGATGCATTGGTGATACCGGTTCTTCTTTATGGAGTTGAAGTGTGGGGCGGGAGCATCTCAAAGTCTACTTGGAAAGAGTTTGAGAATGTCCAAAAGCGTTTTCTTACAAACTTTCTCCAAGTTAAGACACAAACACCATATATGCTCCTACTTCTTGAGTCGGGATCTCTTCCAATTGAGGTTATGGGCATGGAAAGGGTTGTGGAGTACATGATAAAGATGCGTCAAAACCCCTCACATCGACTTCCTACAATTGCATGGGAAGCAAGCAAAAAAGTTCAAAAGACGCATAAAAGGAAGATCTTGAGCACGGGATGGATGCAAGACATAAAGAAGTGGTTTGGGAGATGGGATGCATTACACTTGCTACATGATGCTTCAATTGACTCTCAAGTGAATGAAGCTTTTCTACAACGCCAATGTATTACGGCTTGGGAGAAATCCGGTGGGTCACGCTTCATACATTACACCACCTATATTGCCCCCAACTACAAAACCATGTTCTTCACTGAGAGAGGAAACCGTACTCACACTTACATGCTTGAGCCTATTCCCTTGTCCGCGATACGCACTATCGCAGCAATTCAGCTTAGCTCCCATTTCCTTCGATGCGAGATAGGGCGTTGGGGCAATGGAGAAGAGTCAAATCGGTTAGTTTAAAATGACCAGCCAAAGGTGTAGAAACTGGTTTTGCATTTTGCATTGCAAACCTTTCTAGTACCTTCTTGATGTAATCTTCTTGAGATAGCTTTATTGTCTTCTTCGTCCTGTCCCTTGATATTTTCATACCAAGTATCCTCTTTGTAGCACCTAAATCTTTCATTGAAAAATATTTGGACAGCTCCTCTTTTAGGTCTTTGATGTCCTGCATGTTAGCACTTGCAATCAACATGTCATCAACATACAAAATTAGGATGATGAATTTCCCATCTCCCAAATTCTCCGTGTAGACGCAATGATCTGAGTTGCATCTTGTGAATCCATGATCCAACATCCATCGATCAAACTTCAAGTACCATTGTCTTGATGCTTGCTTTAAACCATACAAGCTCTTCTTTAATCTGCAAACCATTTTCTCCTTACCTTTTACTTCATACCCCTTTGGTTGAAGCATGTAGATTTCCTCCTCTAAGTCACCGTGAGGGAATGCCATATTTACATCCATTTGCTCGAGATTTAGATCATGAGCAGCCACAAGGCTTAAGACAAGCCTAATTGAGTTCATTTTTACAACAGGAGAAAATATTTCATTGAAGTCAATACCTTTCTTTTGAGAAAAACCTTTTACCACAAGCCTAGACTTGTACCTTTTCTTCCCACCTTCTTCTTCCTTTAGCTTGTAAACCCATTTGTTTTGAAGTGCCCGCTTACCTTTAGGCAACTCAACCAACTCCCATGTTTGGTTGCGATGTAGTGAGTCCATCTCCGCTTGCATGCTCTTCGTCCATTCTTATTTGGATTCATGTTGCATAGCTTCTTCATATGATTCCGGCTCTCCAGAATCTGAGATCAAGAGATGGTTGAAGGAAGGAACAAACCTTTCTGGAGGTCTACTTGCTCTTGTAGATCTTCGGGGAATAGGTTGAGGCTCCTCATTTGGTTGACGTTGTTGCACATTGTCACCGTTTGCAGTCCTTGAGTCTTCACCGTCCTCAAGCTCCATGTACTCATCACCTGTTTCTTTTGTTTGTTTTCTTTCCAAGTAATCTTTGTACATATTTTGTTCGTTAAAAATTACATCCCTACTCCTTAAGATTTTACCATCTTTAGGATTCCATAGGCGATACCCAAAGTCTCCTTCTCCATAGCCAATGAAGAAACACTTTTTGGACTTTGCATCTAACTTTGATCTTAGGCTTCTATCTATGTGCATGAAAGCCTCACACCCAAACACTTTGAGAAATGCATAATTCACCGGTTTACCTGTCCATGCCTCTTTTGGAACTCCCCCATCCAATGCCGTTGAGGGTGACCAATTGATTAAGTACACAGACGTACTTACAGCTTCCGCCCAAAGCTCAAGCGGTAGGCCTGCATGTAGCCGCATGCTTCGTGCTCGTTCCATGATTGTCCTGTTCATCCTTTACGAAATCCCATTTTGTTGAGGTGTCCTTGGGGTTGTCCTTTGCCTCCGAATGCCATTGCTAGCACAAAAGCTTTCAAAAGCTTGGCTGCAATATTCCCCTCCATTGTCGGATCTGAGGCATTTAACCTTGGTACCTGTTTCATTCTCCACAAAGGCTTTCCACCTTTGAAATATGGAAAATACATCGGATTTATTCTTCATGACATAAACCCATGTTTTTCTAGTCGCATCGTCTATGAATGTTACATAGTACAATGAGCCACCAAGTGATGGTGTACTTGCAGGACCCCAAACATTAGAATGAACCAACTCAAGTTTTTTATTTTTTCTTTCAGTTCCTGATTTTTGAAATTTTACCCTCTTTTGTTTACCATAAACACAATCTTCACAGAACTCTAAGTCCACTTCTTTCAAACCTGGTAGAAGCTTCTTTGTTTGAAGGATTTGCATTCCTTTGGCACTCATATGCCCAAGTCGGTAGTGCCACACCGCACTGTCAACTTCTGTAGTTGCTGCACAAGCTGAAGGTTGCGTGTTAACAGTACACAAGTAAAGTGTACCAACTTTTTCACCCTTGGCAACCACCAAAGATCCCTTTGAGATCTTCCACCGTTTGTTTCCGAATGCAATGTTGTGACCTTCATCGTCCAATTGTCCTGTAGAGATCAAATTTTTGCGAAGAGAAGGAACATGCCTAACATCTTTAAGCTTCCATTCATTTCCGTTAGCAGTTTTGACAGAAACTGTACCTTTGCCGACAATCTCACAAGCTTCATCATCTCCCAAGTATACATACCCAAAATTACCTTTGGTGTAGTCTTGGAAATGTTGCTTGTGTGGTGTCGCATGGAATGAAGCCCCGGAATCTACTATCCAGGAATTAGACACATTGTCTAATGAGAGAATTAGAGCATCTTGCTCTACTTTACCTGCCACATTGGCCTATGATGTTGGCTTGTTGTCTTGAGACTCTGTCTCCTTCTTCTTCTTGGACCAGCAATCCTTCTTGACATGGCCCTTCTTGCCGTAGTTCCAACATTCAGGAACTGACTTTGTGCGTGACTTGCTTCGCCTTGAGCGATCACGACCCTTTTGGTTTTTGAACCTCTCCTTAAGCCTTCCTCTTGTTTCCACTGATAGTGCAGCACTTGATGATTCTCCTGTGCTTCTCCTTCGCATTTCCTCGCTTAGGAGAACACTCACAACATCATCAAACTTAAGAGTATTTGTGCCAGAGATAGAATTACTTACAGCCATCACAAGGCTGTCCCAACTATCCGGTAGAGATGATAGTATAAGGAGAGCTTGCACTTCGTCATCGAAATTGATTTTCACTGATCAAAGTTGACTTATGTTTGTGTTAAAGTCATTTAGGTGTTCTGCAACTGAACCATTCTCTGCCATCTTTAGATATAACAAGCTCTTCATAAGAAATACCTTATTGGATGCCTATGGTTTCTCGTAGAAGTCGTCAAGTGACTTCATCAAGTCCTCCGTGGTCTTCATCTCCGAAACATTGAAGGCCACCGTTGACGCCAAGCTTAATCGGATTGTTCCCAGTTCCTTTCGATCAAGGACAATCCATGCTTCATCTGCCATTGTTGCGGGCTTCTTCGCAAGACCGCCCAGTGGCAAATAGAGGTCCTTCTGGTAGAGATAGTCTTCAATCTGCATCTTCCAATGTTGGTAGTTTTTGCCGTTGAACTTCTCAATCTTGAGCTTCCCTTCCTCCGCCATAACTCCCACTCAATTCAAGGAATCCTTTCCTTGAGATAATTTAGCTACGAGCAAACCTTGCTCTGATACCAGTTGTTAGGAAATAAGACGTAGCTAAATAGATAATTGAGTAGATTACTTAATGGAGAGAGACAGATTTATATACACGAGATTATAGAGTAGAGAGAGAGAGAGAGAGAGAGAGAGAGAGAGAGAGAGAGAGAGAGAGAGAGAGAGAGAGAGAGAGAGAGTACACACGATATACGTGGTTCACCCAATGTGGGCTACATCCACAGGAAAGCAGCCACTCAATGGCTTTAGTACTTCAAAACAAGAAGTAGTTTACAAAGGGATTATACCCTTAATGGAGCTCCCGCCTTGCTTCACTCTCACCACCTCACACTCACCTTGTTGCATCAACTTCACACTATGAAATGTGTATAGAAATGGCCTCCTTTTATAGGCCAAAAGGGCTGCCCTCTCTTATGAGAGACAGCCATGTGTAGCCGCCCTTGTGCGAATAAGTCCAAATCGGACCCTCCAATCCGCCCATGTGTGGCCGCCCTTGAGAAGACAAGTCCGCTTTTGAATTCGGCCACCGGCCATTGAATTCGGCTATCGGCCACCGGCCATTGACTTCCGACCACCGGCCACCCGACCGGTGTTTCCGACCACTTTTCGGCCGCCGTCCGGCCATAATATTCCGGCAAAAAAGAATATTCCGGCGAAAAAAAAAGTCTCGGGGACGGAGGTCTCGGGGGCCTCCGCCCCCGAGGCCTTTAAAGTTGCCCCTGATTCTTGTCCGTGAAAATTCTAGTTTCCGGTGAGTGATTTTCCTTCACGCACGATGGCTTCTCCTCATAATGGGGGCCTTACAAATGTGCGCTTTTACCACATAAAATTACAAGGGTAAATCAGGCTCCATACTTAACAGTTCTTGATGATTTTCTTCTATTCTTCCTCGACCACGTCCATATAGGGGGTATATCCCTCCTCTCTCTCTTGGTGGTTCAAGACAATCAGGGGCATAGTGACCCTCTTTATCACAATTGTAGCATCTTCCTTGTAGCCTCGTCCCCTACCTCTCCCAGCTGGCCGCTCTTCTCTTTGGTTTCTATTCATTATGTTAATTCTTAATTCTTGCAACTGGCCGGCAAGATCATGCAAAACCCGGGCCGTAACGGGATCTGGACCTTGAACCACTCGCTCCACTCTATCATCCGTTGCCACAGGGACCATTGGTTGCACCACAACTGGCTCAATGTGTGTCATGTCTTGCTCCCACCTTCTCTTGATCTGCTTGCTCTTGGCCTCCACAATTTCCACAGCTCTTTCAAATGTAGCAGGCTCCTCTTGATCGACCTTCTCCCTTACACTTGGATGGAGACAATCCATAAACTGACGCACTTTAAAGAAATCCCATGGAGGTACTTGGGATGCCACCTCTAATTGAACCCAAAGTCCTTTGAAGTGTTGCAAAAACTCTTTAAAGTTAGCATGAACATCTTGCTGCAAACCTCTCAATTTTGTCGTTGCTTCCGTTGCAGTTAGTTTCTTCCCAAACCTGTCAAAAATTGTCAACTTCATCTGCTCCCATGTTTGCTTTTTGTCTTCCTCTAAACCTTCAAACCACTCGCGAGCTTCTCCTTTGAGCGCAAGAGGAAATACATGAAGCGTTGCTTCATCATTCACAATGTGCATACCAAGCGTATGCCATTCGAAGTCCGCAATCCAGTCCTTCACATCCTCCTTCCCTGTGAACACTAGACGACTATAAGCCATCTCTTTGGAGTCGCTTCTCCCTTGCGTGAGTAATCCACAACAGTTGAAGTCTTTCACCTCAACCAAATCCCCAATTTTCTTCAATGAAGCATAAACTTCACACCAAAACCGATTCACCTTGGTGCACAACCGGCAAATTTCCGCTCCCCAGCGGGATCGCCAAAGGATGATGGAGCAAAAGATGTTGTGCGCACACTCACACACCCCAGAAAACTCAACTTAAATTCCTCACCTCACTCACTACCACTCAAAAGTTCCCTGAAAACTTTACCCACAAGCTCAATTCAAACTCCAAACGCCTCAACCTACAAGCCCTTGCTTGCCCACAGACACTACAAGGTGAGTCGAGGTGATCAACACTTGAAATCATGCTTGATGGTGACCAAAATATACAATAAAAACCAGCAAAAACCCAAAAACTTCAGCCACAAAAGGCCACTCTCAAACCATTACAAAAGCTTCACCAAACTCCACTCTGTTGGACTCTTTGGAGTAGCGCCAACCTTAATGGCACAGATATAGGGTCACATAGTCTTGCAGAAAGCCACACCTTCTTCCCTCAATTCCTTGCACACACACATCCATGGAAACCTCAGAACTTCCATAGACTCTCCCAAGTGCAAAATTGAAGAGAGAAAGCTCGAAAACAGGACGCGAACGCAAACGGGACTGCACTAGACCACCTGTAGGAACCCGCTTCCTCCCACACACAGAGGGGTGAGAGTGTTGATATTACTCTTCAAAATTCCTCCCTTAGCTGGAACACGCACGCCATTGTGAGTGATGTGGCAATTTGAAGCCATTTCACATCTTTTTTGACCCTTTTTGGCCCAGTTTTGACCCCTGTCGTGCATTTTTCGCAGGGAAAACCCCAAACGGACTCCAAAATTCACCAAGTTTTTCACGCTTGATCCTCAATACCCAAAGAAAATTTCCACATCCCCACATTCCATTTTTGACCACTTCTAGGGCGATGCACGTATCACCGCAGATCAAGCGCCGCAAATAGACATTTACCGCATGTGTCAAACTTCTCGAGCGGGATGAGAGTACCCACACTTGGCACTTTCATTATTTACATTCTAGAAAGCTCAAAAACATTATCTAGAGCCAAAATAAGCCACCTAGAACCATATCCAAGGCCCCGATACCCTATCTAGGCATGTACGTATGCTGGACTGCCGACACGCAAGCACACATATTTACAATGTGCACACGTTGCACCTTTTTTCAAATTTGAAACCACTTGCAAAGATCCCACATGCATGTATTTACATATTTTTGTACATATGAACATGCATATAAACGCTACTTTGTACACACCAAAAGCGGTTTATCAACGAGATCATAAAAGCATTGATCACTCTAATCCGGCTTGGGAAGGATAGGAGAACAAACTCCCACCTTCTCATTTTGGTGCTTATTTTTTCAATAACCCATTGAAGTCTTTGACTGTGGGTTACGTCCACTCCTACGGGGTCTCCCAAGTGTCTAAATATACTCCCTTTTGAGATAATCTCTCCTGTCCAGACTGCAGAGTCAAAAGAGTCGTTCTCCAACGGGGAGTTCTTTTTGAAAGAGGTTTTCCCTTCCAGATAGGGTTATCCTCCCTCCATTCTTCTCAATTAGAAAACCTCAAATTCTTTTTGAAAGAGGATTTCCCTTCCAAATAGGGTTATCCTCCCTCCCCTCTTCTCAAGTAGAAAACCTCCAATTCTTAAACCACTCCTAACTACAAAAAGAAGCCTCTCCATGGCAGCAAGGTATGCCTAAATCCCATCTCAAAGAAGAACCTTTTAATCATCATTCATACTTTGTTGCATGCGCATTTCTCACTACACTAGCATATCCATTACTAGGAATGTCACATTTTTACTCTTGCACTACCATTCATTGAAGGGTTCTATTCTTGCATAATCAATCATTTAGCTCTTCCAAATAGGGTTATCCTCCCTCCCCTCTTCTCAATTAGAAAACCTTAAATTCTTAACCCACTCCTAACTACAAAAAAAATGGCAGCAAGGTATGCCTAAATCCCATCTCAAAGAAGAACTTTTTAATCATTCATACTTTGTTGCATGTGCATTTTTCACTACACTAGTATATCCATTACTAGGAATGTCACATTTTTACTCTTGCACTACCATTCATTGAAGGGTTCTATTCTTGCATAATCAATCATTCATCTCTTGCATAATAAATTAAAGAAGAGTAAGCTTTGAGGATATTTACCTTAACATTACAAGTTGGGGCATTCTAAAGTTTTGTGTTTACAACTCATGGTTAACACTGATAGCCGACTTTCGAAAATCAAAGAAAAAAAGAAAAAAAAAACCCATTCCCCCCCCCCCCCCCCAAAACCTCAGTAGCTTATTCTCCCTCCCACCCGACGGGCATTGGATAAATAACACCCCCTCTCTCTCTCTCTCTTCCACATTTTCCCTACATACCCCCTCCCCCCTAATATCCTGTCTCCCAATTTACCCCCACTCTCAAACCCCACGGCCAAGCGGAAGCTTTGAAAAAAAACCCCCGACCCCTCTCTCGTGCTCCCTCGGTGTGAGCCGCATGGAAACCCCCCCCCCCCCCCCCCCCCCCTCTGCTCTCCGTATTCTTACACTCACCCTTTACATTCCCCCCTCAAATTCCCCCCCCCCCCCCCCCCTTTTTAGCCCGCCTATATTCCTTCCCCGACCCCTCACCCTCTTCCCCACCCGCTCGCCTCACCTTCCCTCGGCATCATTCCCCTTCCCTCGGCATCATTCCCCCCCCCCCCCCCCCCCCCCCCCCTCTTGGCCCGCTAATATATTCCCTCACTCCCACCCATTGACTTGTTTCCCTCCCCTTGTCCTCAAGCTCCCAAGACAGTAGAACTCCCCCCTCTCTCTCTCACCCACACATCTCCCCTACCCTACTCCCAAGCCTCACCCCTCCCTCTCCCTCATCTCTCTCTCTCTCTCTCTCTCTCTCTCTCTCTCTCTCTCTCTTATCCACACCTCACCCCTCCCTCTCCCTCTCAATCTCTCTCTCTCTCTCTCTCTCTCTCTCTCTCTCTCTCTCTCTCTCTCTCAGCTCAGTCCGTGGACACCACTCTCTCTCTCTCTCACTCAGGCGCTTAGGCCACGCATGAGGAATCCTCTCTCTCTCTCTCTCTCTCTCTCTCTCTCTCTCTCTCTCTCTCTCTCTCTCTCTCCTTCTCACGGACAACAGCAATAGGACCACTCTCTCTCTCTCTCTCTCTCTCTCTCTCTCTCTCTCACCATACACACAAACACACACACACACACACACACACACACACACCCCCCCCCCCCTCCCCTCTCTCCCTTCGGCGCTGTGCGCTCAGTCTGCAGGACCACCCACTCTCCCACCCGAGCGCTCACGCATCGCAGCAGGCCATCCATACACTCTCTCTCTCTCTCTCTCTCTCTCTCTCTCTCTCTCTCTCTCTCTCTCTCTCTCTCTCTCTCTACCCCTACCCCATTCCCCCCCCCCCTCCCCCCTCCGCCTCGCTCGGTAGAAAGCAGGCCATCCGCCATCCGCCATCAACAGAAAAACAAAAAAATAAAAACTATATATATATATTATATATATAAAGCTCCCCTTCCCACGCACGTTTTTCACACACACATACATATGCATACACACACACCCGCCCTCATGCACGAATACATACACACACACACACACACGCATATACGCACCGCACCAAAAGTACAAAGAAGGAGAAACGACTACAACATCGACAAATAAAGAAGAAGGATCCAAAGCACGCGTCGCCAACAACAAAAAGAGAAAATGCGCCGAAGGCATGCCCCGGCCGACTCCGAAAAGGAGTACGCCTGACACCGACGCACCAGCAGCACCATACGCCGGTAACACGCAACCACGATGCCATCCCAGTAATTTATAGGTTATTTTCATCATTATCGTCAATTTTCACCCGAGCCATTGTAAATTTCCATTTTTTGTAAACATCCTCTCTCTAGGTGATGGTCACAAAGGCCCACCTAGAGATTCCCATCTTTTAATAACCTCCCAAAACAAAGCAAGGGTCAACCACACCGGGCCCACCACTTGCTTTGTCTCCCCGATTAAGCTTACCCTAACCACATTGGGATTACCATAATCCAAGTAGCCAACACCTATAAATTGGCACTGAGAGGTCACTATCGGGGGGGGGGGGGCAATTCATGAGGAGCCAAGCATTTGGTAGAGGGTAGTGGGAAGGATTGACACTATCACCATCACGGGAAGGGGGGGCTTGTGTATTGGGTTTTCCTTGGGAATTGCACCATGCGAAGGGAACCACATCCATCTCTCGACTCCAATGGTCTATGCACACATGTATGCACGCTCTTGGTAGTAAGTATTCACAATCATTGAGTCGTCTTAGAGAATGCACCAAGTAGGTTGCACCACCTCCTCTCCCTACCTCTCTACCACCACGGCATGCCACTTGTAAATATTGCAGAAATAATTCACCCTCACACCCCCGAGGGTTCTCATCATTTGCAAATCTGTGTGTGTGTGTGTGTGTGTGTGTGTGTGTGTGTGTGTGTGTGTGTGTGTGTGTGTAGGTTTGCGGTGTTCATATCATCTTGGTTTTGCGTCCTAGCCGCTCAAAGCTAGGTGGTGTCCCCTGTTCACTTTACCGTGGCAGGCTCGAGGTGTGCCATTCGGCCCCGGCGTTTTAGAGGCCGTCGGGGTTCGGGGTCCGCTTTGCGTCCGTCAACACTAAGATAATTGTATAGAGCATATGCATTGTGCATTTCAAGTTTGTCTACTTTCAAATTTGTTTTTCAAGTACAAAGAAGAGGAGGAGTAAGGGGATAGCTTCACGGAAGTGACGACTCTGCTGCTTGAACATAAAACTCCCATTGCCTCCATGGAGATGCCCCATGTATGGCAAATAATGCAAGAAAAACAAATGGGATTTGCCTATGATGGGGTTAACTTGAAATCTACATTGGATAGAGGAAAAGAAAAACACATCCAAAACACAACACATATGTCTCTCTATAGCCAAGGATACCCCAATCCACTAGTGTTCACCTTCAAAACTCACAAAAATTGACCAACCAGAAACACCAAACCTTGCAAACACGCACTAACCCGGCTTGGATACCTCAAACTCACACCATGAAGCTCCAGTTTTGACTACACACAACACATCCACACTATTGCACTATCTCTCTCTTTCCTTGCACCACACCAATCAAGGCGACCAATTCGGCACAAACCTGGCCCCCTACAAAACCTTAACTGGAAATATCTCGGCAATCGGGACTCCAAATGACAATGTAATAATAAGAACGACATGCTCCATAAGATGGGCACTTTGAGTCCATGTATACACACTAGCTTTGACCACCTGTGATTACCTGCCCTGTTTGTTTCAGATATGCAATGCACTTCACATTCAAACTTTCATATCTCGGGCTTTGTATCTCTGTTTGATGAGCCATTTGGACTTGTTTCTTTGGCACCTCAAGCTCTACATATCCAAAAAGAAACCAAAACCGAAAATCTCCTTCACCTGCCACCATAATTGACCCTTTCTAGAGTCCTTTTGGTCTAGAAAACCACATAAAGCATACATCTGTGCTACCAATTTCCTACCTAGGCCTTCCATACCTATGTTAGCATCTTGCCATGCATTTGTTAGAATACATATCATTGTTTGTGGCCTCTGCTAGGGTCGAGAGACTTTGGTTGCACCAACGTTGATACAAAATCTTAAAATCCCAGGAGACTCGTTGTATTTTTGAAGGTCTTGTTTGAGTAGACATTAAAAGGAAATAGGAACTAAGGAATTATAACTCAAGGAACTCACTCTAAATTACAACTAGGATTAAAAACTTTACCGAGAAAATTTCACGTGGATTTCCATAGCATAACAATTATTTTTTAAGTGTGAAACTTGTCTTACATGTTTGGAAAAAAGTTGACATAGGTGTTTACCTGTGGGATGCAATAGGGGATGGTCCTTTTCAGCTTGGACTAATAATAATTGCTCTATATTTTGAGCTCAAGTTCATTCAATGTCCTAGAACTGGGATTGGATAGGAGTGTGTCCCATCTGAGTGATGAGACATGTAGAAGAGTTTAGAAATCGGCCTAGTTTGGGTAGGCCTGATGCCGATGGGAAAAGAAGGAAGGAAAATGGATCCAAGAATTGCATCGACTAAGGGAGAAAGGTGTGGTTTAATTAAGGAACTCTTCTACTTATTTGGTAAAAATGAACCTTGAAAAGATTAGGAACCAAATAGGTTATCCCGTAATTGTCCTCATCAGCTAGACCTTTGCTCTCTTTCTTGGAATATTTATTTAAAAGGAACTTAAGGTAGATTAATTGTAAGCCTTTCCTAGATAATATAAATATAAATAAGACTTAAAAGATGTGTAAAGGCACCGCCTCCACACGTGGCGGAGGAGATAGGATACCCGAATCTTGGGATGAGGATAGGAATATGCCTAGATATGTATATGTGATTGTTTGAAAGATAACTAGATAACTTTAATAATACTAAAGGAAAAAGGAAGTAAAACATTCTTAAAACGGAGAAATATGGAAATGGCCTGATAAATGCACACTTTCAAGGATATGCAACAATTTTCATATTTCTCTCAAATGCTTGAAATGTATTCTTGGTTTGATATATTTGGAATACTGTTTTTCTAGTATCAAAGTACTACCTTGGAAAGGTGCATTTACCAAACGTTTTGGTGAGAGGTTGCATCCCGGAGGGTTAATTTTTTGGCCAAAAAGTTGAACCTAATTTTATGTTGTCCTTTGAGTTAAGAACGGGGAAAGGGATTCCGCCGATCTACGGAGTGGGGATCATACTTGAGAATGCGGGATTCCTATAGTAGTGACCTTGAACCAAGGGTGAATTAGAGAACTTTCACCGGTTGACCCTTGAAGGTAGAGTTCAAATTTAATATGATGGCTTTGATTGCAAAGTTTTGAATTGGTAAAGAAAGATATTTTGGGGTTAAGGGTTCCATATAAGAAAAAGTGAATGTTATAACCCCTTTGAGTTGGCATCAAAGATCAGGAGGAGTCCTGTCTTGGTGTTGGTCTCAAGTGGGAGAGATGTCAAGAATTAAGGTGTATCCACTTGGAGATGGTGCAGCTGATGGTCCTTGGAATGTCCCTCACAAGTGGTATCAGAGTGCACTTTCTATTCTTGGCCATGTACTTATACTGATAAGAATGGGATCATGCTAGCTAGGATGGATGAAAGACGAACACCGTGCACACAAATGAGTGTGTATTGGCTAGATTATCACTCAAGCAAATTAGGTTCCAAGATCAATTAACTTGGACTCATAAATGCGATCTTGAGTAGTTGTTAAACCATCAAAACATCACCATAATCAAAGGAGATATAATGCAAAATAGAATGATTTTGTTTATTCATGAAATGAGCTTTAACTAGCTCTACAACCTTGCACCAATACATGTGGGATAATTCCACCTTTCCTCTCCTTGAATCATACTCTAGTACTTTAGGACAAAGCCCAAACTTAACAATCCTCCCCTTGAGGTTTGGACTAGGAAGAAACTAAAGAGACTGATATCTCTGGCACACTCCAATCCAGGAACAAAAGAACATGTCCAATCCACGAGACAAACTATCTCTAATCCAAGGGATACTCAACACCTCCCCTCAAACATATGTATAAAACTAAGACCAAGCTAGTCCAAGATATCTCCAAACAGATATATCTAAAGAGAAAAAGACATAAAATAAATTAGAGAATGTTGTCATAGACTAGAAGGCTATTTTTTCCTTCTTCTTCATCTTCATCTTTGTCTTCTTCTGCCAAATAGACTTTCGGACTTGGACCTCGTGCTTCCTCTATCCTTTTTGAAACACTTGGAAGGAAGGTGACCCTTATTTTCGTAGATGCTGCAAGTCTTCGATGCTAGACAATCCTTTGCTATGTGCGCTTCTTTGCCACACTTGAAACAAGTTTTGTTACTAGAGCTAACTGTAAAATCTCCTCACTCTGAAGTGCCATTCCTCCCTTTATTCTTCTCCTCTATCATTAAAGAGTTGATTACATCTTGGAAATCTGGTGTTGGATCCTTCTCCTCAATTATGGTCATAATCTGGTTAAAGCTAGGTGGTAAGGCTACTAGAAGTACTACAGTTTTTTCCTCCTCTGGTATTACAATGTTTACATGAGCTAGTTGTGTGTTCATTCTTTTAAGGCGACTGACCAAGCTTGCAATATCTTCATCATGTTCCATTTTTTATTTGTGTAGATCCTTCTTTAAGCTCACTTTGCTCTTCTTATTCCCATTCGCAAAGTTTTTTTCTAGTGCTTCCCATGTAGCTGATGAGGTTTCACAATCATTAGTAAAGTGCACATAACTGTCATGTAGTGCAGTGATTATGATTCTTAATGCCTGCTCATCCTTGGGTTGATTTTGTGCACTCATAGTGATTATGATTCTTAATGCTTGCTCATCCTTGGGTTGATTTTGTGCACTCATAGTGATAGCCGGTTTTTGGAATCAAGAAAAAAAAAGAAAAAGTTTATCTTTCCTCTGCCCAAAGCACGGCAACACCACCAGAGGGCTCAACAATTCCCCGATCGAGTGGTGGGCCACGAATGGCGCATTTTCAACCCTTATCTGGAGATCTCAAGTATTCCTGCTAAAGGCGGACCTGCCATGCCATGCCAGACTCTCTCTCTCTCTCTCTCTCTCTCTCTCTCTCTCTCTCTCTCTCTCTCTCTCTCTCTCTCTCTCTCTCTCTCTCTCTCTCTCTCTCTCTCTCTCTCTCTCTCTCTCTCTGTGGCCCACGCGGCCCAGCTCTGTGGCCCCTGGTCATGACCCATCACTGTCCATCATTAGCCCTCGGCTTTCGGAGCCGCGGTCGCAAGAACCAACCCCAATCGGGGAGGAGCACAATACGAGAAAACAATGAAAAAACATTTTTTACATTAATCTTGCAGGCCAAAGGCCGCCCCTCAGCCACACCCTCCATTATCACCAGAGGACAAGTCCTCTCTCTCCTGCTCGGCTTTGCCAACCCACCATCTCTCTCTCTTACCTTGCTTCTGTGTCACCTAGCCCAATGGGCGCATAAAATAGGCCGCCACCCTCTTTCTTCCCTTTGGCGGGCCACCATGCTTGGACAGAAGTCTCCCTCTCTCTCTTTCATTATTAGTATTAGCTCTCTCTCTCTCTCTCTCTCTCTCTCTCTCTCTCTCGTCCATACTCCCTCTGGCGGGCCGCCATACCTCACCCCCACTCACCCCTCTCATCCACACTCCCTTGACCTCTCTAGCCCCTCTCATCCCCTCTTGTTTTTTTTTCCTCTAGCGGGCCGCCATACCACCCTCCTCTCTCCCACACTCTTGCCACCTCACCAACACCCCCCTCTTATTTGTCAACCACGGCGGGCCATTCTCTCTCTCATACACCCTTCACTCTCTCTCTCTCTCTCTCTCTCTCTCCCCTTACCCCCCCTCATCCCTTTGCTCTTCCATCCCTAGTCACTCTTTCATTATTAGTATTAGCTCTCTCTCTCTCTCTCTCTCTCTCTCTCTCTCTCTCTCTCTCTCTCAGCCGTTTTTTGACCTATTTGAACTCCGATTTAGGTGATCTATAGTTTCAATCGAAGAACACGAAGCCCTCTACGCATTGATGTAAAGATATAATTTTTCTGAGCAATGGAAGGCTTTGCTATAACAGCATCTCAGAACTGAAAAAACTGTCAAAACTTTGTGTTTTTGTTGCCGACTTGAAGGCAATGTCGGACAAAACTCACAAGGGTTGAAAATCCACACTCGCCATGGAGAATGATGAAAAATCTCCAAGGAATTTGGATGCCAATCCAACCACATCGTCTACAACAACAGAAGCAATGATCATGGCTTACTTGATCTCATTACAAGAAACCGTCAACAAGCAAGGTGAAGAGTTGCGCGCACTTGCAATGGAGAATGGCACTTTAAGAGTTCTTGTTGTGGAGAATGAGCACCTCAAGAAGGTTCTTGAAATGCAAACAACACGCTTGGTACATCTTGAGAATGAAGTTCAAGAATGTAAGCGCTCTCTTGTGGACATGAATGTATTGAAAGAGCGCTTGAGCAAAGTTGAGAGTGATCATGTATTGAAAGAGGAAACGATAGATACAATACGACATGATGTATGTGAAATGAGAAATGCATCCAAATCATGGGCTGATATATGTAAGGATAATGTGGTTTCTACATCTCCTATCACGCAAGCCGTTGTCCAAGCAAAGAATGTAGAGAATGTGGACACTCAAGAATTGCAAGAATGGCAAAAACGCTCAAAGAACATCGTCATTCGTGGAATCAAGGAGGAAAGCATGGAAACACCCCAATATCTTGCAGTTGTTATTGAAGAGTTTTTTGCTACACACTTTGGCATGTCTGGAATCATGGCTTATGGTGCACATCGAGTTGGAAAACAAGGAGTCCCTCGCTCGGGAGAAAGACCTATTGTATGTACCATGGCTGATGAGGTAAAGAGAAAGATCATCCTTGACAATAGTTGGGTCTATCTCAAAGGAACGGGTTTTAATGTATATGAGGATCGCACTCTTATGCAAAAAAATGTACGTCGCAAAGCATATGAGGAAAGAACCAAGAAGGACAAGGTGTCATCTCAAGAAGAAAAGTCACTTGAGGAGGATGCAAGTCCATCCAACAAATAGGGACACATGATCTATGAGACCAACTCATGCTTGAGAATAAGTTTTTGGAATTGTAACGGCTATCCATGGAATGCGGGAATTGACATTGATGAGCTTACCAATGACTCCGATGTGATACTTCTTATCGAAACATGGGAGCATGATGCGCAACGAATTCTTGGATTTGACAAATATGATGTGCATTCTTTGATGTGGACCAAAAATGCAAAGCAATGTAGAGGCCAAGGAGGAGTAGCATGTATGATCAAAAAGGTTTAAAAGATGTTTCCATTGTCAAAGAAGATAAGTATAAACGCTACTTATGGCTGAAAATCAGCCCACCCAATGGTCAAGTCATATTTGTGGTTGGTTGCTACATTCCTCACTATGACTCCAACTTTTATGCTCGCTTGGATATGTATAGAGATCAACTCTTTGTTGAACTAGAGGAAGACATTGCTCATTACAAGGACCAAGGTGAAGTCATTGTCTTTGGAGACATGAATGCTCGCACGAATACGTTACAACACGACACACAACAAGTTGACATGCCGCATGTTTCAAGAAGGATGGATGACTCATACATGTATAATCGAAGTTCTAAGGATGCAAAAGAATTGGATCACTATGGAAAGTCACTTCTACATATGTGCAATAGTACAGGAATGCTCATTGCAAATGGTGTATCTTTATGGCAAGGGACCAATGACTTTACATGTAGAAAGTACAATGGTGATAGTGTGATCGACTATATGTAGTTTTTGGAATCCACTCTAGAATGCATACAAAGCTTTACACTCGGTGAATGAAATCCGGAATCGGATCATAGGATGCTATGTATTGACCTCAAGTGTGGTAAAAGACCCGAGCATGTAGCCTCCAATCATGATGTGGCTTGTTTGTACCTACGTCTAGGCTTCAAACGAGCACCTATATATGTTGATATGGTGGACCAAATGTTAAGCATGATAGAGCATCAAGAGAGCCCAACATTAGAATGCAAGTGGAAAGTTTTCAAAGAAGTAATTTGCTCTTGTGCAAGGGAATGCTTTTCAGTGAAACACATGTCTTGCAAAAGATCTAAGAAGGGTAGCACCAAGGAATGGTTCGACATGGAATGTAGTCAAGCCCGAAAACACTTGGTAAGGTTGGATGCAAGCAAAGACAAGGAAAGTTACTTGGAACATTCACACGCATACAAAGCACTTGTTCAAAAAAAGAGGAGGTGGGAAGTCAAAACACAACTTCTTTTAGCGCAAGAAAAAGCACATGCATGTGGCAAGTTTTGGCAAAATCTAAAAGGCAAGCGAGTTGAGAACTTTGGTGACTTGACTCTTGAGGATATGTATATGCATTGCAAGAACCTCTATGAGCAACCCAATGTTGATAAGATGGAGTGTTTTAGCTCTCTTCCGTTTATGCCTCCCTTCTTTACCATTGAAGATGTATGTTGCGCGCTTGAGAAACTTGCTACCCGCAAGGCAGGGGAACTTCAAGGTGTCAAGGCTGAAATGATCAAATGGACAAGCAAGAAAACACGATATTGGATATGCGATATGTTTAATCTTGCACTTCATCATGGCATGCCTCATGATTGGAGTGAAAATTGGATCAAACCTTTGCACAAAGGAGGAGATGTAAACAATGTGAACAAACTATCGCACTATAATGGTAGGTTCTTTGATGGCAAAGTTATTTGGATGTATCATGGAGATGAAGATAAGTGAATGGGCTGAAAAAAATGGGAAACGTACACTAGGCCAAGCAGGTTTTCGAAAGCATCATAGCACTATTGATCACCTTATCACTCTTCGAGTTCTTATGGAAGCGTCTTGATTGAAAGGAAAAAATTTGTATTGTTGCTTTGTGGATTTCAAGAAAGCTTTTGACATGGTACCGCTGTGAGCGGGATGGAAACACACACAATGCCTCTATAATGACCCGACACACACTCTTGGGATGATACACACACACATTATGGGGCAGCACTTGGCTTACACAACCAGCCTGGCCGAGACAGGAAACACACAGACGAAGTGAGAAGAGAGAGATTTCCCACTTGCCCACTCAACACTCACACATACACACTCATACACACCCTCTCAATTCAGCTCAAAGGAGGCAAATTTCTGTTGTTTAGACTCAATGAAGCTCAGCCCAACACCAATGGGGCAAATAGTTTACACAGTATTGAGGAAATACACCAGATACAACCACAAAGTTAAGCAGAGGCTTCACTCACCGGAGAAGATTACACAGAAAAACAATAGAAAATCTGTGAGGAATTTGGCAAAATGGACAGCGCCATTGCGTCCGGAATGCCCAAAAACCCCACCCTACAATGCCACAGTGCTCAAATCCGACCTCGGATGAGCAGTTTAGGGCCAAAAAATGCTCCAAAAACAGCAAAAACACACTTGCAGCTGTTCCTCCTCTCGTCTCCACGTTTTTTTCTGGTCTTCTCTCTGTTTTTTCAGTTCCCACACTTAGCTTTATTAGTTGGGCACCTTTGGCCTTTTAGATGACCTCAAACGGACCCCGAACAGGCCAAAAACTGACCTCGCAGTGCATAGTTGTCACCTTTTTGCATCATCCGCACACCTAGCACTCAGTTTTTCCCAATAATGCATCCTACAACCACGTGAAGTGGCCCCAAAAAGTGGTCCTCATGATGACCTTTCTGCATAAGTATCACAAGAAAACACCCACGTCGTGTCCGTACTTCTCCGCGTGCAAGTATTGACCCCGTTCGACCTCTTGACGCCACTTGATGCCATCTGACGCACCTGCTTACCTCATGTCATCAGCCCGCGGATAGCTTCCTCGAGAAGTTTTACGCGCTACCAACTCCTCCTTATTGTAGAAAAAACACACTGGTACTGATAATAGTGAAAATCGCTGCACTATGTACACCCTGTCCTACCTGTACACACGTGGGCCCCACGTAACCACCTGGCTATGGAAATTGGGCAATCCTTTATTCGATGCACCATGCATGTGTATGTACATATGCGCAATCGATTGCTCCAAAAAAATCCTTCCATAATTTGCCCATCCCCTAGCCTGCTAGATCATTCATGATCAGCAGCATCAAAAAGCGATATGAGACTCGCCGCATCACAGGTCTCCTCATCCCTCACCAACACTGCTTGATCCACAGATAGCTCATCTTGCTCCACCATCATCAATCGAGCATGATACAATTTAAGATGCAATCCATTTACCCTTGACTTATGTAGAACACCATCCAGGTTAGCCAGCTGATATGTGCCATTTGGAAAACACTCCACTACCTTGAAAGGGCCTTCCCACTTAATTTGAAACTTCTTTTGGAAGGTGTTGTCCAACTTACTATTGTAGCGCAAAACCAAGTCATGCTTCTTGATACCCTTACTTTTGACCTTTTCATTTATCTTTGCCAAAGCCTTATCCTGCATCTGCCCATGATGCTCCAATGCGCTCATCCTATCCAACTGGACCTCTTGTAACTGCAAGAGCCTCTCTTTGAATGCATCACTAGGCGGCCCAAGCAACTTCTCTAACATCTTGACCGCAGGCAACTCTACTTCCACAGGCAATAGTGCTTCCTTTCCATACACCAAATGAAATGGAGTAAACCCTGTACCTGTATTCACCGAAGTACAGTAAGCCCATAATGCACTAGGAAATTCCAAATCCCAATTCTTTCCTTGGTGCTCTTCCTAATATTCATCTTTGCACATAAAAAATCTAGCAATTTAGCTCTAAAACCAGGCCCCTTATCTGAAACTAGCTCCAGTGGCACCCCAAACTTGCAAGATATTTCATCATACACAAATTTTGCCACATCCTTTGCAGTGATCTGTTTTACTGCTATAGCCTCTGCCCATCTAGAGAGATAGTCCACTGCCGTCAAAATATAGCTTTTGCCCCTGCTTGTGATAGGTAACGGGCCTATTGCATCAATCCCCCACTTTTCAAACACATCAAATGCCATAATGGTTTTTCGTAGCTCTGGCTTCAACACTCTCTTCCCAAATGCTTGACACCTATTGCAAGACCTACACCAATGGTGAACATCCTTGTGCAAACTAGGCCATACATACCCCTCTTGCAAAATCTTATGCAAGGTGATCTTTAGAGCAAAATGTCCACCACATGCGCCTTCATGATTCTCTTCCAACACTCTATAAAGCTCCTCCAGCCAAGGTACACGTCTCAACACGAGATCAGCCCCTTTCATGTATAAGACATCACCAATCAATTTGTACCTGTATGTTCTACGCACAAAACCATACTTCTTAGACTTCTAAATCTCCTTTGGAATGATTCCTGTTAGCAAAAACTCCTCTTCTTGAGCCAAACTTTCCCGACCATGGTAAAGAGGTAAGTTGGTCCTCAACACAAATAGCTCCCCAATCATGCCTTGAGCCGCTTCATGTGCCTCTCCATTTAGAGAACGTTCAATGTGTCTGATGCTCCATGCTTCAAACTTTTTTAACAGGCCTTTAATTCTGAAGCACATTTCCTTCAATGAGGTGTTCTTGCTCTTCCACACACCCAACACTTGCTTCACAACTAACAAGGCATCACCTTTTATGCTCAACCTTCTAACCCCATGCTTCAAACAAATGTGTAATCCAGCTTCCAACGTAGCATATTCAGCCTCATTGTTACTATGTGCATCCAACTTGAACCCTCTCTTGCATACTAGCTTCCCCTCTGGATCATAAAGTGCTATACTTCCTCAAGCTGCATCATGGCTCTTTCTGTATGAACCATCAAAGAACAAAACATGTGCATTCTTGATCTGTGGCACTTCTTCAACTACCTTTCTCACCACCTCTTCCTTAACAATAAGGGGATTCTCCTTGTAGGTCAACAAATCAGCTAGGGTAGCCCTTGCACTATCTTCCACTAGAAAAGAGAACTCAAACTCTTGCAGCTCAATTACCCATTTCTTCACCACATTTGACATGTTAGTACCATTAATTAACTATGGCAAAAAGGCATAACTCGTCAAGAAAACAAAAGGTCGTGGTAGCAAGTAATGACGAAATCGTCGACAAGCAAATATCACACTGGCCATCACTAGCTCTACTTCCGAGAACTTTCTCTCCGCTACCAACTTCACTCGGCTTGCACAATACACTGGCCTCATATAATGGCTGCCCTTCCCCTTTTGCAATAGCATGGCTCCAATGGCATCATCCCCTACTGATGGATTTACATAAAACACTTTCTCCCAATCAGCAGCCTGCATGGCTGACAACCCCCCTAACACCTCTTTCACCTCTTGAAACACTTCTTCACCCTTGTCATCCCATTGCAATGGATCATGCTTTGCCACTTCCTGTAATGGATAACGAAGCTACGAAGACAATGGAATAAACCGTGCCATGTACTTCACTTTGTGTATAAAAGTTGCCAATTGCTTCGTACTCGTAGGTGATGAAAGAAGAATAATAGACTTAACCTTATCTGGATCAGCCTCAATGCCATTTTCTGACACCATATGGCCCAATAACTTCACCCTTGGCTGTGCTAGATGACATTTCTTTGGATTTAGTTGTCCTCCACATTCATCATATCGAGCCAATACCATCTGCAGCTTCTCATGGTGTTCAGCCCTACTGCTATAAACACAGAAGTCATCCATAAAAGCTTTAACACAACTACCAATGAATGGTTCCAACACCCAATTTGCTCTCTCTTGATAGAAGGAAGGTCCATTTGACAACCCAAATGGAAATATTGTGTAGCAATAGCAGCCCCATGGCGTAATAAAAGTGGTCTTTGTGCGGTGTTTAAGAGAAATCTTCAATTGAAAATAACCTGAAAAACCATCACACACATTGTACCTCTCATAACCTGCCACTGAATCCAATATCTGATCGATGAATGGAAGAGGATATGGGTTCTTCTTAGTGGCTGCGTTTAAGGGTTTAAAATCTACACAAATTCTCCACTTCCCATCCTTCTTTGGACTGACTACAAGTGGACTCACCATTCTGTGGTCTCCACAGGGACTATGAACCCTGCCTTCAACAACTTGTCCACCTCTTCTCGCAAGGCTTCCATTTTCTCTTGACCCATCCTTCTTAGCCTTTGCCGCACTGGATTAGCACCTTCTTTTAGCTCTATATGCATCTCTTCGCCCTTGAACCCTCTGATCTCTTCATATGAAGTAATGAACAAATCAGGAAAACTAGCCAGCATGTGCAAATATATATCCTTCTCCATAGCTGAGAGGTCTCCACTGATCATTTGTGTCATCAATTCCTGCTTCTTTGAAAACTCAACCTTGGTTTGCATCAGCCCTTCAATCACTTCATAAGGCCCTTCACTTTCATCTTCAACCTCATTCGCAAATGCAACTAAACCAAACTCCTGGATTTCTTTGTCCATCAAAAGAAATGCAACATCAGAATCCTCATCACTGCTGGTAGTGCTATCACTGTCCTCATCTGTCACTGTGGAAGAGTCTTCATCACTAGACTCATGCTCATCTTCATAAGGCTCCTCTAATCGTTTCCTTGTGTCCATATTATAACCATGTCTTTCCATAGAGGCTAATCGTACCATGTCGCCAATCTTGAACAGCTCCCACTGCACGTAACCATGGTCTGCCCAGTATAATAGGATATGCTCCCAACCCTGCTGGCATCACATGAAAATCAACCACTGCCTTTGCATCATATGCCTCCACTTCTAAGCTCTTTACAACACCCAAGCATTTTACTTTTTGATGGTTTGTCAATCTGATTCGAAAACCTGACACCCCAGTCACTGTGAGACCCATCTTCTCAACGCATGAGTTTGTTATGACGCATATTTGGGCTCCGCCATCCACATAACCTTGTCCCAAATTTTTCCTTTTATGCCACACATCTACTATTGGACAAATGTCTGGTAGCTCATCCATTGCCAACACCTTTACTGAACCTCTCTCTGGCTCTTTCTCCATTAGGTTAACCATCCTCTTCCACTGTCGCTTTAGCTTAGGCACCATCTCTATAAGCTACCCAAAAGTAACATCTGCCTTCCTGCTCGTCATAGCTTAATTGCCCATCCCCTAGTGGAAAATCTGAAACATGAAACTTTCAACGAGCTCTCCTTTTCCTCTTGGCCTTGACATCCTTGCCTTCATGACTCTTTCCTTTCTTCTTACTAGGACCTGGGGCACTTCTTCCTTCCTTATCCTCTGTGGTCCTCTTCCCAATAGGCATCACTAATGTATCCTCTAGCTTTGATGCCTTCTCCAAGGTGACTACACTTAGCACTTTTGTCTTTCCCTTTTCCTCCTGGGTCAGTCCACTGGTTCCTTCGTCTCCCTTAATTTCGATGCCATAATCGTTTGACCTAGTTAGCACCTGTCTTGGCAATGGATACATGTCTCCCCCCATCCTTGGTGGCTTATCACATTGCGGGCTGATGTGACCCAACTCTCCACAATTATAGCATGTGGGCGTCTGCCTCCAAAACCTACCCTTGCTTTGTCCAACACCATTCCTCGACCTTTCTTCACCTCTTGGCTGATTTGCAAACCTCCCTCGACCTCGATTATTTCCCACTTGACCTAGCATGTTTAGGCTAAGATTCTTCATCAAATCTACTACTTGCCTCATGTCTTGCCTTAGCCCATCATCTTGCACAGATGTAGTGACCACTGTTGGCATAACCTGAGTAGTAACAAGAACCACTGGTTCATGATGAACCCCTGACATGCGACCTTCTAAAGACTCTATAGGCTGAAATTCAGACCTCATGGGCAAAGACTCCACCCCTAACTGGCTCATTTTCCTCAACTTCCACTCTTTGTTCCTTGCTACCTCTAGTGCATCTTCATATGTCCTAGGCTTCTTTAGCTCCACTCTCCAACGTATATTCTCCCAAAGACTAGCCAAGAACCTGTCCTTCTTCATCATCTCAGGCGGGGGTACCTGTTGTGCTAAGGCCTTGCACATCCGCTCCCATGCCAATGAGAACTTACGTATGTACGCATCTACTAGCTCACCTTCCTTTTGCACCAAACCTTGTACTTCTTGCCACACTTTGTCAGGATCTTCTATCTTCACAAACTCCACTTCCAACCCATGTCTTAGATTGTCCCAACTCAATCTTACAGGTGGATCCGCTGCACGCAACTCCTCTTCAAATGTTTTGGACCAGACTCGTGCATCACTCTTCAAACAAATTTGGAGAAGACGTAACATCTGCGCAGGGTCATGAATCAGGTTGCTAATGCAGGCAACCTCCATATTTTCCAAAAGATCTTCCACATCTTCATCACTTCTTCCATGAAACTCTGGATAAGAGAAAGCCATGGCTACCCAAGTTACAATGCTTTGAGAACCCCTTTGAACACACGTGCAAGAACCCAAAACTTTTGACTACCCAATCCCCAGAAACTTCAATGGAGCTCAACTTTAGATAAGGACAAACACATGCACATCAAATGAGTTTTCATAGTTGATCATCGGAATTACAACAGGCAAAGGACATTCCAAGATCTCTCGTAATCTTCTTGGCCCGAACATAAAGACTATGCGCTGCTGGAAAAAATCTTCCTAGACACATGAACATTTATCTAGATTCTTTGAGTTAAATGAAATGGAGTGAATTGAGGGCCATTTTGATAATCCATTAAAGCCAACCATGAAGCTCCCAAGAAGGCACACCTGACTTAACCTCTGATTTTTGCCAAAATTTCAGCAGCATAACAGCATAAATGGCTCAAAAGACCAAAAAACCAGCCATCATAACTTGGAAGAATTTTGGCAGAGTTTCCCCAGAAATAGAGCTGTAGGAACCCAAAATATAGACTGTATATGTATGCATAAACTGTCAACAATAGAACCCGAGCATCAAGTAGGACTCACTAGTACATAGCCTATGGCGAGGTCACAAAAAGGGTGCAAGTAGGACTCACTAGTACATAGCCTGATCGACCGTCACACGAAGGCTAATGCAAATTGCGTATAGTCAAGTCTAAGAAATGACTATCTTCTAGACCAAGTCTCAGAAATGGCTGGGACTGCCAAATACAACCAAGTATGGCTCCACAAATGCAGCCATTGTTGAGTCTTCTGTGAAAGGAGACTGTGTTGTTGATGTTGATGCATAATGGAATTTTAGCGCAAATTGCACTTACAATCCTACTGTCCATGATGCATGCTTGTCAGTTGCTGCAGATTCACATGTGGGGTATTTCGATAGTGGTGCTACAAAGCACATTACCTCACATCGTGAATTGTTTACCTCTCTTGAGTCTGTCCCTCATGGGAATTCAGTCACTTGTGCTCACTGCTGCTAATGGCAGTTCCTTCACACTTGTTGATGCACTTTATGTACCTGGGATCAAGAAGAATCTCTTGTCTGTATCCGCACTTGCTAGACTTGGACTTGTAGTCAAATTTGTGGATGACAGATGTACATTTCATGATCTCAGTTTTGGTGATGAAATTGTTGCATCTGGCCTTTTGTGCCGTGGGCTGTAAAAGCTCACTTTGGATGACAAGTGTGGAAATTTTTTTGCAAATGCTGTTGCAGATTCAAGGGCTATTTCAGATGCAAAAATTTGGCATGCACGTTTTGGTCATCTGAATTTTGCCAGTTTGCTGCGTTTGCAGAAATCTGATATGGTTGCTTCTTTGCCGCCTCTTGAAGCACCTGTCAAACATGTTTGTGAAGGCTGTATTTTGGGTAAGATGCAGTGTTCTAAATTTCCAAAGGATGGTTCAGTTCGGGCCACATGCCGGTTGCAGCTTGTGCATAGTGATGTTTGTGGGCCCATGCAAACTCTGTCCTTGGGCAATTACCTGTACTTCGTGACTTTCATTGATGATTACTCCAGGCATGCATGGGTATTTCCGCTTAAAGTGAAGTCCGAAGTTTTTATGTGCTTCAAATTTTTTTTGGCTATGGCTGAAAATGTCTCAAAATGTACTATGGGCACCCTCCGTTCCGATCGAGAGGGAGAGTATATGTCTCATGAATTTAATGCATTTCTGGCTAGTCGTGGGATAAAACACCAATGTACAGTGCCTTATACACCTCAGTAAAATGGTGTTGCTGAGAGGCAAAACAGGTCACTGACAAAAATGTCACGATGTATGGTCAAAAGTCAAGCTTTGCCTCATTCTTTTTGGCTTGAGGCCATTATGTGTGCCACTTATGTACTTAACAGGTGTCCTACGAAAGCTTTGCGGTCTATTACTCCATATGAAGCATGGCATGATAGAAAACCTTCTATTGAGCACATGCGTGTTTTTGGTTGTTTGGCATATGCTTTGGTGCCACAAGTGCAGCGCAGAAAAAATTGGATGATAAGGCTGTCAAATGTATTTTTGTTGGTTATAGTGCTGAAAGCAAAGGTTACAGGTTGTATCATCCGCAAACAAAACGTATTCTGGTTTCTCGGGATGTAGTGTTTGTGGAAGATTCTGTTCAGCCCTTGCTGTCATGTACTAGAGACAGTAATGTAAGCTCACAGGACATTTATGACACTTTGTTGCCTCTTTTCAGTGAAATACAAATATAAGTTCCAATGAGGCAAATGTATAGCCTATGGGGGTTTCTGAAAATGTTTTAGATCAGCCTATTACTGATGCAGATGTACATGATGTACTTGATGAGGAAAGGGTTGAAAATGAGAAGGAAAGAGGTATGCCAAAATGGCTGGTGCACACTTTGCGTGATAGTAAATTGGATGCACCTTTTTCTAGTCGTACTCTTGCCATGCATCTCATGCATCAGATTGTTATGCTTTGGCTGTGTCAAGCTTACATGATGTTGAGGAGCCTCTGAATTTTGATGAAGCACAAAATTCAGAAAATTGGATGGCTGACATGCAATCAGAATATGATGCACTTATAGAAAATGACACATGGACTTTATGTGATTTTCCTCCTAGAAAAAAGGCCATTGGTACAAAGTGGGTTTACAAGTTGAAACTCAAGCCGGATGGTGAGATTGACCTCCATAAGGCTCGACTTGTTGCAAAGGGTCATGCACAGCAAAAAGGCATAGATTATGAAGAGACTTTTGCTCCCACTTGTCGTATGACTACTGTACGTTTTCTATGTGCATTGGCAGCTCATTTTGATTGGGATGTACATCAATCAAACATTGTTACTGCTTTCTTGAATGGTGACATTGAGAGGCAGAAGTGAAAAATAGACCCGCTGGCCTCTACACCAAGACTATGCACAATGGCCTCATCATGGGGAATACGCAATAGGGCACCACCTAGCAAGATACGCGGCCTCCTTATATAAGGAAGGAGGAGAGGATTTAGCAATATTTCTATTTGAGGTGAGTGTCCCACTTTGGTGACTAGGAAAATGGGGTGCATGTGACTGTGGCTCCCATCTTGTCTCCTCATTATTTAAAATACCAGAGTCAATAGAGAGAGAAGATGAGAGAATGTGGGTAGGATGTAGAGGATAGGAGATATTTACAATAGTCTAGCTTTGGCTAGACATAAGCTTATTAGGGAGAGAAGAGAGAGGTAAGAAATTTACAAGAGAGATTGTCAAAGGTGGATAGTTGTTGATGAGGATGGATCCTCCAAAAATGGTGATAGAATCACTCTGACTTGCCAAGACCTCATTAGAAGAGCCTTGTCTCTTGTAATCATGCTTGAAGACTTGTAGAACCATAGCCATTCTAGAGGGAAGAAAATTGGGGATGGCCTGTGTCACCATTACACGAGAAAACTGGGGTCCACTACAAAAATCATATCTCCGTGTTCATAACTCCAAAAATTCTGAAAACAATTGAGCTAAAAGTTGAGATCATGAGCTACATCTTTCATGTTGAATGCTCCTTCAGATTTGGGGTTCTTTTCTACAATGACAGTTTCCACAAGTAACGTACAATCCAGCAGACAATGCGCTCAAATAGGCGCCAAGTGATGCATACCCACAACAACTGCAAGTGACATCACTGCTAGTATATCACTGTACTCTAGCTACCTGTACCTGTGTGAATCACCTGTACCTGTACCTTAACCTGTAACCTGTAACCTGTAACCTGTAACCTGTAACCTGTAACCTGTAACCTGTAGCCCCGAATCTCGAAGCTTGAAGCTCGAAGCAGAAGGTACTCGAAGAAGATCCTCCGTGGGGGCGCCAAAAGAAATGTGAGCGGGATGGAAACACACACAACGCCTCTATAATGACCCGACAAACACTCTTGGGATGATACACACACACATTATGGGGCAGCACTCGGCTTACACAACCAGCCTGGCCGAGACAGGAAACACACAGACGGAGTGAGAAGAGAGAGATTTCCCACTTGCCCACTCAACACTCACACATACACACTCACACACACACACTCTCAATTCAGCTCAAAGGAGGCAAATTGCTGTTATTTAGACTCAATGAATCTCAACCCAACACCAATGGGGCAAATAGTTTACACAGTATTGAGGAAATACACTAGATACAACCATAAAGTTAAGCAGAGGCTTCACTCACCGGAGAAGATTACACAGAAAACCAGCAGAGAATATGTGAGGAATTTGACAAAATGGATAGCTTCATTGCGTCCGGAACGCCCAAAAACCCCACCCTACAATGTCACAGTGCTCAAATCCGACCTCGGATGAGCAGTTTAGGGCCAAAAAATGCTCCAAAAATAGCAAAAACACACTTGCGGTTGTTCCTCCTCTCTTCTCCACGTTTTTTTCTGGTCTTCTCTCTGTTTTTTCAGTTTTCACACTTAGATTTATTAGTTGGACACCCTTGGCCTTTTAGATGACCTCAAACGGATCCCGAACAGGCCAAAAACTAACCTCGCAGTGCATAGTTGTCACCTTTTTGCATCATCCGCACACCTGGCACTCAGTTTTTCCCAATAATGCATCCCGCAACCACGTGAAGTGGCCCCAAAAGTTGGTCCTAATGATGACCTTTCTGCATAAGTATCACAAAAAAACACCCACGTCATGTCTGTACTTCTCCGCGTACAAGTATTGACCCCGTTCGACCTCCTGACGCCACTTGATGCCATCTGACGCACCTGCTTACCTCATGTCGTCAGCCCGCGGATAGCTTCCTCGAGAAGTTTTACGCGCTACCAAATCCTCCTTATTGTAGAAAAAACACATTGGTACTGATAATAGTGAAAATCGCTGCACTATGTACACCCTGTCCTACCTGTACACACGTGGGCCCCACGGAACCACCTGGCTATGGAAATTGGGCAATCCTTTATTCGATGCACCATGCATGTGTATGTACATATGCGCAATCCCTTGCTCCAAAAAACTATCTATCATATGGTCCCATAGGTCATATTTGACCTCCAAGGACAGTAATAGAACTATCTATCTATCTCTCTCTCTCTCTCGTTCGGATCTCCTCTCTCTTATGCTCTCTGAGTGAGTATCCCATGTGGGCGCTTGCAGCCAAAGTTACTCTCTCTCTCTCTCTCTCTCTCACTCACTCTCATAAAAACACATCTCTCTCTCTCTCTCTCTCTCTCTCTCTCTCTCTCTCTCTCTCTCTCATAAAAACACACACACCCCCTTCACCCTCTCTCTCACCCTCAGTCCCCTCCCCTGACCCGCTCTCCCTCACCCTTTTCCCCATTCCTTTGACTCCCCCCCCCCTCTCTCGTTTCTGTCGCACCAGGCACTTCGCTCATAGCCAATTACACACTCTCTCTCATAGCATATACACCCACCCAACACACCCCCTTTCACCCCACCCACACACCCACTCACCCCCATCACCAAGCTCCCCATCTCTTCTCTCTCGCACTCTCTCTCCCTCGCTCTCTGAGGTTGGCCAAACCTACAGAACATTTCTCTCCCTCGCTCTCTCTCTCACATACACACATACAAACACACACACACACACACTCCCCAGCCCCTCGCCACCCCCCCCCCTCACTCACGCCATCTCCTTTCCCCCCCGTTCTCAGTCAGAAGCTACACGTAAAAAAGATATTTTTTAAAATTACATATATAAATATATATAACCATTCTCTCTCTCATTCCCACGCACATACCCACACACAACCCATACACATGCACACACGCATTCACAAGCATCTCTTCACTCACGTATAAACACATACACACACACACACATGCATACGCACTTACGAGCGAAAACAAACATACGCACTCATATTCAACGCACACACGTCTATCCACACACACAAAACACAACACATGCACGCCATACACACCCACAAAAAATTTAAAAAAACAAGGAATCAACATCGACGCCCAAGAATAAGACAGCCAAGCCACGAAATACCGGCACTAAATCAAGGAAAGACACCAAAGGCATACCCTGACTGGCCCCGAAATCGGCAAACATGCTACACCGACACACTCGCAAGGCTCGCCATTTGCCAGCATCTTGTCCATGACGCATCTTTGCAGTAATATCCATAGGTTGTCATTATTTTTTCCAGTTCAAGCCAAAATCTTGTAAAAACCTCAATTATAAATTGTCACTTCTCTCTAGGGATGGTCACAAAGGCCCACCTAGGAGTTTTCATTTTTTAAATTCCCCTAGGACAAAGCAAGGGTCACCATCTAGGACCCACCCCCTTGCTTTGTCTCCCTTGATTAGGGCCCTAACCTAATCAGACTACCCTAAACCTAAAGCAGCCTGCACCTATAAAAAGGCACTGAGAGGTCACTATTGATGGGGGGTCAGCACTTGGTAGCACTTTGGTGGGAGGGATTGGCAACACTTGCATCAAGAGAGCGAGGATTTAGTGTAGCATTTTGGGAATTAGCACAATGAGAGAATCTATGTCCACACCTTGACTCCAATGTTTGCCACAGATTCATAAGAGTAGAAATCTATGTGTCTATGAGTCACCTCTAGAGAACACACTATTAGGCTCATTATCTCTCTCTATATCACCATGGTTTCCACCTCGCCAAAGATAAGGTTGTGTAAAATTGCATTAAATAAGTTTCTCCTTACATCCGGAGGGTTTCTCATCACTTGCGTCGCACTCTCTCTCTCTCTCTCTCTCTCTCTCTCTCTCTCTCTCTCTCTCTCTCTCTCTCTCTCTCTCTCTCTCTCTCTCTCGGAGTGCAGAGTTTGTGTTATTTCAAACCACTGATGCCCACGTCCTAGCCACTCAAAGCTAGGTGGTGCCCCCTGTTCATTTCACCGTGGCTAGATTGGCGTGCATCGGCTCCTGGCGTTTGAGGCCGTCGAGATCCATGTTGTGCTTTGTGCTCGTCATTTGGTGCCCCCACGGAGGAGGGCTTCTTGGAAACCTTCGATTTATAATGCTGAAGACAACGCACATCGTTGACCATGGAGGAGACAGAAGAAGCACTGACCACCTGGACTGAAGAATTCTCAAACTGGAGAATGGAGGAGGAGGAGACTGAAGAAGCACTGACCACCTTCATTGAGGTGCTATTGCCAAGTTTGTTTGGTGGATACAGGCGCATACAGGCGTATGCACACCAAACCCTACGAACACTCTATTTTTTCAAAGAAAGCCATGTAATTCAGCCTAAGATGATTTGTAATCATGATGTGATTAGACAATACCCTCTTTATTTCTCTGAGTCTACACCTTTGTAAGAGGCCAGATGGCCATGGGAAAGCCCCCTAACTTTTAAAGTGAAAACCCTTAGTTTTGAGGCAATGAGGATCATTAGCTGGAAGAAGGAAAAAATGGGCACTGTGGAGGCTTCTTGTGACTACAACTTGTAATCTTCTTTTCTCCTGAGCTGGTAATCAGAATTCGATTCCGAATAGCACATTGCGTTCCTTGTCTCTTACTCTGCAATCTAAGTGTAATCATTCCCAATTCTGCTGTGATTCACGACGTATTGTTTGTGAGCTAAATGCATTGATTTGGGGATTAAAATGGTTGTTTTTTTATGTTTTGACCATGGATAAGTGTTTCTATGCTTAAGGAAGACCTTTCCAAGTACTTCTGTTTCAGTTTTTTGCACATTTTTTGTGATGGATCGTAATTTATGTACCTTCCCAGATGGTGACAGAACTTGGTAGGATTGAGCCCATAAGTATTGTGATACATGTCCTTATGCTTAAGGAAGACCTTTCCAAGTACTTCTGTTTCAATTTTTTGCACATTTTTTGTGATGGATCGTAATTTATGTACCTTCCTAGATGGTGACAGAACTTGGTAGGATTGAGCCCATAAGTATTGTGATACATGTCCTTAAGTTTCATGGCATTCCGGATTCGTTTGGATACCCAAAAGGCGTGATGACGTAAAGTGGTGAGATTGGACGCATATTGATTTTCTGACTAGGAAGTGGTTGATTTTCTTTTTTTGTCGAACGAGTAGCCCCTGAGTTCACTTTGGTGAGATTGAAACTCTCATTAAGTCTCCGTGCCCCAGCCATCCCGAGTCGCTTCCTTGCATATTGACATTATGTTAGTACAAAAGAGCTATGTTGTAGACGTCCATTGCGGCGACCCGCTAACATTGGCTCCATTGCCGGGGAAACTGATCCTCAGGTGGTAAGTGACTCAGTGTACACACACACACACAAAAAATCTCCCTTGAAGCTTTTCATACCCGTTTCGCTTACCCATAGACAATGAAGCAGCTAGACATAGGTTTAGTGCTTGATAGAGACTAGAGTCCGAGACTAGCCAGTGCTATTCCTTAAGAGCAAAGAAAGCTGTGAGTGAAGTACAATATAGTATTTCACTCTTTGATTTTTCACATGCTTGGAAAGGGCTATTCCACCACACACGTTGTTGTTAATTTTGTACTATTAAGTTCAGTTATGTTTACAGATTCATTTCAATTTATAGGAGTAGGTTAGGAAACAAATTACACCATCATTTGTGGCCAAAAGGATCGAGGGAAAAACTATCAAGAACCTTATTTTGGTGTTGAAGACCATAACTCTGAAAAGTTGAAGAAATGATGGTTAGAGCTTCAAAACTGGACCAAACCCAGTAAAACTTTCAAGAAGGGGATAAAAAAACTTGCTGGAAAAGAATGTGCAAAAAACTTCCAATTTGCCTGTTCAACATGGATTGCGATCCATGTACCTTTTTGGCAAAATGTGCTAAAATTATTTCCTTTGCTTAGAATAGGCTCTCAGGCATCAGAACCTTGAGTTTGGTGAGAATTAGAGGGCTAGAAGATCATAAAGATCAAAAGATTGGGGTGAGTAGACCAAAACCTTGGAAAAAAGGGAAAACAAGAAAATACTAAACTTTTACTTGCCCAAATCCAAAAAGGGATGAGAATTGGGACCAACTAGAAGCAAGGAATCAACAGAATCAAGTTTCATGCCCAGATGCTTCCCAACATGGATCGTGATCCATGTTCCAGGTAGACATTTGATAGTAAGATTTGACCAGTGTACTCCTGATTAGTAGTTGAACAAATTTTCCAAAAGGAGCCATAGACAAAAAGTGAAAAAAGCTGGTCAAAATACTAGAAAAGGAGTGGTTTGCAAAAAACCACAAAACATACACAAAATCCTGCTTCTCACTTGGAAAAAACTGATCAAATCCAAAAAGACTTGGGGAATAGCATCATTATACCTTGTGTGATTAGCTCACAAAGTGTCAGTCCAAAATCTTGCCAAACATGGATCGCGATCCATGTACCTTTTTGGAAGTTTGAGATGATAAAACACAAGCAGAGAAGTGATAACAATTGGAGCACTTTATTCTAAAGGACCATTTTTAGAAAATTTCAAAAAAGAGGACAAAAGGTGGCAAAAATCAGATCAAGGGAGAAACCATTGAAATAAACCCTAAAATTGACTTTTGTCTGTCCTAAAAATCTTTAAAGCATTCAAAAACCATACAGTCAGCATCGTTAGGTCAAGGACTTAGGTCAAGGACTAGCTGTGGGACAAAATTCAGTGTATTTTGACACAAAGGAACATGGATTGTGATCCATGTTCCCTTGACACAAATTGATACCAAACTAGTACCATAGCTAGAGGGAATCACAGAGAGTCTAGTGGTCCTTCCAGAGTTGAAATTGGATGCAAGAAATCATTCCAATAGCTCAAAACTGACAGAAGCTCAAGCAAGTGACAAAATCAACTTAGCCTCCAATCCAGAGATTCACTTCTAAAAAATTTGGTACCGGGAGACCTCTTAATCATGTTAAATCTAATGTTAGCAACAAATTTTTAACTGGCTTCTCAACATAAATTGCGATACATGTACCTCTGAGTCAGAACAGAGACAGAAACTTATCGTACAAGGAGCTAGTCTATAGCAGCCTGGTGCTTCTTTCAAAATTGAAATTGGATCAAAAATTTTGAGGTTGTGTAGGGAATTGTGTGCTAAGTTTTGTCGAACAAAAGCAAGAACTAACAAGAACAGCTGTAAGTTTATAGCTATCAAGCAAATTCTTGACAGGTTGCAGGTACTAGAAGATACTACCCAGCAAGCAAGATCAAACGGGAGATTCAAAGTATTTAATGAGGTAACTCGGTTTGGATTTTTTATTACCAATTCTTCATGAATCTGCGATCAGGAAGATTGTACTAGAATAGGAACCCCAACATCTTTGATCAAGGGAGTAATCACTCAACGGAAGAAAGTGTGAATCAGAGACCACTACCGCCTTTGGAACCCATTTTAGAGTAGAGTTTCTCTAACACTTCGTCTGAGAAATCATATGGCCTCATGACTGAAGATTCTAACAAGTCAAACCCTAAGGGAACAACTTCGATGGGTGCAGGTCCTTCCCAGCCTACATCTAATGTGAAATTGTTGTATTTGAAGTTTCAATTTGAAAATGTGCTTAAAGCCAAAATCTATAAGGATGGAATGGACTGCTACTGTGTTAAGTTGGAAAATAAGTCGAGCGAGTTCAAAGACCTTGTAGATGTTGATTATGATGGGGATAGATATTTCGACCGAGAGGGAATGATGTACCTAGTGGTTCATAACCCTTTTATTGTGGATAAATGGGGAATGACCGGCACCAAGGACAAGGCAGATAATGAGCTGGCTGATGTACCACCCAAAATGGAGAAACAAAACGCGGTACTCATACGCACCAATGAGACAGAGCGCCTTAACACAGAAAACACATATGTGGGGCTTTATAAGTTCAATAATAGAGAACAAACACTCTATTACGGATGTATTGAGCCCCGCATCAAAGAATTAACGGACCGAAAAAACTTGTATGTTTACACGTACACGGAGGACAAAAGTATTCAGGTGGTCATAATGGACAAGTATGGCCGAAAGTACTCTCCAATGGATCGAAAGGAGTTAGAGAGATATACATATTTTGGAGAACCACTCCACCAATACTACGTAAATCCGGAAGAGGTAAAAACCACGACTACTCACATCAGACCTGAGACTGTACATGAGAGCCCCTTGAGAACCGAGCCTCTTGAGAACCAGAGTGGAGGATTCTTATGGTAAAAATAGAACCTTTAGGATCGACAACATCTAGGGCTTCCATGAGCACACATAGGGGCAGTATTGTTCCTGACATCACTTACACCATTAGAAACCCTCCGACTATTACACAAGATTGACTTGATGAACGTATAGTGGATAGGATACCACTGTTAGTACCAAAAGGCCCAAGAGAAGCCACACCAGGGGGACCAGGAGTTGTTAGAATGGTTGCAGAGGCCAAGCGTATGCGACCATCTCAGGTGGCAAAATGCTTACCCAAAAAGTATAATGGATTTGGAGATCCGTATGCCCATGTTTCAATCTTGAAACAAGTATTGAGAGCAGAACAGGTAACTGATTTCCACACTCAATATGAAAGATTTAGGTTGACATTGGAAGGTACTGCCCTGACTTGGTTCCAACCATTAAACGGCTTGGAATTCCCAAGTATTGAGAAACTTCTCTGAGAATTTGCCGAGGAATTCTCAAAAAGAGGCATCAAGCATAACACTATCTCCCAGATCTATGCATTTAGGCAAAACAAAAAAGAGAAAGTGAAGGAAGCATCGCTTCGTTTCAAGCAGTACATAGAAAGATGCCCTACTCGAGAACTACCTCAAGATGAAAGACTATCAGTCCTTTTCATAGAAGGATTGCAAAATTACGCGCTCAAAAAGGACATGCACTTGAAGGCATGTGTAACCTTTGAGTAAGTCAGGAAAGAGGCGTTGTATCTTGTAGATAAATGCAAAGCATATGGGGAGGTGACTGAAGACACAGATCAGGGGACTAGTAGCACCTCTTCAACCACGAGTGAGTCCACAAAAAAATTGGGAGGGCAAAAACCAATTGTGCCGGACGTTGATCGAATGATCAAGGAAGTGATCAGGAGGATAAACCAAGGAAACAGGATGAACCCAAACACACAACAACCGCCCACCCGAAAATGCGATACTTGTGGAGGAGATCATCCAACCCAGTGGTGCAACCTTCAACAAAGTCCAGGAGTAAACGCACAACAAATATTTAAATGGTGTGCTAAAAAACAAAAATGGAAAAACCATGAAACTCAAGAATGTTTCTATAATTGGAACTATGTTAGAGAGAAACAATACGGACCACATGGGGGACAACAACTTCCGCCCTCTCCAAGGTACCAAGTGGGGCCAAATAAGGCAATCTCGGGTGAGAAAAAATCTCAACCTGTGTTGGGACATCAACCTCCCTTACCCCAGGAAAATAGGGCTATGGTAAGGATTTCTCAACCCATAGAACCACCTTCTAATCAGAGTATGATCCAGGTAGTCTCCCCGGGGCGGTCACTTTTTAGAATGTGTATTATATCACGTGAGTTAACCGGAGAGGATTATTAAAAGACCAAAATGTATAAAAATGTATACATACAGAGGGGGGTGGGGGTTTTTTAAATAGGCTCACAGTGTAAGTATAGTATGTATATTGGGGTATTATTAATTACCTCTTGAACGCACGTGATATAGGGGTCTTTTGATAAGTGACTACCCCTGGGTAGTCTCATACCGAGAAGATTCAGACAATACTTATGAAAGGGAAATTGATAGGAATGCATATGCTTCAGAGGGACATAATCCATGGATAATTCCAGAAGAAATGCCCGAGCCTTCATACATAGCACAACCAACTAAAAATCATTACTTGGTCGATGAGAATATGCTCATGTTTATGGAAAATCAGGGCTACAAACCTAGGGGCTACCCTCCTAGAACAGGACAACCGATGGGAGCTCCACAAGCTTCTCCACCACCTATAGGACCATGCTATGAATGTGGCAGTGATCACTAGGCTAGAGTTTGTCCAAACAAAGGAGAACGGGTGAAATTTTTTGGATTCTGTGTGTGACGAATGCACGACCGACCATCTTATTCCACACTGCCCAAAAAACCCAGAAAACAAAGAAAAAGCAACCATGAATAAAAGAGGGATTGTGCCAAGCTCTAGTGGATCAGAAAAAGAACCGAACATTCCGATAAAAGCGGTCACTAGAGATCAAGCACATGAGGTAGCAAGGAACATCCCAGCGAGCCAAACAGAGATAGACAACTTGTCTGTCCTACCCCCTAGAAAATCCTAGAAGGCAAAACGAATCAAGATGAAAGCCAAAAGAGAAAAGGAAAAAATGGCATTGGAAAACAAATTGCTAAAAACAGAGGAGAAACTTCAAAGGGAAAGAGACCTTAAGGGAAACAACGAGATAAAGAAACCATCGGATCTGCCATCAGGAGGGTCAGTCTTAGTAGACAAGGTGTTCAAACCTTTGGACGCAATTCTGAAAGCTTACGAGCCACGGCTAAAGCCTAACCAAACCCAAGAGGATAGGTGGTTAATGTACCCTCATCCAGGCTATGAGAAAGAGAGGCTAAAGATGTGCAAGGAGCTCAAGCGCTTATGGAACCAACAGTTCCTACGGCTCCAAAAATCAAGGTACTCATACGAGAAAAGATTCAGGAGTTAGAGGGGCGGGGAATTGAAGAGAATAACCTACCCAATCTTGTAGACAAAACACCTTTGGATACGAGGGTGGTAGCAAATACAACAGATGGAATGCATTCTCAAGTACCACTGCCAATTCCGGAGGTAGAAGAACAATGGCCTCATGAGCTATGGGAATAGATCAGGAATAGAAAAGATGGAAGTGCCACACTTGTGTCAGTTCCTATCCTAGAAATCCACGTGGAGCATGAGCTATACCCAAATGGCATCCGATCATTGTATGGCGATGTAGGCACATCAATACCGAAAGACAATAAACCGCAGTCGTTGAAGGCTTTACCTTCATTTATTGGTAACCCTGAAACTCGATCGGAGATAAGGAAAGTCCCATCTCAATGGAAAGACAATCCTAAGATGATGGATACTAAAACTCTTCAGGAGCTGATGTCATCCCCTATCCGTTGTACATTGACTTTGTCAGAGTTACTGCATATCAGACCGCATCTTTGGGACAAGGTCGGGAAAATTTTGGAAAAAATAGGGCTGGTAATTCCTTTATTGGAGGCTTCTCTAAACACACTAAAGACACAACCCTCAAAACAAACTAAACATGACTCAGTACTAGCAAACAAGGTAGGGGATTATTGTGAAGGTGAAGAAGGAAATACTACCCTACCGGTAGAGTACAAGGACGTAAAATCGGTAGCGATATTGGATAATGGAGCCAGAATTGCCATAGCCACCAAAGCAATGTGGAAAAAATGGGAAAAACCTACTCTAAGAAAAACTAGAATGAAACTTCAACTAGCGGATGGGTACCTGGAGAGACCTATTGGCATCTTGGAGCAGACTGTAGTACCTCTTGTGGAATTGCATATGAACACACATTCGCTATTATGAATTTTGATGAGAGCAGCAATATCGACATTATACTGGGCAGACCATTCATGTGTCAGCTCAAAATGGTGCAAGATTGGGGTTATGATTATATCTATCTCAGGAACAAGGATGTCACTATGAAAATTAGTGTCACAGATCATAGCTATAGAGACATAGAAAGAACCCTAGGAGAAGACTTGCATTCCACAACTGACCAGGAAGGAGGAATACCGGCTTGGCTCCAAAACAAAGCTCACCAATGGATAGGAGGAGCTTCGAATTGTGGAAGTCTAAAAATGGAAAACTGCATTCTTGATAGGACTACACAAGACGAAGCATACATACTAGAGCCTTTTCCAGAAGAGATGTTCGAACCTTTTGGATGGCAACAAATACTAGCTACTCTTGATTTTTGTGTAAACGAGGTGACCCTCACCAATTTCTGTGATGAGGAAGGGTATGATATCATTTCATTCCAGATGATGAATGTCCACCTAACTCCGAAGATAGAGGAAGACGTACCTGAGAAGGAAGGGGTGGCCGAGTGCCTACGCATAGTGGACAAAATCTTTGTAAGAGACCTTGTCCAAACAAATGAAGAAGATTTTCAAGACTCAACTGATAAGACGCTAGAGGATAACGCGGACGACGAGCTGTCTAGTATCTCGAGTCAAAGCATCAAACGGAAGGATCGATGAGTGATCTACTATGATTTCCCAAACCAAAACCTCAAAGACAATGCAGGTATCGAGATAAATGCAGAAACAACCACAACATGCACAATGAGGACTCAGTACCTCTATTAACTGACAAAACGCAGTACTTGAGGTTAGTCGAAGCGACTGACTGCCTCAAGGACAGGATATCAAAGCTATATATGAAACCTGACTCAACCAAAACAAAATCAAAACAAAAACCAAAAAAAGAGAAAAATACTGAAAAATCGATTAAGTTATCCAAAATGGAGCGCAAAGTCAAATACAATGAATTAAAACGAGATTTGAAGGAAGTTTGGACAACAGAAATGGAAACTGATGAGGAATCAAATGATGATAAATTTGATGCACCTTCCCACTATAAGAAGTATACCATTAAGGATAGGAAGATAGTGGTGCAAAAACCCAAACGAGATCCCAAAGAACCAGGAATTTCATATGATGGGCCTGAAAACACCAAAAGCATCAACTTAGCAGAACCAGGTGAGGAGCCTAAACCGGCTTATATTGCCACGGACCTTACTGAAGAGGAAGAGCAACTTCTAGTCAATACGCTCAGGCGATATAAAGATGTCTTTGCATGGTCATACAAAGATCTAAAGGGGATAGATCCTGAGATATGTCAGCACATGATTCCCCTTAAGAGTGATGTCAGACCACGCAGACAACGTCCTTACAATGAAACTTTTGCCAAGAAACTATTGCCACGGACCTTAGTGAAGAGGAAGAGCAACTTCTAGTCAATACGCTCAGGCGATATAAAGATGTCTTTGCATGGTCATACCAAGATCTAAAGGGGATAGATCCTGAGATATGTCAGCACACGATTCCCCTTAAGAGTGATGTCAGACCACACAGACAATGTCCTTACAATAAAATTTTTGCCAAGAAAATTAAGGAGGAATTAGACAAACTTAAGGACGTCGAGTTTATCTACGAGATTGAGCACACCGAGTGGGTGTCCCCGATTGTGGTGGTACCCAAAAAGAATGGAAAACTACGTGTCTGTGTAAACCTCGAACAAGTAAATGCAGCCACCATCAGGGATAACTACCCACTGCCAATAACGGATCATGTTATTGAGAGGGTATCAGAGAAAGAGGCCTATAGTTTCTTGGATGGGTTCTTAGGCTACAACTAGTTAACGATTAAAGCGGAAGATTAGCATAAGACAACTTTTGCGACAGAGTGGGGTATATTTGCATACAGGGTAATGCCTTTTGGCTTGTCCAATGCCTCAGGCCACATTTCAAAGACTAATGACCCACACATTCAAAGAACATCTCAAGACAATTTCTGGAGATCTACATGGATGATCTTTGTGTTCATTCCCATCGACAAAGTGACCACATCACTCATTTGGGAAAAGTCTTTGAAGAATGCAAAACTTATCATATTTGCTTAAACCCGGAAAAATGTGTCTTCATGGTAAGACAGGGTAGAATTTTGGGCCACATTGTGTCCAAAAACGGAATTTCAAATGATCAAGAAAAGGTGCAAATAATTGCTGCACTATCAAGACCAACGAAGATAAAAGAAGTGCAAGCATTTATAGGACACTGCGGATACTACAGGCGTTTCATATATATGTATGTTGTAATAGCTAAGCCATTGTATGCCCTCATAACTAAGTTCGAATGGACCGAGGAATGTGAGCAGGCTTTCCAAAAAATGAAGCAACATTTAATTTCGGCGCCAATTTTGTAAGCACCTTACTGGAGCAAAATCTTTCATGTCCATGTGGATGCATCAGCCTATGCCATCGGGTGCATATTAGCCCAACCAAGAGAGAAGAAAATGGATTTTTCCATTTGCTACTCTAGTCGGCAACTAAACAATGCAGAGAGAAATTATACCACTATGGAAAGAGAAGGTCTGGGAATGATCTATGCTGTCAAGAAATTTAGACACTACCTTCTAGCAAACAAGTTTGTCTTCTTCGTGGATCATCAAGCACTGCTATATCTAGTAAACAAACCTTGCAACACTGGAAGAATTGTTTGCTTGTTTATACTATTGCTTGAGTTTGACTTCACGGTGGTCATAAAAAAGGGGACCACACACCAAAGAGCAGATCATCTTTCACGACTATTTCATGGGGAAGAACCTGAGGGTGTTGATGATGACCTTCCTGATTCATACCTATTTAACATAGAAATGGTGCCAAGATGGAGCGAAGAGGTCATTCCTCTACTCACAATCGGCTCATTGCAGATAGAAAGACAACCATCAATTATCCATCAAACACAAAATCTCCAACTTTTAGCAGGATGGCTGTACAAACACGGTAGGAATGGGATATTGAGACTATGTGTACAACCCAAAGATACCACCTACTACCTCAAACAAGCTCATATACAAAATATGGGATTTCACACTGGTGAAACACAGACAGGCCAACGGTTACAAAGACTGGGTTTCTACTCGCCAAACATGGAACACAGTGTCCATAAATATGTAAAATCCTATGATAGTTGTATAATGCAGTCCCCAGTGGAACATGCCACCATGTTTCGTATAGTACAAGCACCTAAATGGAGTGCTCACATAGTTGAGTACTTCAAAAACCAAACCTTTCTAGTGGAATGGGGCAAAGCAAGAATGAAAATTGTCGAGGAAGAGGCCAAAGACTATCTGCTCATTGCCAACCAACCGTATAGGCGGAGAAAGGAAAAATAATTATGGTTGTGTGCTACAGAAAGAGAATATTACGTCATCCTAGATCAAGCACACTCAGGACAACCAGGGGGACACTTCTCTGCTGATAAAACGGCAAGGCTCGTGCTACACTCAGGCATATGGTGGCCAACCCTATTAATGGATGCAGCGACATATGTCAAACGATGTGATGAATGTCAATGCACAAAACCACCCCAAAGGAGAGATGAAATGCCACTGAGGCCAATGATGAGAAAGTAAAAACAATTACGGCTGTGTGCTACAGAAAGCGAATATTACGTCATCCTAGATCAAGCACACTCAGGACAACCAGGGGGAAACTTCTTTGCTGATAAAACGGCAAGGCTCGTGCTACACTCAGGCATATGGTGGCCAACCCTATTAATGGATGCAGCAACATACGTCAAACGATGTGATGAATGTCAACGCACAAAACCACCCCAAAGGAGAGATTAAATGCCATTGAGGCCAATGATGGGTGTACGTGATTTTACCAAATGGGGCATTGACTTCATTGGTCCCATCATACCTCCAAGATACAGGACTCACGCACAATACATCATCATAGCAACAGACTACATGACAAAATGGGTGGAAGCAAAAGCAACCCAAAAAAATGATGCAAGGACTATAGCTCAATTCCTTTTTGAAAATGTCTTTACGCGATATGGACTACCAATCAAAATAGTGAGCGATAGGGGAACACACTTGGTGAACGACATCATTGAAATCCTCCTTGATGAGTTCATGGTGGTCCATCACAAGTCAACGCCCTATCATCCGCAAGCCAATGGACAGGTAGAGAGTACCAACAAAATCCTATGCATCATGCTCACCAAGATAGTTAGTGACTCAAGAAATGATTGGGATCAAAATCTACACACAGCCTTATGGGCTTACCACGTAGCTTTTAAAACTTCCATTGGAACGACTCCCTTTAACCTGGTATTTGGGATTAATGTGATCCTACCATTGGAATTCCTAATCAAATCCCTCAGAGTGGCAACACAATTAGGATGGACAGGCCATGAGCTAACGGAGAGACTAGACACCCTAGAACATTTAGATGAAACCAGACTTAAAGCGATAGCTGGGATATATGCTCAGAAAAAACAAATGAAAGCTTTCCATGATCAACATGTAATTGGAAAGGAGTTCCAAAAACGGGATTACGTTCTCATGTATACCCTCAAACAACACTCCAAAAAACTCAAAAAGCGAGGAATGGAGCCTTTTGTAATCCATGATATATCTTAAAGTGGCGCCATCAAACTTGCAACATTTGCAGAAGAGGAGATGCCTAATTGGACAAGTGGTTGCAGGTTAAAGAAATATCTTCTTTCGTTGACACCAGAAGAACTCGCAACACTCCATGCAGCAGCTCAATGCAGACGTCAAGCACATGACATTCGGGAACAAGCACAGCAAGAAGCCAAACTCAGAATATTAAAACGCAGGGAACAAGCAAACTTCCAGAGGAAAGCACAACAAGATGTGGCTATTAAGAATGCTCTGATAGCATCCATACACACAGCAGCTACATGGTTAGGAGGACTGGATCTACGCATTCAATTACAACTTACTGATGGCACCATCGAAAGAGCGTTAGTGGACACAGGGGCCAGAGAGCTACTCCACTTTCAGAAAAATCACACAGGAACCTCTAATGCCCAATACTATGGGGTTCAAAGTAGCAAACAAAGGTACTGTGGACAGTCTAGGCCACATAAATTTACCAATCACCATTGATGGGGTAGTTTATCCACATCAATTTCATGTGGTTGAAGATCAATATCTTAACAAAGCAGTTATTTTGGGAGGGCCGTGGATGCGCACTTATCTAGCCACACCAAATTGGCAGGACAATACTTTACTCATCGAACACGAGGGCCAATCTTTAGCCACGCCATTCGTACAAACGGACCATGTATGGGAACCTCTACCATCGTCACATGCAACAGCTCAGTGATCATCCACCACCATGGTCACAAAAATATGGGTAAGAAATCAATCATTGAAACCAAGCCTAGGAAATTGTGGATACCTAAACGACAAACCAATACACGTAAACCTACATTGACTACACAGAAATTAAACCACCACAAATTGCCCACTAGTGTTGTCACACGGCCTAACCCAATGGACGACTATCTTCGACATCCAAACACACTCAAATGGGTATGGCAACCAAAACAACCTCGCCTTCATGATGCCCTTTCTAGCGAATCCATACCTAAGCAATTTCGATGGCAACCCAAACAATGCCAAAAAGCAACCCCACTGGCAGCATCAAAACTTTTGCAGATCATAGTCAAACACAGAGCTCGTCTTCTCCAATTACTATTGTTCGCACCACGCAGCTTCCTTGGAACCTCGCCACCAACAGCCACTGAACATATTGTTCAGCACCTATCTCTTGCACAACATTTTGTTTTCCCATGCATATCCTCCATCAGCATCATAGAGCCACACTATATGGCTATGCATAGACACGCGCTTTATTCCCAAGCACTCCGACACATGTTTGTCTGGGATGACTCACTCTAAGAAGGGGGAAAATGAGGCTGGATTATCATTTGCATATACTATTATTATCATCTTACTTCTTTTCTCTTCGTTTCCTTTCCTTTCCTTTTCTTTAAAAAACACATAACAAGTTTTTCAGAGCCTGACAGCCTCTTAGTTGGCATAATTATGAGCCATACTGTCATCATCTAATACCAAAATAAGAGTATGTATATAAGGGAGGTGACACTAATTTTGGCTAATTTTTGGCCGACTAATAATCATTGTAAATAATTTTCTTTTACAAAAAAGCAGAAAATGACAGGTAATCAACAAAAAATTGATAAGTCGAGCCAAGAAAGTCAAAATTGACTTTTGAAACAAACGCCGAAACTTCAAAGCGAGGACTTTGAACATGAAAAATATGGGAAGATTCAAGACAAGATGAATTTTGAGCCAACTTCTGAAGGATCAAAACTGCATATCAAACGCCATTTGTAAACCGAGTGTCAGAATGACGAACGGTTTGAATCGCAGGTGATATGAACAACAAGATATGATCAATGAAGGTAAGTATAACTGGGGCATTCCGGGTAGACTGGGAACATATAGTCAAAAGAGGAAACATAAACTCATTTGCATTCACAGAGAGAGAGAGAGAGAGAGAGAGAGAGAGAGAGAGAGAGAGAGAGAGAGAGAGAGAGAGAGAGAGAGAGAGAGAGAGAGAGAGAGAGAGAGCCACAGGAGCATAGAGTTTCTGGAGTTTCTTCTGCCCACTGCGACCACCTTGGTGGATCTTACTACACCAGATTTGACAGGTATGATCATTACCTTGCAACAGTATGTGTGTGTGACCCATACTACATCAATAGTAACAAAACAACAAATCAAAGCAGTACAAGGTCACAAAATCAACAAATTAATAGGGCCAATGAGGAAGTCCAAAACCCATCAAAAACTAGAAATAGTTCATCAGTAGACCCCAACTAATTGACAAAATCAGCCAAGCTAAAAAAAACAAAAAAAAGTGCTGGAACATGGATGGCGATCCATGTTTCCCAAATCCTAAAATCATGGAAATATCTACAGGAGCAACAATAGAGGGTCAGGAACAAACTCCTATGACTAGCTTTTCAAAATGCATCCCAACATGGATCGCGATCCATGTTCCTTTTTGCCAAAATCAGGATAAAAGTGGCTCACTAGCTGGACAATGTACAAATAGTACGGGTGTTGCAAAATGATCACAAAAAGTGCTCTAAAGATCATCAAACCCACCTGGTTTGCTACTTTCAGTTTGTAAATGGTCTTTCGTTCAAATTACTGCTAAAGTTATTCGGGAGACTTCAGACTCCCCTCAGAGCCTATCAACAAGCAAATGTAACCAAAGAATGGTGGTAGGATCAAAACTAAGCAAAAGTTTACTTGCAAAATGGTGAAACTTGCAGGATTCAGTTTGTCTTCTCAAAAGAATTCAATGTCTGGGGGAATTTGCCAAGGAACCAAGCAAAGCTATGAACTACAGACCTAAATCATCAGAAATCAAAGCAAGGAGAGATCTCAGGCGAAACATGACTGCAAAAATGATTGCTAGAAATAGATTTGGTCAAAGATGAAAAAAACATGGCCATAAACTAAAAAATGGGGCAAACTATGGAGAAGCATGTCCAAGGTTGAAAAAATTTCACCAATGTACTAGGAAAACCTATAGGAACAAATGTGCACAAGCATTGTATCAAAATTATGTCCAACATGGATCGCGATCAATGTACCTTTTTTCCCAACATATGTAAAAACCATGCCATCTAATTCAGTATGATCAAGAAAGCCAAGCCATGGAGTTTCAAGCCATTTGAATCCCAAAATCCACTTCAAAAAGCCAAATTCTCTAAATCTGTAAATGGTTTCCAAAATTCATCCCAAGTGTCAAACCATTGATCCAAATCCCAAAAAATTTGGACCAAGTCATAATCTAGATGAACCCTACCAGATGGTATCATTAGATTTCCAAAATATTGCCCAACATGGATCGCGATCCATGTACCTTTAGCCCTAAATCCAGAGAAAATTGCTTAGTAGCATCTCCTTATGCCCAGGAACAACTTCCCAAAGTTAGAATTTTCAAATGCATCCCAACATGGATCGTGATCCATGTTCCTTTTTGCCAAAATTCATCTGTTACATTATAGTCTTGTGACTATAGTAATCCTAGGTGCACTAGTGAAATTTGGTCAAATTTGGAGTAGTTTTGACAAAGTTATGCTCACTTTTTCATTTTATAGTCAAGTTTACACTTTCCAACAATTTTGATCAATGGCTAAAACCTATTTTTGCTTGCTAAAATTGGCAACGGGATACCTCGAAGGAAAGCACATAGGGAGTGGAATGCGGCACCCTATGAGATAACCAATATCTCATCAAATGAGAAAGCTCACCTCACCGAATAGGTACTTGAAGCAATTCTGGCGAACATTTGCATCAGAAGGTTTCAAGCAGCAGACGGAGAAATTGTAAAGACCACCATCTTTCCATAGGAAATGTGGACTTTGCACCAGAAACTAGAAGTGCAAGCAAGGGTCAGGTGCCTACAACTCAACAACTTCTTACGACTACCTCCTTGGGGAACAGACTTCAGACGAGCTCACAATCTCATAAGTTCAATTCAATACAATGGGGAAGCAACTCTGACAGACAAGGATGGGGCAATCGTCAAGGTTAAAATTACAACGAAAAGCATCAATGAAGCTCTCCACCTGTTGCAAGGGACGCACAATCTATTGCAAAAAATGAAGGCAATAGACAATTATAAAGCCATTTCAAAGCAACGAGGCCACAAGCTGACGTATCAAGACCTAATCTACTCAAAAATTGAACTGCCATTGCGCATTATATCACAACATTTCAAGGTGCAGAAGACACCTAGATATGCCAAACCTTGTTGCATATGGAAGTGGTAATGGCGATGGGCTTGGCTGAAGGCAGGATGGTCAGTTGCGACTTTGGCAACTATCTTCTTAACACTATTGTGGAAGCAAACCTGAATGGGAGTCAAAGAAGTAAAGCTTACATGAACGGGGGACCAATGCTCACATGTATATCCTATCAAGCACTAGGAATGATCGACGATCTACCACCTGTCGAAGTGCAGATAGATCTGATCCACAGATCCAAAAGAGCTGTAAGACCAGTGGCAAGACCTTCTACAAGGCCGAAACCAGTGGTCAAATAGACAAGGCAAAGTGCACCGCTAAGGGATTCTGACAGCAAGAAGATCGAGTCAGATGCTCGGAGTAGCCAAAAAGAGGGGTCCCACCCAAGAGACACTCCTTCAGAGTACTAGTCTTCGGAGGAGGAGTAGGACAGCCCATACACACTGGGATATACCCGGTTGAAGAAAACGGCTACACACTTGGCAGAGGCTATCCCCATTACTCATGCCAGGAGGACAATGGAAGAGGCTCAGGCAGTGAGGGAAAAGCTCCGCCAACAAAAGCAAGATCAGCATCAAACCCAAGAAACAGAAGAGGATGATGAGAAAGATGATGATGAAGCCAATAATACTTCGCTGCTACGTAGGCAAACAGAGGCTTTGGAAAGGATTAAGCAATAGAAGAGGCAGGAAGCTAAAGAAAAACGGGAAATTTTCAGCACCATGCAGATGCGCATTCACAATGAGCTCAAGCAAAATATGGAGCAGAGGCAAAAAGAAGAATCAAAGAATCCATGTGTCGATGATCTCAAATCAACTGATGAATCTAGTAAAAGCAAAAAAGAGGAAAGTCACTCGCAAGGAGAAGAACAACATGACACATAAGACCAACAAGGTCAAGACCTTGATTCTCCCAAGGATGCTAAGATACTTTCAGAGACTTTGAAAAAAGAGAAAGGAGAAATTGCAGGACTGTCGGAGCAAGGGGCAAAAGGAAAGTAGACGGAACAAAAAACAGATCATAACACAGTCACAAACAAAGCCTGCCACAACCTCTGATGCTTTAAAAGATTCAAAACAAAAAGAAAAGCAAGTTGAGGTGGCTGAGCAATCGGATTAGGGCCGAAAAGACCAACATAGGCCAAGATCGCCACGCACACAAGCAGCCATGGAAGAAGGAGCGGACATTGACGCTCACCTAGAGCAGATGAAACTACAGTTTCAATGTCAAAGGGCTCTTTACAACCTAAGAGAGCTGGAGTTAGAAGACAAAAAAAAGAAGCATCTAGAGTAGCAGTAGAATATTTACAGTTAAAGCAACAAATCGAAGCACTAAAGAACGCACAACTCTAGGCACAATCGGAGTTGTAGAGAGAACAGGAGAATGCAGCATACTATTACAAGGAAGTGCAACAATTCAACGAGGCGAACTCCGCATTGCAGATCAAACAGAAACACCTTGAGGAGGAGCTAACCAAAGAGAAAGGGAACAAAATGAGAAGCTCCAAGACTCATATGTGGTGGTTAGCACATCTCTAACTCAGCTCCTGACCATACAGGAGAATATGACAGACAGATCATGACGGTAGGTCATAGATCCTTGCAACAGGCCAAGGATGAGGAAATCAATAAATTAAAGAGGCAACTCGCTGAGGCAAGAGGGGAATTAGCAGCTCTAATAGCCAATCAAAAAAAGTATCAGCACGCCCGAGGGGAATTTGAGCAGGGAGAAGGATTCAAACAATCAGCATTTGAAACTCATCAAACAGAGGTGCCCACTACCAGCCTTGAAAAAGGCACATAGAAATCTGCAGATCCAGCCACGACATCCACCTTGGAGTCGGCAAAGGATGAAATTCAGTGTTGGATCTCAGAAGTAAAGGACCCTTCACACAAGGCGTATATGCAATATGAACTGAAGGTGCTCGAATCGGCTGCCCTTCTCATGATCACTCCAGATGAGGTAGGAAAAAATCATGGGCATGAGATGATCACACTGCCATTGATGCGGCAAGAAGTTTGATTATGGCAGCAAAAGACGCTCCCCGAACTTGAACCAAACAGTAGAGGGGACTAGAGAGAGGTTTTTGATTACGGCCCTTCAGATTCAGGCCATCCTAGACAATCAGCCCCTCTGACGAAAAAAATGGTTCAATCATCGACCAACTGATGAAACATATTACAGGAATTCCCCCTAGCATCTCAGGATCGACCCCACTTACTGTCCCATCAATAGACGGCGATCCTTGGATAGTTTCTATAGTTGGCAAAGCAAAAGACCGGCAGTGTTGAACTACCCGGTAATCACAAAACCGCTTAATAATAACCCCCCATCTGAGCAATACATGGTGCAAACTCTAAAAGGGGTAATCAACATGATGAAAGAGATCCTAGATCTTGCTTGTCAGATAATTGTAAAGATTGCCAAAATGCTCATCACATGCATTGCAACTTTCAACGACATTGAAGCAGCAGAGCAACCTTGGCAAGTTTTTGTCGAAGGTACGCAGGGCATTTGCTGGAATATGGAGATTGAAATCCCAAGCAGAAATGTTATCATGGGATTATATGCAAGAGTCATGTTTCTATCCTCTCATTACATGTAGACCTTCAAAGATGCTTTCATGACAGGCTTCTTTGAAGTGGACTCTTCCATATTCAATCCCATGACAAAAGATCTGATAGCTCGTCACATCGCCTACCAAAGTACCATCAGTAATAATCCCTTCAGAGAGATGGCAACCAAAGTCAAGATTAAAGCAAGAGCTCAGAAATTCATAAATCTCACTGCAATGCTTGAAAGAAGACACTAAAGTAAACTCATTCAGAGACAGCTTGCACAAGAACGTGTAATGAATAGGAAGGGGGGAATGTTTGGTGGATACAGGCGTATGCACACCAAACCCTATGGACACTCTATTTTTTTCGAAGAAATCCATGTAATTTAGCCTAAGATGAGTTGTAATCATGATGTGATTAGACAATACCCTCTTTATTTCTTTGAGTCTACACCCTTGTAAGAGGCCAGATGGCCATGGGAAAGCCCCCTAACTTTTAAAGTCAAAATCCTTAGTTTTGAGGCAATGAGGATCATTAGCTGGAAGAAGGAAAAAACGTGCACTGTGGAGGCTTCTTGTGACTACAACTTGTAATCTTCTTTTCTCTTGAGCTGGTAATCAGAATTCGATCCGAATAGCACATTGCGGTCCTTGTCTCTTACTCTACAATCTAAGTGTAATCATTTCCAATTCTGTTGTGGTTCACGACGTATTATTTGTGAGATAAATGCATTGATTTGGGGGTTAAAATGGTTGTTTTTTGATGTTTTGACCATGGATAATTGTTTCTATGCTTAAGGAAGAGCTTTCCAAGTACTTCTGTTTCAGTTTTTTGCACATTTTTGTGATCAATTGTGATTTATGTACCTTCCCAGATGGTGACAGAACTTGGTAGGATTGAGCCCATAAGTGTTGTGATACCTCTCCTTAAGTTTCGTGGCATTCCGAATTCGTTTGGATACCAAAAAGGCGTGATGACGTAAAGTGGTGAGATTGGACGCATACTGATTGTCTGACTAGGAAGTGGTTGATTTGCTTTTGTCGTAGAACGAGTAGCCCCTAAGTTCACTTTGGTGAGATTGACACTCTCATTAAGTCTTGTCCTCTTCAAGCTCCAAAGTTGGGGAGGTTTGACAGTTAGAATGTCCTCTTCAAGCTCTATCTACTGATATATAGCATGCCATGAGATTCCTCATATTTTAAAAGATTCTTTTTTTTAATTCACTTAGATTCCAACAGAGTTGTCACATCATAGGTGAATCAAAAAAAGAATCTTCTAAAATATGAGGAGTCTCATAGCATGCTATATATCAGTAGATAGAGCTGGAAGAGGACATTCTAATT